>NC_067398.1:361814273-362128440 GCF_016432865.1 Antechinus flavipes | reverse complement strand
TCCTAGAAGGATGTCTGAAAACAGCTGCTCAAAATCCCTGAATTTTGGGACAGCACGCTCACCCTAGAAATAGAGCCATACTTTAACAGAGTTAAAAGCTGAACAATAAGCTGGGGAAATGAGCAAACAGAAAAAGATTTTGACCATAGAAAGTTACTATGGTGACAAGGAAGATCAAAACATACATTCAGAAGAAATTAACAAAGTCAAAGCTCCTACATCCAAATCCTCCAAGAAAAATAAAAATTGGTCTCATGCCATAGAAGACCTTAAAAGGGATTTTAAAAACCAAATAAAAGAAGTAGAGGAAAAATTGGTAAGAAAAATGAATGATGCAAAAGGAAATTTAAAAAAAAGCTAATGAGAAAAATTCCTTAAGAAGCAAAATTGGCCAAATGGGAAAGAAAGTACAAAAGCTTACTGAGGAAAATAATTCTAAATTGAGCAAATGGAAGCTACTGACTTTATGAGAAATGCTACATATTCAGGAGAAATTAATCACTATTGATTAAGAGGAGCTGAACAGGATATTCATTCCTGTGTAGGGTCTAAGAGAAATTAAGTTCAGACATTTGTGCTGGCAAAGACTCCATGGAAGAAAAAAATATAAAGACTTTGGAAGCTTCAGATATGTAGAGGAAACTTGTTCTCCAAAAGACCCCTGATTTCTAGCTTGACTACTTTGGGGGGATTTTGCAAGATTTCCCTTTGATGTGATCAGGGCCTTTCTCTTGACTTGAGATGAGTTTTTATTTTATTCTTATCAAAAGAGTTCATTCATTCTTGGGTATTTTCCAATATATTCTAAACTGTATGACTTCTCCAATTAATATTGGCTTCTAGTTTGAATATATGGGTTTATTCTATTCATTAGTTGTGATCTTTTGTGTGATCAGAGTTTGATGCTAACCTGTCAGAGTCTAAACTAAGAGCTATTGAAAGCAATTTTTATTCTGAACCTATTGTACTCCTAGATCTGAAATGTTGCAGAGGGGGCAATGCAGATATAATTCTATCCCAATATTTTTCTTGAAGCAAAGCAATGGAAGGAAAGAGTTTGTATGTATGTATTATGTACATCCTCTGTATCTGTGTATATATGTATATGTATGTATATACATACTATACACATACACATATCTGCTGTGTCCAGAGGGTAAAGATCATAATTCAATTATGGCAAGGGTACCATAAACATAACTGGTGAGGAAGGAATATCTTCCTTTCCCTGTGCTCTCTTTTAAGGTTCTTGAGAAATGGGTTTGGGGCATTTGTTTCTGTTTTGTATTATTTGTTCACTTATTTGTAAAATAATCCAATTTGCTAATAATAGTTACTAGACAAAGACCTCAGTGACCCAGCTTTTACCTCTTAGGCACTCTCACTCCCCAGGCTCAAAGGAAGTTTCCCAATTTCTCAAGAACACTGCTCAGATTCATTTTGTCATCAGCATCTTCTAGACCTCCTTCTTAGGTACAATATCTTAGGTACAATGCCTGGAAATCTTGGAAGGAGAATTGAAAGGAAAATAAAAAGAAAAGAAAATGAAATGGAGAAAATAGTTCAGCAGGCCTAAGGAATGAAAGATGAAAAACAAATCAGGGAGAAGACTGGGGATAAAGATGGAGTCTCAAGAGAAATGTTGTATACATTGTCAAATGCAGTCATTGTATGAGTTTTACTTTTTTATTTACTTGTTTTTGTTTAACAGTTTCTCTTTGTTACAAGGGAGGTTTGATTTTTGAAGAGAGAGGAAGAAGATATTGAAAAATGACCATGATATAAAAAGAAAAAGGAATCAATAAGACTTTTTTTAATTTAAAAAAGTACAAAAAGAGAGAAAAGTAGAAAATGAAAAAGGAAGTAATAAAAATGGAGGAAGGGAAAGGAAAGAAAGGGAAGGGAAGAAAAAATGGAGAGAAGAGGAAAGGTAAAGGAAGGAAAGGCAAAGCAAGAGAAAGAAGGCAAAGAAAATTCCCCTGTAAATTCTTTTGATGTCTAAACGAAAGATAGCATGTCATAGTAGATTGAGAACTGATTCCAGAAGAGCTAAGTTCAAAACACATACTGTCTATGTTACCCTGGACAAACCATTCCACCTCTCAAATCAATTCAATAAACGTTTATTAAATGCCTCCTATGTGTCAGGTACTGTCCTAGGTGCTGAGGATACAAAAAGAGGAAAAAGACAGTTCCTGCACTCTATGCTCTAGGAGCAATTCTAAAACTATTATTTACAGTAAATGTGCTGGTCTGCATTGTAAGAAAGAATTTCTTAAATGCTCAAGTTCCTTCATCAATGAAATCACAGGTTTAGTATCTTTCTTATTGAAATTTCTACATTGTAAGAACAACTTCCAAAACTACTGAAAGTGAGTTCTTCATGACCCCAATTAGCAAAGACATCAGAGAAAGTAGTTATGGTGAGGAAAGGATGAGTTTCAGAGTGAGAACTCAATTCATATCCTATTTCTGCCACTTCCTATCTGTGTTCTCTTAGGCAAGTACTTTTACCTGCCTTGGCTTCAGCTTTTTTATTGCTAAAATGATTTATACAACTCAGTGATCTGAGGTAAGTTTTAACTTTAAATCCTAAGGAATCCCTTCTGTTCTTGATCATTAGATACTGGGCTTTGTGTATATGGTCACAACCTATAAAGTCTTTACACTCTGTGATCATGTAATCGGTGATAATGGGGTGAAGGGGAAAAGATCCTGAAGCAATCACCCCCACCCTGCAAGTGATAATTCACTGAAAATTATGATTAATTTTTAATTCCAACAAGCCTTCTATGATGTGGGAATGCATGTAAATAGGGAACATGAGATCCACCCCCCAGTTAATCATTGATGAAAGCTGGCTTATACACAATAGATAAACTAGACTCCATATTTAGCATTGCTCAACTTCTTCATTCAGTTTAACAATAAAAAGTTGGGGTCTGAAGGAAAGTAGCAGCAATGACAGATTTCCTCCCAGCCTACATACACACACACTTTCTCCCCAATGACTCCTGTTTTCTCTACCCTCCTCCACCCCTGCTGCCTCAGTATATATGGTAAAAAGTAAATAAAGTGGCCAAAGAGCAGGAATGGAGATTGGGAAGGAAAAGAGAAGAGAGGATTCTGCCAGAAGATCTTTGGGAATCAAAGTCTATGGAATAAACACATAGAGAGGTTTTCTTGACATGAATGTGGCAGGCAAAACGGAGATAACCATCTATGGCCTAGCCTAAGAACCATAACTTAAAGGTGGATTAGCAGGTTTGGGCTTGATGTGAGGATAAACTTTAAAATGGTAAGAGTTCTCCAAATGTGACAGTTTCAGGAAGAGGTGAAAGTCTTTGAACAAAGGGGATGTGACCGTTTATTAGATATGCTGTAGGTACAGAGGCAGACAGGGCACCTAGGTGGTGCCATAGTGCATAGAATGCTGGGCCTGGAGTTAAGAAAATTCATCTTCATGAGTTCAAATCTACCCTCAGACACTTACTAACTGTGCAATTCTGGACATGTCATTTAACTATTTGCCTCATTTGTGAAATGAGCTGGAGAAGGTAATAACATACTACTCCCATATCCCAAGAAAGCCTCAAATTGGGTCATGAAAAGTCAGATATGACTGAACAACAACAGAGCATACAGGATTCTGAGATTTTATCCAACACCAAGATTCTGAGTCTGTGGTTCTGTTAGAGATACTTAGCCTGCAAAAGAAAAGATTTTGGAATGGATATAGTTCCAATATTTGAAGGATCACCAAAGATGATATTAGACTTGTTTAGTTTGGTCCACTATAAGTAGCTGGGAGGTTTCAGTTCATTTTAAGAATTTTCCTGATAATTAAAGCTATTGCTAAAAAGGAATGAGCTCTCTCAAATAGTAGTGGGTTTTCTTTCACTGGAAATCCTCAAGTAGAAACTAGACAACAACCCTTCAGGAATTCTCTAGAGGGAAACAGAGAGGGACCTCCAAGAGAAAGAATCAGGTAAGAACATGTCTTTTATGGAAATGTTTTGTATAACACATGTGATTTCTTAATGGTTGTGGAGGTGTAAATAAGGGGTAGAATTTAGAACTCAAAAGTTTAAAAGAAAACAAATATAAAATTGCTTTAAAATATTAAATATTATTGTATTAAATATGTTGAGATTTACTTAATTATTAAATATTTAAATAAATAAATAAGAAAAGTTTTTAAAAATTAATGTGAACACAGGCAAGGAAGTGAGAAAACAAAAGGCATCTAAATTTGGGAGACAGACAAAATACTAGTTTGGCTGGAATCTGGTCTAACCCTCATGTACAAGTTGGAGTAGAAAAACTATAAGGTTTCTTTCAATTGAGATTCTGTGATCCTAGAAAACCAGAGTTCCAGATATTGCCATAAACCCAAGGCTGAGCAACATCCAAACACTCCCACACAAATGAGGAGAGCACTTAGCAGTAAGGAAGTGTTTTTAAGCACCCACTATGTGCCCCATTAAATATTTGAGACTCAGTTAATTGTAATGTCCAGGAGGCAACACTGGAATGGCTTGTTCCATTGTCTGAAGGGGCACATTGAGAGTATGTTTTTAGAAAGAAGGAAATTTAAAGATGTTCAGATGAATTTTAAGATCAAGGCCAAGGTCTTCTCTTGTGGTGTCCTATACTCTCTTTAGCCATAAGTCTAAGGTTGGCATACAGCTCCTACTCCTACCCCAAGCCCAGAATATTCCCTGAGATGCCTTTCAGAACTTGATTTAAAGGGACAAGAAGGGAGAGACAGAATAGAGTCCATTTCTCTTAGGCACAGTGCCTGTTCCTCATTAGGCCTGATGCCTGGTTTCCATTAGGCCCACCCTGATTTCTTCTAAGTCCTGGGCACTGGAATCAGTATCTATTTTCATGGCTGCGTGGAGCAACTCTTTCTATTCTTTTCTTTTGTCCTTTTTTGGGAAGCATACTTTTGCCTACTCATCATCATGTCCAGGATGTCAGCCCATATAGGCACATCTAGAAAAATGAACAAGGGCATTTGCCTGCAGTGGGAGCTGGTTACCATGCTGTTGTGCTGTGGAAACTCTTGAGAGATAGCAGAGATGGTCACCTTGAGCAGTGATCAATTGGGCAGGACTTCATGGGATTCCCCAAGAACACAGCCTCAGAAGAAGGGTTGTCTCCCTCCCCAGAAGTCAGTCCTTGCACCCATTATGCCCACTCCTCACAGTTCTTTGCTAGCCAGGATCACTGCCTCCAGCAACCATAGCCTGGTCCCTCACTCAGCGTTAGGCTACCACTTTAGGACCCAATCACCATAGTGACCCTCTCCCTGCCCTGCTGCAGGCTTCCCTTACCTTCTGTTACCAACACACAACTGCTCAGGTAGATTGAAGGTCGTGGATACATTATGCCACAGAAGAAAGGGCCAGTCTCTCTGGGAAGCAAAGCGTGCTTTTTCTCAGTATGATTGTTCCCAAGTGGGGCATGTCGACTCTACTCCCACCCCCATTTCCCATCTTCAACTGAAAATGACCAAGACATAAAAATTCCTAGTTGTCTCTGACCCCCTGGAATATGTACATGGGCCCTGAGACCAAGGGAATGGGGAAGAGCATTCATGGAGATCAATACTTCTCTTAACTGTAATGGGCAACTATTTTTACAGTACAGCCTAGTGTCTGGACTAGAAAACCTATTCATTTATAAAAACAAAACAAAACAAACAAACAAAAAAAACAAGGCACATGCTCAAAAACAACTTATTCTATTAAACTCTTAAAGGCTGTGATTATAAATGAATGAGTCCTGTGGGTTGTAGGAAGTGTTTTGTTGTTGTCATTGTAGTTTTTAATATCAGTATTTATACATTTAACATAAGTACTTACACATTTGAATGAGCACTGTGTATATCATATTAGTATCTTTGGGGACACCAAGTTTTACCCAGGGATGCTGCTATTGTTCATTTGAAACTTTTCTCTGGTGACATCCTTCTGAGTCGAAAATCAAAATCTGACATTCTTTAAGAGTCAGAAACCTTGGTAGGTTTTTAATTCTTGCTTTTGCTTTTTAAGGAAAAACAGATTCTCCTAGCTTAGTGAATAAATTTATTTCTCACTGGGAGTGGGGGAGGAGGAAATGTTCATTTATTAAGTACCTACTATGTGCTTAAGAGATCATTTAGTAGAAGCTCACTCCCTTCATATGTAATTGGGATAACCTGGAACCATTCCCAATAAGATCAGGGGTGAAACAAGGTGGCCCACTATCACTATTACTATTCAATATTGTTTTAGAAATGTTAGCTTTAACAGTAAGAGAAGAAAAAGAAATTAAAAGAATTGGAGTAGGTAATGAGGAAATCAAATTATCACTCTTTGCAGCTGATATTATAGTATATTTAGAGAATCCTAGAGAATCAACTAAAAAACTACTAGAAATAATTCACAACTTTAGCAAAGTTGCAGGATACAAAATAAATCTACATAATCTATTAGCATTGAATTGTTACCAACAAAGTCCAGTAGCACTGTGATACCAAGTGATACCAAGAAAAATTCCATTTAAAATAATGGTAGATAATACAAACCAAGTCAAAGTCATAAACTATATGAACACAATTACAAAACACTTTCTACACAAATAAAGTCAGATGTAATCAATTGGAAAAAAATCAAGTGCTCATAGGTAGGCCAAGCTAATATAATAAAATGACAATACTACCTAAATTAATCTATTCAGTGCTATACCAGTTAAACTTCTAAGAAATTATTTCACAGAACTAGAAAAAATAATAACAAAGTTCATCTGAAGAAACAAAAGGTCAAGAATTTCAAGGGAATTAGTGAAAAAATGCAAATGAATGTTGCCTAACTATGCCAGATCTAAAACTATATTATGAAGCAGTAATCAAAACCATTTCATACTGGCTAAGAAATAGAGTAATCAATCAGTGAAATAGGTTAGGTTCACAAGACACAATAGTCAATGACTAAAGTAATCTAGAGTTTGATAAACTCAAAGGCCTCAGCTTCTGAGATAAGAATTCATTATCTGACAAAAATTGCTGAGAAAATTGGAAATTAGTATGGCAGAAACTAGACATTGACCCACATCTAACATCCAATACCAACATAAGGTCTAAATGGGTTCATGATTTAGACATAAAGAGTGATACTATAAGCACATTAAAAGAACAAAGAATACTCTACCTCTCAGATCTGTGGAGAAGGAAAGAATTTGTGGCCAAAGAACTAGAATACATTATCAAATGCTAAATGGATAATCTTGATTATATTAAGTTAAAAAGGTTTTGTACAAACAAATGCACAAACAAGATTAGAAGGGAAGCAATAAACTGGGAAAAATTATATTCAAAGGTTCTCGTAAAAGCCTCATTTCTAAAATATGTAGAGAATTAACTCAAATTTCTAAGAATTCAAGCTATTCTCCAATTGATAAATGGTCAAAGAATAGGAACAGACAATTTATAGATGAAGAAATTAAAACCATTTCTAGTCATATGAAAAGGTGTTCTAAATCACTTTTGATCAGAGAAATGCAAATTAAGACAACTCTAATGTATCACTACACACCCCTCAGATTGGCTAAGATGATAGGAAAAGATAATTATGAATGTTGGAGGGGATGCGGGAAAACTGGGATACTAATATATGGTTGGTGGAGTTGTGAATTGATCCAACCCTTCTGGAAAGTAATTTGGAACTATGCCCAAATGTTGGAATCCTTACTAACTGCTAAGTAATTAGAGTTGATCTAATCTTACAAGAAGTTGTTTTGGCCAGAACCTGAAACAAGGTACTAAGTAGAACTAATCAAGACAAGGCTTGTGTTCCCACCTTTACTCATTGGACTCCACAAGTATGCTAGCTTCAAAAAGTACACTTTCTACACCACACCTTAAAGCTCTTTGGGCCAGAGAGCACTATGGGAGAAAACCCATAATCCCATTCTCTCAGAAGGTTCACATATAAGGCGAGACAGCCATTCCAGAATACACTTTTTTCCTCTTGGCTGGCTGATCGCGCTAGACTCGAGAGGAACGACTCTGCTGCAGAGAACACTTTTGACGGACTTCAGTGGAGCTACGCCAGAAGCCCTCTCTCCGCGGCAAATTGGTGGCTGGGCTCCCCAGAAGGAGATAAGAGAGATCTTCCATCTCGGTTGGAGGCAGAAGAAGGCAGAGGCAGAGGCTGAAGGACAGAACCTTTGGATTTGGACACATCCGAAGGGCTCTAAGCCTCTAAACCGGCTGTCCTCTGAGAAGAACAAACTCCAACATTTGAACTCTTAACACCCAAAAGGCTATCAAACTGTGCATATCCTATGATCCAGCAGTGTCTCTATTGGACTCAAAGAAATCATAAATGCAAAAAATGTTTGTAGCAGCCCCTTTTGTAGTGGCAAGGAACTAGAAGCTGAGGGAATGCCCAATGGTTGGAGAATGACTGAATAAATTCATATTAATGTTATAGAATATTACTTTTCTATAAGAAACAATCAGCAGGATGATTTTAGAGAGGCCTGGAGAGATTTACATGAACTGATACTAAATGAAGTGAGTAGAACCAAGAGAACATTGTACACAGCAAAAGCAGGATTATATGATGATCAATTCTGACAGATCTGGCTCTTTTCAATGACCCAACAAGTTAGTAGCAGAGCCAACACAGTGTGATGAAGCTCTTGACCTTCAAACTAATAGTCTTCTCACTAGGAGTGGGGAAAGGAAATATGCATTTAGTAAGCCCCTGCTATGTGTCAGGCACAATTCTCATGGCAACCCTGAGAGATAGGTAGTTATTATCCCCATTTTACAACTGAGGAATCTGAGGTTAATTTTCCTATTTACACTACACTATAGTAAATATCTCAGGTCTGATTTTAATTCAGTTCTTCCTGATTCAGGCTCAGCATTTTATCCACTGTACCACCTAACTACAATCACTATATCCCATTTCTCCCTTCTTATATCATAATTGTTTCAGGTCTATAAGTCTTATTTCCCCCAACTAGGCTTTAAATTCCTTACATCACTTTTTATTCCCCTATGCAATATATTATTTTATTAATATGCATTAATACCTATTAATTTAAAGTGTTCTATGCATATTAATAGATTTCTATTTCATTCTCCTTAACATCACTCCTTAATAATTCCCTCCAAAGCTCCTTCCTTCCTCCTCTTCTCTATCCTTCTTCCATCCCATTGTCTCCTTTCCTTCTCTCTCCCACTATCCAAAAAAGCTTTACTCTGGACAGGCAAGGGACAGCTTAGGCTCCACTTTGACCTTGACACTCACAGGATACTTAAAGGTATTAAATTTTTTCCAATTCCTCTTTTTCCCCTAGTTGAGTATGTTAATAGATAGATAAAAGCTTAACTCTACATCTGTCTGAAGAAATTGAAAGGATGCTAAAATGACCTCCCATAACTCTCATTTTGTATCCTTCTTATAATTGTTGTTGTTAGTCATTCCAGTCATATCTGACTCTTTGGGAGTTTTCTTGGCAAAGACACTGGAATGGTTTGCCATTTTCCTTTCCAACTCATTTACAGATAAAGAAACTGAGGCAAACAGGATTAAGTAACTTGCCCAGCATCATATAATGAGTGTCTGAGACTGAATCCCAATTTGTCTCCTTGACTCCAGCCACATGCTCCATCTCCTGAGCAAACTAGCTCCCTCTTTTGTAATTATCATAGTGCAATGTGAACTCTTATTTGTGTCTTCCACCCTGGAGTGTCAGCTCCATAAAAGTAAGAACCAGAATTTAATCATCTTCATACCCCTTACAGCTCATTGTCAGGTATGGATTAAGTGCTGAATGTACTTTAATTGAATGAATGAATCAATCTTCTTATAAGCTAACTGAAAACTTTATTAAAGGAATTGTACATTTTCCAGGAGCAGAAAAGTAAAACTGCCCCTTGTAGTACTTCCCAGGAAGGACAGAACTAAGGCAACTATAAAATAGAAGATCAGAGATATAGAATTGAAAGGAACCATAGTGACCATCTAAATAACCAACTAAGTTTTACAGATGAGGAAGCAGAGGCTCACCTGAATTGCCCAGTATTGCATAGGTAGTGGCAGATATATGATTTGAGCCTAGGTCCTTTGATTCTGAATCCAGTATTCTTTTTTCTGTGCCACACTACCTAATATATATATATCACTAATCATCAGGAAAATTCAAAAGAAAATTGTAGAAGGCAGAAAGTAAAGAGAGCCAGAGAAATACAACCTTATAATTTTGTTATGCCAGCTCCTCAAGCTAGTGCAATAGATATAATATTTTG
Organism: Antechinus flavipes; assembly: GCF_016432865.1. NCBI lineage: Eukaryota > Metazoa > Chordata > Mammalia > Dasyuromorphia > Dasyuridae > Antechinus > Antechinus flavipes. The sequence continues at coordinate 362,118,131 of NC_067398.1, read as the reverse complement.
CCTAGGGTCAAAAGGAATTGAGCTCATATACCCAAAAGGCTTTCAAACTGTGCAGTTTGATCCAGCAATGTCACTATTGAGCTTATATCCCAAAGAGATCATAAAAAAGGGAAAGGGACCCACATGGGCAAAAATGTTTGTGGCAGCCCTTTTCGTAGTGGCAAGAAACTGGAAACTGAGTGGATGCCCATCAGTTGGAGAATAGCTGAATAAGTTCTGGTATATGAATGCTATGGAATATTATTGTTCTCTAAGAAACAATCAGCAGCCTTGAATTCAGAAAATTCAAGAAAGACTTATATAAACTGGAGCTAAGTAAATTGAGCAGAACCAGGAGAACATTGTACACAGTAACAGAAAGATTATGTGACAATCAACTATGATAGGTTTGATTCTTCTCAGCAATTCAGTGATCCAAGACAATTCCAATAAACTTTGGATGGAAAACACCATCCACATCCAGAGAGAGAACTATGGATACGGATATGGATCCATGTATAGTATCTTCAACTTTTTTTCTTCTATTTTTTTCTCATAGTTTTTCCCTTTTGTTCTGATTTTTTTCTCTCAATATGATATATAGAAATATGTTTTTAAAAATGAATGTATATGTAAAACCTTAAAAAGAAAAAGATTTTAAAAGGGGAAAAAAAGAACTGAATTCAAATTCAGGCTCAAACACTATTAGTCATGTGACCCATTTCAAGTCATTTAACTTCGATATACCTCAGTTTCTTCATCTATAAAATGGGGGTAATAATAATACCTTTCTCTCAAAGTTATCATGAGGATCAAATCAGATAACATTTGTAAAGGCAATGAATTGCTAATTAATTTATGAAATTATGAAATGGGAGTAAAAAATGGGTACACACAGGGGAATAGTACAATAACTATGGGAAGTGGGGTAGTAATCACACTTTAATTAGGTATGGATGATGTAGAGGCAAATTGTACAAAAAGTACAGAGACAAGGAATGAAAAGGGCAAGTAAATACAGAGGAAAACTATGAGGATGGAATGGCGGTAGTGTGGTGAAGGAAGGCAGACAGTGTGAAAAAGAGGATGAGGAGGGAAAGAGACACAGAGAATCAATCATGTGACTATGGACTAAAATTGGAACACTCAGAAGCATTGACCCATTGGAGATGGACAAGTGTTGAGGGCTGAGGCAAACGCCTAAGATTTGATGAGGAACAGACTAACTCTTATCTGTGCCAAAGTGGGGTTAGTTCATTAATAAATCTAAATCATCTCAAAATTAAAGTGTGATTACTACCCCATTTCCCATAGTTATTGTGGTATTCCCTTGTGTGTACCCATTTCTTGTTCCCATTTCATAATTTCATAAATTAATTAGTAATTCATTGCCTTTACAAATTATCTCATTTGATCTTCACAATAACTGGGAGAAAAGTGTTATTATTATCTACATTTTATAGATGAGGAAACTGAGGTAGTAGAAATTAAATGATTTGACATGGGTCACAGGGCTAGTAAGTGTGAGTCTGAATTTAAACTCAGTTTTTTTTTATCTTTTTTCCTTTTTCTTAGGTTATACATGTACATTCATTTTTTAACATGTCCAACATCATCTCAAAACTCACAGCACCATTTGGTGTTTTGTTGGTCTTATTGCAGATGTCTGGAGTTCATCTGAGATTTATGCATCATAAGATCTGACAGGAGTGCCAAGATAGCTTCCCCTGATTCAGCATTTATTACCAGGATGTGATTTTTGGTGAATATTTTATACCAATTTGCAAAATATGCTCCTTGATCTTTGGGATAGTTCATACATGACTTTCAGGTTCACTTTTGCAATCTCACTTTTGGCTATTGGTACTTTATACTTACAACTTAAAAACTTATTATCCTTGTGAAAAGGGAGGGACTAGAACAAGATTTATCTTTAAAAGTCAGCTAGATGACATGGTAGATGAAGTACTACACTTGGAATCAGGAAGATGAGTTCAAACCCTGATTCAACTATTTACTATCTGTGTGATCCAGGATAAGTCACTTAACCTGTGTCTGCATCAATTTATCAGGAGAATAACAAAAATGGGGATGATTATAGTAATATCCTTCTAGGATTGTTTTGAGGATAAAATTAATTATGAACTTTTCAAGCCTTAAAATGCTGTATAAATATAAGCTGTTATCATCATCATCATCATCATCATCATTATTTGCCTATTCCTTAGCCACAAAGACTTTTCTCCTTAACTGAGACCACTGGCTTCCCACAGATTATAGAATAGAGCAGAATCTTATTATTTAACTGAACAGTGTGTATGGATTAGGCAATTATACAGCAAGCAGATGATAAATGAATGGGAAAAGTATCTTTAACTAAAGTCAGGGATATATCTCTGGGGAACATCCCAGGAGGAAATCTTACAGCTGATTCACTCTGGGGAGACTATATATCACAGAGCCTCTCAGTCTGTTCAGAATATTGACTCACTGTGTTCTGTCCATCTGCTAATTTGGTACCTACAGAGACCTAGAGTTCATCAGACTTCCTGGGCCTGTCAGAACAATGAGTGAAGACTCCATCCACTTTGGGACTATGAGAGAAGAATAAATATTCCCAGATCCCTATAGGCATACCCACTGACAAGTTGGGGATATTCAACAACCATGGTAAAGTACTGAAAAGTCATCCTGATGAAAACTGATTAGTCATGACATCTTAAATTCCATCAAAAGAGTTCATGGTGAATTAAGGCATCCATCCTCCTTTTAAAATACAAATATGTTCTGTGGTTTGGATAACCCATTAAGTTATTGTTAGCTACTAATCCCTTAGTATAGATTAGGCTACCACAGAATTTTCGATATGAAAAATACCTTGGAGGCCTTCTAGCCTAATTCCTTTATTTTACAGAAAAAGAGACTCAGGCCTAGAAGTGAAACTAAGGGTGGTCAATGGTTATTAATCAGCTCTTTAAAAAAAAAAGTTTACTTTTACTACACTTTTAAGTTTAAGCTGCTATGAAAATTTACAGTATTTTCTGATTTCTGAAGTGTAAATGCTCATGCTGAAAATTTAACACTCAGATCACAATCCTGGAAGTAACTTAATCAAAATCATACGTCTAATTTATGACAATGGCAAGACTAGAAGCCTGATCTTTTCAACCACCATTCAGCTGTTCTTCTACTAAATTATATTGAATAAAATCCAATTAGTCCAAACAAGGGTCTGGGATATGGAATTATTACCAGAAGGATATACAAAAGTACATCCTAAACTGCTGATATCCACCATTCCCTGAAGGGAGAAAATAACACCTGTAGAAACAAGAAGGTACACAGCAACAAAGGGCTGGTAGTTTGTAGTTGCCTATGAGGTGTATTTGAATGTCCTCCAAATACTTCTTTTTTATTATTTGAAATTTTAGCAATTACAGTATCGTTTTGGTTAATAAACCTCGTTTTAAAAAACTTTCTGGGAACCTGTTGTATCAATCATCCCCAACTTAGTATGAACTGGTTTAATTAGCTTGTTTTCCCCTTAGTTAAGGGATTTTAACCCTTTAATATCATGGACCTCTTGAGTAGTTTGAGGAAGTCCATGGACCTTTTCTCAGAATAAGATTTATAACTGCATAAAATTACAAAGACCCCCTAAAATTGACCCACAAACTCACTGTTGTGCTGTGGACCCCAAGTTAAGAACTCTCCCTTAGGTAGTAATTCCAGCTAAAATTTATAGCACTGGAGCAGTTAGAGAGCTCAGTGGACAGAGCCCCAGCCATGGTGGACCTAAATTAAAATCTGGCCTCAAACACTTAACATTTCCTAGCTGTGTGACCCTGAGCAAATCATTTAACCCCCAATTGCCTCAAAAAAGAGAATAAAAGCAAAAAAGCAAAAAATAAAGTAAAATGTATAGCACTGAAAAAATTCGAGTTTTGAGAAAGAAGAGGGGTTGCGAAGAAGAAATAGCAAAGGGAACAGAGACATAGCAATAGATTTGGGGGATGTGGGAGAGGAGGGATTGTAGGGACAAATCTGCCAACATTGAATTTTTTTTCTGAAGATTTTTTTTCCCTGAATAGGAAGTAAATGAGTTTTCATTTAAGTCTCATCAGTGACTCTTTACCTCTCTTGAAATATTTGTTAAGCTGAGGTAGCATGAAGGAGTAAAGAAAGAACTTTGCTATGAAGACTGGGGATCAAGTCCTGCTCTACTGGCTTGAACACACAGGCTAAACTAATTCTTTCAGGCTTAGAATAAACTCTTTAAAATGATAATTTCCAGAGAAGGTGCAAATCTGCACAAATAGTGGGAGTTATCCTCATCATTGAAATCAAAGGCTAGTTCCCAAATTGACATGACTTTAACTAAGAGGGCTTTGTGTGAAAGTTGCCTGTTCCAAACTAATTTCAGCTCCATGGTATAATTTTTATCCCCACAACTCTAAGGGATAAATGGAATAAGTATTATTATCCTCATTTTATAGATGAGAAAATTCAGATAAGCTTGACCCAAGGACAAGCAATGAGAAGTATAGATCTTAGAATAAGTGGTAAATTTGGGTTGAGGACTCATTGAAATCAAGCCCAAACTTGATATTGGCTCTGTAAAAGGATCAAAGGCCTCTGAAAGATTCGTCACCTTTTAAAAGACTTAAAAGTTAGAACTCTCTATCTGCTTTTCTGACATCTTTCATTTCTACTTACTCTAGCCTGTGTCCCATAAATTGAAAACAATTTAGCAAAATTAAAAAATAAAATTTCAAGGTCTTGCAGCAAGCTCAGGATAATGATATAGAAGATAGAATTCTGGACTTGGTATCAGGCAAACCTGATTCCAAAATCTCCTCAAATACTTTCTAGCTGTGTGTCTGAGGTGAGTCATCCTCATAGAGCCTCAGTTTCATCATCCACAGAAAGGAGATAACACTCATAATCACATTTCCTTCTCCGGGTTGTTGGTCAGGCTCACATGTGAGGATAAGAAATGTTAAGTTATTTGTAACCCTTAAAACTTTCTATAAATGTACACTGCTATTATTGTTATGTATAGTAGAAAAGAGAACTATATGGTGAGACAATAGAGCTGGATTCAAACTTCAGCTCTGCTACTTCCTACCCAGGTGATATCTCATATCACTTAATAAGTGAACTGTGAAAGCTTTAGTTTCTCATCTGAGGATGTTACTATAAAGAAACCCTAATTGTGTATCTAATTTATACTTTAATATATTTAACATCTACTGGTCATCCTGCCATCTAGGGGAGGGGGTGGGGGGAAGGAGGGGAAAAATTGGAACAAAAGGTTTGGCAATTATCAATGCTGTAAAATTACCTATACATATAACTTGTAAATAAAAGGCTATTAAAAAATAAATAAAATTTAAAAAATTTAAAAAAAAGAAACCCTACATAATCTGTAGGATCCCTTATAGCTCTGAATCCTATAAAACTTGAAATTCACAGTATGGGAAAAGTGAAGTTCTGATAGTAGGGAGTCCACCTGTTGCAATATGAGAGGGGGTGAGGAAAAGGGAAGGGGAGAGGATTAAAGTAAGAAGCTCTTCCAGAGTCTCAGAACACCCTTGACATATCTTCCCACCTATTTTACAGACAGACAGACAAACAGACACACACACACACACACACACACACTCCAAGCAGCTCCTGCCACAGGAAAACTAATCAGACAAATGTTTTATTATCCCTCTGTGGATAGAGGAGAAACAATTTGGGGAGTCAATAAAAGGTGCGGCCACAAAGTGAGTTTTATGGATCATCAAATAATAAAACTCATCTGCCACCTGACCAAAGCTCTCTGGATGAGAATTGTCCTTTGGGTTCACCAGCCCATTATAGGAGCCAGCCAAATTAAGATGGCAGGCTGATCAATAGGATAGGGGGGTGAAGGGGAGAGGTAGATATTGTAGGAGATGGTGATATGTCTGCTGATATACCACTTCTACCTCAGCTCAGAACTCACCATCCCATACACACATACAGACAGAGAGAGAAAGAGAGAGAGAGAGAGAGAGAGAGAAACTACTACATTCCTCCAGGCAACTTAATACAGTTTCTGGTCCCCTTGAGCCAACTTAGCAATCTGCTTCTGTTTACTAGCTGAATGATGGATAAATGTTTTGGACACTTCATGTCTGGCCTAATATTTAGGCAGAGTGGGTGATCATCCTTATAACATGATTTCAAAAGTCTCTTGAAGTCCCTCCTTCCTTTCCCCACTCCTGAAAATTTTTACTCTATTATTATATATATTATATCATATATTATAAAATATAGACATCTATATATGTATATATGTTAGTTCATCTATCTATATAAGTATATATGTATTTATGTGTGTGTACAAGTTTATACATACATACATGTGTATACACACACACATACACGCACACACACATATACACACACACACAGATACATAAGCTATAAGCTGCTAATTTTCCTGGGAAAAGAAACTCAAGAAAACAATCAACCAACAAGCATCAGAAGTGCCTGCTATGTGCTAGGCCTGAAGATAACAATGACAAAAATTTAATTGTTTCTAGTTTCAAGAAACTCATAATCAAAGAATACTGGTCCTTAAAGTCAAAAATCTCATGTCCAAATCTGAAACTTTCTACATATGTGTCCAAGTTTGAGTTTCCTCATCTATGAAAATAGGAAAATTGGCCCAAATGTTCTCTCAAGTTTCTTCTAACCCAGACATTCTGTGATCTGAAAGAGTCACACTAAGGGATGGAGATTAGGACTGCGGGTGGAGTCTTATTCTGAGGGCCTAGGAAGGAGTTTTGATTGCCTGAAGAAAGGAACTCAATATCATAAAGTGGAAGGAAGAAAAGAAGACAAAAAGGAAACAAACATTTATTATGTGCTTACTATGTGATAAGCACTTTACAAATATTATCATTAATCCTTATAGCAGCCTTGTGAAGTAGTTACTATTATTATTTCCATTCTATAGTTGAGAAAACTGAGGCAAACAGAAGTCCAGAGACACATAGCTAATAAGTATCCGAGGCCAGATTTCAACTCTTTGTCCAGTGATCTAACCACTGAACTAACAGGCTGCCTTTAGCAGGATATGGGGAGTAGGGAGCACAAAAGTTACAAAAGGTGAAATAGAAGTACCAAGGCTAAATTTCATCACATTTTCTATTTCCCTAGAGCCTGCTATGTTTCTCTGAGTGAACATGTTTTCATACTCAAGCAGCTACATTCTCTTACTTGGGACCCTCTTGTTCCTAATCTGAACTCATGGCCTGCTTGCCTGGAAACAGGGAATAGTCTGGGACTGGAAATTTTTTTTAAAAGTTCCCCAAGTGACTTACATAATGAATAATCCTTTCACAGGTAGGGAATTATAGCAGAAATAACCCTGGAATTTCAGTCAAAAGACCAGGGTTCAAATTCCAGCTCAACCACTTACATTACCTGCATGATAAAAGGCTGGGTCTCAGTTTCTGTGTCTATAAAAACAAAAGGACTGGGTAATTCAGAGGCCTGATGGTGAAGCATGTTATCTTTTTTTTGAAAGAGAATTGATATCCTCTGATCAACTATGATGGACATGGCTCTTTTTAACAATGAAGTGATTCAAGTCAATTCCAATAAACTTTTGATGAAAAGTGTCACCTGCATCCAGAGAGAGAACTATGGAGACTGAATGATTAAAACATAGTATTTTCACCCTTTTGTTATTGATGTTATTATTTGTTTGCTTGATTTTTTTTCTTTCTGATGTTTTTTTCCCTTTTGATCTGATTTTTCTTGCATGGTATGATAAATATAGAAATATGTTTAGAAGAATTGCACATGTTTAACCTATATCTGATTGTTTGCTGTCTTGGGGGGAGAGAAGGAGAAAATTTTGGAATATAAGATTTTGCAAGGGTGACTGTTGAATGCTATCTTTGCATGTATTTGGAAAAATAAAATACTATTTTAAAAAATAAGAAGTGACATCCTCAAGACACAAAATGAGGAATATATATTTTAGTCTATGGGTGAGTTTGGCTCCTATGAGCGAGCCATGGTCAATATGAGAATTTGTTTTGCTTAACTATGCACAATTTTTACAAGGGTTTTGTTTTTCTTTTCTTTTTTTTTCTCAGTGTAGGGGAAAGGAGAAATAAAAAAAATAAAGGTTTTTAGTTAAAACAATAAAATTTAAATTGGAAAATAAAAGAATTATATTAAGATCTCTTCCAGTTTTCTGCTATCTATGATGTTCACATTGAGGGTACATGATTGGCATCTGAACCTTTTTGAGAACAGGACTTGGTAACAAGCAGCTAAAATTCCCACAAGTCCTCTGACTGGATCCTGAAGTCCAGAGATTAGTTGTGGGGAGCTGAATAAGAAGGCAGAAAGGCCAGAGAAGGCCACAGCACCAATTTAGTCCTGTCTAAAAGATGGCTCCTGTCTCAGAAATCTTTTTTTAGTTGGATGGGACAGTCTGCACCTGAATGTGTCTGGATCTGCTTCCTTCCACTAGGGGTAACCAAGTTCAAAGGATACTAGACTTAGAGCTAGAAAGGATCTCAAAGGTCATCTAATCAGAAAATCCTAGAGCTGGAAGGGACATCAGATGGCTTTTGGTCCACTCACCTCATTTTACAGATGAGGAAACTAGGACGTGTGGAGGTTAAGTGACTTGCCTGAAGTTACAGTCAGTAAGTGCAAGAACAAAAATCTGGACCTGAATTTCTGGATTCCAGTTCCATTTCCCTTTCTATTGAACCACATTACCCACTCCAACCTCAGAAAGGAGAATTCTTTCCTGGGCTCTGACACTCTGTGGCCAAAGGAATCTAGGCTTCCTAACACCTTGAGATATAGGAACAACTTTCTTCCCTGCTGTTGGGAATTATTGTGAGGGGTTCTTTTAGCTGCTAAAGATTGTGGATCTGTTTGCCAGGACCAAAAATAATGGGTCTGGAGATTGTCATGAGACTGAGCATTTTAACGGATCTCTTACCATTTGTAGGATATGACTCAAAAACTGCTGACACAGCCCGTTTTTGTTGGCTGCTCCAGCATATCAATGCCTGTATCCATGAACTTCAATACTTTTGGACTCCCTGAATTCATAATTATGGGTCATTCTAGCCCTGAGGCTGATCACAATTTTTAAAAGTCTTGGTAAATGAAATGTCATCACTTAAAAAAAATGCATTGTTATTTATCCAACCTGGGGATGAATCTTTCCAAGCTCAGCTATTATTGAAGGAAGCAGAGGTGGAGACTAGGACCATAGGGCGCTGGATTTGGAGTCAGAAGACCTGGATTCAAATCCCACTCTGTACTTTTTAAATTACGAGTGATTTCAACATAGCATTTGTACTCTTTCTGTTGTTGTTTGCTTGTATATTTGTTTTTCTTCCCAGGTTATTTTTACCTTTTTTCTAAATCCAATTTTTCTTGTGCACTATAAATATGTATACATATATTGTATTTAACATATACTTAAACATGTTTAACATGTATGGGACTGCCTCCCATCTAGGGGAGAGAGTGGAGGGAAGGAGGAGAAAAGTTGGAACAGAAGTTTTTGCAAGGGTCAATGTTGAAAAATTACCCATGCATATGTTTTGTTAATGAAAAGCTATAATAATAAAAATAAAATAAAATATGAGTAATTTTAGGCAGGGGTGTCTAGGTGGCACAATGGGTAGAGTCTGGGACCTGGAGCTAAGAACCTGAGTTCAAATCTTTTCTCAGACACTTAGTACCTGTGTGACCCTGAGCAAATCACTTAACCCTATTTGCTATTTATTTCTTCATCTGTAAAATGAAATGGAGAAGGAAAAGTCATGATACCAATATTTGCCAAGAAACCCCCAAATAGGGTCACATGGAGTAGGGCAGGCCTCATGACTGAAATGACACAAAAGATTCATGTAAACGTGAATCAATTCAAACCCAGGCTTTGAATTCACTCCTCGTTCTATTATATTATTCCCACATTCCTCTCTCCACAGTCTTTTACACTAGAGTAAGAAATAATCTTTTTGAACTGTAGTTTCCAGTGATTGAGTTTAAATCAATGAGCAGTTATGTTCAGCTATTTATTATTCAGAGTGAACTATAATCTAGGTCTTTCACTTCTCCCCTTTCCGTAGAAATGCATTGTCCCTTTTTCTGCTCATTGGCCACTTTCAAATGATCAATGTGCAAAAGGAGGGAACTAAACTAAGCTATATTTTCTTTTTGACGGGGTAGGTTAAAAAAAAAAAAAGCTCAGGTAAGAGGCATGTTGAAAATGTTTTATTTGGATTATTTATTTTGGACTAGACCTATGATTTCATTGGCGTGCAGAATTCCCAATGAGGAATTTCCCTCGAGTAAGATAAGGAAGCACCTTCTCTGCAACTTATAACCTCATAGAGGGGCACTAAAATATTAAATTACTTGCCCAGTCATCTGAGACTTCCTGAATCAGACCAACTTCCAGTCACTACATAGAGCTGGTCCATATGTTATTGCAACTTTTGTCTGGCTGGTGTGGTGTTTTGAAACTGAGTCTCTCCACCTTACTCATGGGTGAAAGTACATTGGTCCAGTCCCATTGGTGATTGGACAAGCACTCTGTCCAGCTCCATTTCCGTCCTGGATTAGATTCATACCTCTTTAGCCCACCTCCTACTCTTGAGGGTGTACCATGTTGGTACTGGAGTTGATGAGGATACTTGACTGGTTTAACCCCCTGCAACTCTGATTCTTTGAGCTCAAGCAATCTACTAGCCTCAGCCTCTCCCAGTAATGAAAATCACAGACCAACTTGCACCATCACCCTGGGCACATACGTTTTATCATTGTTGTTAAATATTTAGGGAGTATCCAGGGGATTTATCCACATTCCCTCAACCCAGTCAGCTATATTTTGAGGCTTAAGAGGATCTCAAACAAACAGAATGTAATGCCAAGTCCCTTCCCTAAAGTCTCTATACTAAAAAAAAATACAAAGAACTATAAAATTTCAGAGCTAGAAGGAATCTCCAAGGCCATCCAATCCAACCACATTCAATGATATCTAATATTTAATTTATATAGTTTATTAAGGTTTACATAGTATCTCGAACATACACAGTCTCATTAGAGCTTAACAATAATCCTATTATGTAGGTGTTGTTATTTTCCCCATTTTTACAGATGAGAAATTGGGACTAATAGGAATTAAATAATTTGTCTAGGGTCACAGAACCAGTAAGTATCAGGCAGAAATTGAACCTAAAGTCTCCCTGATTCTGAGCCCAGCACTCCATCCACTCATTCCCTCTATGATATTCCTAACAAATGGCCATTTACCTTGAAGACCAACATAAATAGCCACCACCACACGCATGCATGCACACAACACACACACACACACACACACACACACACACACACACACACACCACACAGATATACTTGAAATATTTCATAAGGGAGTGGGGGAAGTAAAGTTTCATGTTAATTAAAGAGAACAAAAGAAGAGAGAAAGAAGGGAAGAAGAGAAAAAGAAAGAGGATAGAAGTGATTCTAATTGTTCAGATATTTTTTTCTTAATGTTGAGTCAAAATCCTTTTCCTTGTAACTCTATTGGTCCTCATCCTGCCCTCCAGCACCAACCAGGACATGTCCAATTCGTCTTGGACATGACAACCTTTAAAATATTTGAATACATCAATCATGTCCCTTCCTGAGTCTTTTCTGCTCCAGGCTAATCACTCTTAATTCCTGCTACCAAGCCACCTGTGGTATGATTCTGAGTCCCATCACCACACTGGAAAACCCCTGATAGCCATTCTACAGCTGGTTCATATCCCCTCTAAAGCTGGTACCCAAATGTGGACACAATAATAACACTTAGTTGACCTCAAAAGTTACTTCCAGTTCTAAAGCCACAATGTTTCTGTTGCCAGAACTAGAGGCATTACAGTGGAAAGAACAATAGCTTTGGAAACAGGAAACCCGGATTCAAATTCTGCCTCTGCACTTAATACCAGTCTTTCCTCTCAAACCAGACGAGTCTCTTCATTTATAAAACTATCCAACTTTTACTTTATGATCAGCCCTACCTGCTTTCATAAGCCTGGGAATATCTACCTTAATTTAAAGTTTTGTTTGATTCCCGTTAAAATAAAAATCCCACTGGGAGGAATCCAGTCAAAGCTGGTTTCAGTCATTGAAGCCCTAGAATAAATGAAACATGGGAGAGAAAGGCGGTAAGAGTGGTTAGGTGGGAAGAACAAGAGGGCCTTAGAAGCCTGATTATCTTCTATGTACACACACATACTCATCATACATACACACATCACACACACACACACACACTTTTTAAAAAGCCACTGCCCAATAATGGATCAAAGGATAGAGGGCTGAAAGGCACCCATTCTTACCTCCCCCTATTTTATAGAAAAGAAAACAAGTCCAGAATGGGGTAGAAACTTGTTCCCCTCTCCCCGCCTCAGCCCACCTAGCTCTGTGGCAGAGCCTGTGTCTCTGATCCCCTTTCCTCACCAAATTTGGCTCTCTGCAGTCTCATTTCTACCCAGCAACACCAGCATTGCTCTTTATTAGAGATACCACCCAGTGTAATCTGAGAGTTACAAGGAGCTGGGTTCAAATCTCCAACTGTGTGACTATAAATAAGTCACTTCAAATCTCTCTGTGCTTCAGTTTCTCCAGCTCTAAAATTATTCTGTCCCAGCGCCGTGTCCAGTACAGTGGTTGATATAAGGATTCTATATCAGGAGAGAGTTAAAAAAAATGTATCTAGACATGTGAGGCAGGAGCCCAAGAAACATATATAAGTGCTATGTCCGGACTTACAAGGTTTTCCAGGACTGAAAACTGCTAAAGGCAGGGACTGTTTAATCTAAATTTCTTAACCTCACATTAATATTTTCTAGTTTCTTCAAATGATGGAGGATAGCAAGTGGAAGTATAGACCAAAGCCAGTTAAGTGTCTTGGAAAAAACTGTTTCACACATAATTTATATTGTGGGGGATGATACAGCAAAGATTGAGGGCAGCTAAAAAAAAAAAAGGCAGAAGTAGAGAAGGGGAGAGGTAAAATGAGAAAGGGAGAGAGGAAGAGAGAGATAGGAGAAGGGAAAGAAGGAAGAGGAACAGAATAAGGAAGATATTTCAGGGAAAGATAGAAATGAAAAATAGAGCAGAGATTGGAAACAGGAAGAAGAGAGATAGGATGAAAGAGAAAGAAAAAAAGTGAAAAAGTGGAAAAACTGTGAGAGACAGGAGCTGGGGGCGGGGCGGGGAGGGGAGGGGAGGAGAGAAGACAGAAGACCTTCATAGTATTACATCTTGATCAAGGCATGACTGATAATATTCCAGTAGACCATCTTTCAGGCCCCTTGTTTGATGACAAAGCCCAGCCTGCATCCCACATCCATTATCCGCTTTCTCTCCCTGAGGCAAGAGCATCAATAACGCTCTCCCTTCCTGTTGCTGCTGCTCCCCCTTCCAAGGAGCAGAGAGGGCCCTGTCCATAGCTGGTGGGCATTTCCTAGCCAGCACATCATTACCACACACCAATCTTTCACACTGCCCAGCCTGGATGTGTGCCCCCCGCCAAGCATCCGGCCACTCACTGTCAGCCATCTGTGGGCCCGACTGACCCATTGCTGATACCAGCCCAGAACAGTGGACAATGGCACAGAGTGGACAATGCTATCCAGCTCTGAGTACCCTCCACATGAAGGACCAGCCAGAGTCTCCTGTAGACTGTCAGCAAAAATTTCCCTCTGGCAATTCAGTACTATCACCTGATTTTTCTTTTTAATGTCTTTTATTTTGTTTTAATTAAGTCAGAGGCTGAACCTCCCCATTCAGACTGGTTCTTCCAAGAGACCTAATAGTTTGAATTTGTATGCAAACATCTTCAAACATCTGTTGCCATAATTTGGTTGGATTAACGGTCTAGTTTGCTGGGCCATCTGCTACTTTCCCAGAACCCCTTCATCGGCTCCCTGTGCAGCCAACATCAGCAGTCCCAGCTTGGAATTGGAGGGTAGAAGGTGGAAGGTTCATGAGTAGTGGAAGCCCAGCTTGAACTCCTCTTCTGGAAAAAAACATGAAAACAAGCCCATCCTCTTCAACAGCCAGATGTCAGCCAGTAGGCACCCCAAAGAGCAGTTCCCCTAGGTTGCTGTGTGACTTTGAGGAGATCTGACATCTCTCTGGGCCCCCGGTTTTCCCTTGGATAATTAGGCCTGCTTTTGTATCCCTTTGGAGGACATAGTACAGAATGAGAAAAGAAAATGCAAGCTAACATCCATACAAGTTTGGAGAATCCAATCAAGATCTCACATAACCCAAGGAGGGTCTGCCCTTCCTGAGGAGCTGTGTTTTAAAACCACTCAATTTCTTCTTGCCTGGACATTGCAAGTCTCTCAATTAGTCTTCCTGTTCACAATGTCTCTCCCGCTCTTCTTTCAAGATTGATCATTCTAAGGTTTTATTGTGTACATACAGGTTAGATCCCCAGTACATAAAAATCATTTAACAGTTTTCCCATTGTCTGCAAACTAGACTTAGAAGAAATACTAGAAGTCATCTATTCCAAACTTCTACTTAGTGAGAGTTTGCAATCCCTTCTACAATATCCATGACCAAAGATTTTCAGTCCTCTGCTTATAAACTACTTGGGAGAGAGATGTCATTACTTTACAAGTCCATTCATTACATGAATGGTCCGGTCTATTTAGAATGTTCTCCCTTATATTAAGTAAAAATCAGCATCACTGTGATTTCTACCCATTAATCCTAATTTTTCCCCTGGAATTCTTCCCACACTACACGGTAGTTCCTATTAATCACCTTTGGACACCTTGACATCCTTTAAAAAGCTATCTCATTAAGATAATTTGGAAAATCAGAGGAAATCTGCTGCATTGGATAGGCCTGTGGATTTTGGATCTAGCATCAATATAAATGCTAAGCTTCCATCTTGTTCCAATAACATGGAAGTGTTCTCAAGTTCCACTGGCAAAGAGCCATCGTTTGGCTCTGATGGAATCAGATGAGGCAGGAAAACAGTGGGAAATAAAGTATTAAATTAGCTACAGATTTCCTTAGGCTAGTATTCAAAGCCCTTCCTAACCTGTTCATGAACTACCTTTCCAGTCTTATCTCTGACTACTCTCTGACACAGCCCCTTTCTTTTAGCAAAGCTGGTTTACATGCTACACACACATACACACACACACACACACACACACACACACACTTTCTTGCCTCCATGCAATTTTTCAAAACTCAGTTACCAAGTCACCCCTATCTAGCAACATCAACCAGAAATTTTTCTCTCCCCTAAAATCCTATAATACACATTATCTTTAATAATAATAATCTTTTAAAGCTATAGCTTTGATCACCTATTTCCTTAAATTTTTGCTATTTGTGTATGTTTCTGTGCCTGCTGCTAGATTTTAAATTCTAAGGTCAAAAATTATGTCTTTTTCACAACCCAGTAGTGACCGGCAGAGTGCCTTGCCCCCAGCAGGGACTCAATAGTGATTGCCAAATGATGAATGAACACAGCAACCCAACATCTGTGTTAGAACTAATTTCTTGGCAGCAATTGTAGAATACATGTGCATATTCAACAACTAGATGTTAGACCTAAGTCCACTTAACACCTGTAACTTATTCCAGGCTGTGGTGGGGGGTTGGGGGAAGCCGCCAGGGAAAAAGGTCCATTTCACTGGTAGCTGCGAACAAAGTAAACCAGTTAATAGAAAACCTGTTTCTAATTGCTTGACATATAATAGATACACCTCCAACCAGCTGAGACCGCCAGGATTCCATTCAAAGCTGGGCTTCCCAGCTTACACCTAAGCCTTTCATGTTTTATTAGAGCTCTGCACATTTCATTTCCTTTTATGTAGGGAAGAAAATGGACACTTGGTTCTAGGAGAGGACATTTGCAGACTTACTTTTCCTTATCAAAAAGCAGCTTTGAAGAAGGCAATCCACCCCTCACCTCCCTTTACCCACCCACCTCCATTTTCAACCCCATCCCCCTACATAGTTTCCTACTTGGTTAATGGCCTGAGTCGGAAAAGGCCATCACTTATCACTCATTATAGAGCACTAAGCAGAAGGATCAAGCTTTTAATTGCATACCATGGTCCAAAGTTGGATGCTCTTTTGAAAGACATGTGGCCATGATCCCTGCTCTCTGCAGGCTTACAGTCAGTGATGAGACCAGTGACATGATGCTTATATTCATTCCCATGCATAGCACACATATGTAAAAAGATGGAAAATGGCCTCTATTTGGATTCAGTTGCCCTGAGTTCAAATATCAACCTGCTCTGCCTCTGCTGACCAGAATGCCTTGGGTAAATCACTGGGCCATTTCTGGGAGCCCATGTTCTCAATGCTGAAGGATGATACAGCTGTCTGTTTTTTGGTTTTATGTGATGCAGAGGGAGAATTGATCCCTCCGCCATGAATAGAGTGACTCTGCCCTCTCTTCCAGATGAACCGTGGGGGTTCTGCAAAATGCTCTCTTGGACTTCTGGGAATGGGGAGGGAGGTGGAGAAAGGTAGTTCTTACCCTACCCCCAGCTACAGAGATTCATCACATGTGGCAAAGAACGCTGCTGCTGTTTAGGTGAGTCTGAGCTGGACCTTGATTCCCTGGCTGCTTATAATTTTGGAGGTTTCTCCCTCTGAGCACACCTTGTTACCTATATCCTGACACTGTGGTGATAGATTAATAATGCAATAGGAAGGACACATACCCACTTTAATAAAGAGTTCATGGGGGCATTTTTAGCCTTCATTATCCACACTGATTAGGTACAGTTTCTTTTCGTTTTCCATTGAGGGTGGGGATGTGGGAAAGACAGAGGATAAATTCTTGCAAATTGAAATTTTCATTTTGAGTATCAGAATTGTAAAACACTAAATAAATCTTGGGTTCATGCTCAATAAAGAAAATTTAAAAAGAATAAAAAGAAAAAAAAAGCATTTGCTGTGGAAATAGAAGATCTTCTGGGCTGATTTCAGAAAAGCCTGGAAAGATATACAGTCAAGTCCAAACCTGACTGAGACCAATCTAGTGGTTTAGGCTTGAAATCGGAATGAAAAAGCTCCTGTAGTCCGTATAACACTTTACAAAAGAAAGTTTACTTCACAATATCATAGGAAGGATATTCAGCAAAAATACAGCATCAGTTCAATTGGACATAGATTTCCTTGTATCTATACGGAGATGTGTACAGCTGAGTGTCTGGACCAAATGACAGCTGGGAGTCCCTCAAAACAAAGGAGTTCTGCCTACTCATATGCTTGGATTTTGATGCCTCAGGCAACCAGGAACATATTTCAACAGTTGGAGCTTTAGTCCATGGGATGGATTAAATCTCTAAGGTGGTTTCTTGGCCTTTTTAGGGGAAAAACTAAACTAGCCTAAGTAACAGAGATATTCCAGTCTTAATAGGTATTATTCCTAGTATAGTAAAGGACCAAGCAGTGATTCTGAAATGGATATTTCCAGCCCTAAAAATTCATACTCCAGAGAGTTCAAAAGCTCCAGAGTTCCTCAGTCAGAGCCAATTGGTAGTAAGACAGAACTACATTTTCCTCCAAAAAAACTGTAAAACCACATGAAGATAGGTACAAACCATATTCTGGCTTACTAGGAGTTTTGAGGGAGTTGTTCTGATAATGCAGAGCTGAGTAAAAGTAAAATGTCTGTTAAGCAATCCTACTAAGTGTTTTATGTGGTATCAGTTTAAAGAGCAACTTTCTGCGATGTCATGCTAGAAACTGTAGAATATCATTTTGTATTTTAAGCTATCTGTTAGTATGTCTTTTTTAAAGCATTTTTGTGTATGTGTGGGAAATAAATAGTTGTCCTGTAACTGATCTTCTTTGTCCATTGAATATCTTTCTAGAAGGGACTCTGATAATTCCCTTGTTGAGAGAGACTTTAGATGCTAATCAAACTTTAGCTTTTATGTGATTTTTCCCCAGGATTATAGACTAGGGCAAAAGACAATAAGGAAAGAAAAAGTCTGTCCCTTCTCTTTTTAGTGTTGTTCAGTAATTTCAGTCATGCTCACTCTTTGTGGTCCAATTTATGGTTTTCTTATCAGAGATACTGGCCATATCCTTCTCCAACTTATTTTACACATGAGAAAACTGAGGCAGAGTTAATAAGTGATTTGCCCAAGATCACACAACTAATAAGTATCTAAAGCCAGATTTGAATTTTTAGAGGTCAGATTCTCCCAAAAAATAATCCAATCTTTGTGAACCCAAAGCTAGTGCCCATTAGTGAGATACAGAAACCCCAGTAATTCTAGGATGAATACCCAAAACCTGGACTCAATTATCTCTAAGATTCTTTTCACCTCTGAATCTTATTACTATATGGAAGAAAGATCATTAAAATAAAACATGTGCCAGTTGTGATCTAAATATAAAAGATCACAGCATAAACAAAATAGAGGAAGAAACAGGAAAATGGCTACATTGATACATTGTTGATGAATCTGTGAATTAGCCATTCTGGAAATTAATTTGGAATCATTCTGCAAAATTTGCTAAATAGTCTTTGAATTCAGCCATACTACTCTGGGGGCTATACCTCAAAGAGACAAAAGAAAGGGGGAAAGTTCCTATAAGGAAAAAAAAATTAACAGTTCTCATTTTAATGGCAAAGAACTAAAAATAAAAAAAGAGTTTCCATCAGTTTGGAAGTGACTAAACAAATTATAGGGTATTAATACGATGGTATATTGTTGTTATTAAAAATGAGGAATAGGCAATTTTAGAGAAATCTAGGAAGACTTTTATGAAATGATGCAGATTGAAGGGAGCAAACAGAAGAAATTATATATTTTTAAAAATTGAAAACATATAATTTTGAAAGATTTAAGGACTCTGATCAACCCAATGATCAATTTTGATTTCAAACAATGAAACATGAAACAATTTTTCATAGACATTATGGGAATTTGTTTTGCTTGATTATGTATATTTGTTACAATATTTTTTTTCCAGTGGAAGACAGGGATGGCATGACCAACCTTGATTCCAGAACATCAAATATAGAATACACTTCTTTCTTTGTATGTTGCAGAATGCAGCGAAAACTGCCAAATGTGATGTTGGGATACTTTTAGTTAATTTTCTTTCTTTCTTTCCCTTCCTTCCTTCTTTCCTTCCTTCCTTCCTTCTTTCTTCTTTCTTCTTTCTTTCTTTCTTTCTTTCTTTCTTTCTTTCTTTCTTTCTTCTTTCTTTCTTTCTTTCCTTCTTTCCTTCTTTCCTTCTTTCTTTCTTTCTTTCTTTCTTTCTTTCTTTCTTCTTTCTTTCTTTCTTTTTTCTTTCTTTTTTCTTTCTTTCTTTCTTTCTTTCTTTCTTTCTTTCTTTCCTACAAAAAAAGAGGAGGCATCATGAGGGTAACAGTTGTGAAGAAGGGAAGTGGTAAGGAGAAAAACATCAATAAACTTTTTTTAAGGATCTTAAAAATGACTATGGCAAATATTTACAGCTGAAAAATTAGGCAATTAATTCATGAATTGATGCTTTCTTGTGACTTCTATCAACAAGTCTAATCATTTCCTTGTTTTTGTTAAATATTCTGTACTAAAAGGAGATGATTTATAGCAAAACCAACAATGAAATTATTTCAATTAATTAGAAAATATGGGTTCAGTTCTGGTCTGCTACTTACTAGCCATATGATCAAATTGCTTAACATTCTGAGCTTTAATTTCCTCATCTATAAAATAAGAATTATTGTAGTACCTAAAGATCTACTTTGAGGATCTTAAGATGTTTTATAAATCATGAAATTATTATTCCCATAAGTAAATGTAAATATGTTTGAATTCCACAAGCATTTCACAATATCTTACAGGCTTACATTTCATAGTAGGAACCCAGTCCTTGTCAACATTTTTATGTGTCAGTGTCTCATCAAAGCCCAGGGACTTACTTAAGCTAACACATGATTATCCTTCACAATGGATATATAATCAGAAATCTCTATTCATGAATTTACTTACCCTCTGCTTTCTGTAATATATACATCAAATACAAGTCATGCATTTTAGGAGTAGGAAGAAAGAGTAAATCCAAACTTGAGATGAATTAATAGTAAATTGCTATAGAAACCTCAGTGATAACAGGGAAAAACAATGCTTTATTGGAGCATTTTAAGATAGTTTCAAGGAGGATCCATGGTTATTAAATGATGAAAGAGAAAGACTTCTAGCCCACAGAAAAAGTATCCCATATAAATGTCACTTCCTTGGAAACTTATGTATGCCTATTGTCTCAAATACCTTCCCAGCAGTTCTAACTTCCACAATTTATGCAGTGAATTCTCAGAGTTATTTGGATAACACTTGTGTATGTATATGTAATTCTATATATATAATTCTTATAGCTACGTGTGTATATGTATAGATATGTGTGTGTGCTTGTGTATATATATATGATACATATGAGTGTGTGTATATATGTATATATACATGTACACACATATATGTATATATGCTTTTATACTTATATGTATATGAGTCTGTGTGTGTGTGTGTGTGTGTGTGTGTGTGTGTTGTTCGGTCATTTTACATGTGTCCAGATCTTCATTACCTTATTTGGAGTTTTCTTGGCAAAGGTATTGGAGTAGCTTGCCATTTACTTCTCCAGTTCATCTTAAAGATAAGGAAACTGAGGCAAACAGGATTAAGTGACTTGCCCAGAATCATACAAGTATTGTCTGAGGCCAGATTCGAACTCAGAAAGATGAATGAGTCTTGCTGACTCCAGGTTTTGCACTCTATTACTAGCTGCCCCAAATAAACCTATTACCTAATTACCCATCTTTATAACTTGATTTCTTTAGACTAGCCTTCAAAATTTTAAGTTTCTCTTAGAACAAAGTACTTTTGGCAAAATTTTTATCAATCAGCATCTTTGTTAGCAGTAACAACACAATCTAGAACTAGTTAGTAAAGGGGAATATAGTCTGGGACATCTTCATGTAGTTTCCTGCATATAGTAGGTGATGAGTTGAATGAATGACTAAACAAACGAATCAGTGAGATTGATGTGGCATGAGAAGGAGAAAGAACAGAGATGGTAGAGCAAAACAACCTTCCCAGTTCAGGGTTGAACTTGTTTTTTGGAAGCTTTTAGGGAATGGCACTACTCCCCTAAAATACTCAAATTCCCCTTCTTACCAAGCTTACTAAGCACCAAGATGTCCAAAACTCTTAAGAATCTTTTTGGTTACTGATCACTGTGTAGTCTAACCCTGACTTTGTCAAGATTTATCTTTAAAATAAATAATAACTCCTCCTCCATATGATTTGACATATAAGCACACATGTGATGGACAGAGAGATAGATATAGTGTATGGGGGGGGGGTGTGGTGCAGTGGATAGAGCACTGACCCAAGAGTGAGGAGAACTTGAGTTCAAATCTAGCCTCACTAGTTGTATGACTCTGGGCAAATCACTTCAATTAACCATTTGCCTCAGTTTACAGTTAACAGTGACAGTTACAATCATCTGTAAAATGAGCTAGAGAAGGAAGTGGTGAACCATTCCAGTATCTTTGCCAAGAAAATCCCAATTGGCCATCAGCTTTCTCCAAACCATCTTTTTCATCTCTGCCGACATCCAGCTTCAACAAGAGATTGAGCATTTGCTTGCTCATGAGCTATGGTGCTGAAGACTGTGTTTGTTTTGAAAGGCAACTATCCCATGCAGATACTATCTTCTTTGAGCAGAAGCAAGTGAGGGAGCTTATGGAACTATCAGGAAGCACTAAACTTTTAGCTAAAGGAAATCATGGGTTCCATATCCATGAATTTGGTGATAATCCTCAAGGATATAATAGTGCAGGTTCTCACTTTAATCCTCATTCCAAAAAACATGGTGGACCAAACAATGAGGAAAAGCAATGTGGAGACCTTGGCAAGGTAACTTCCTACAAAGATGGTGTTGCAACAGTGTCTGTCAAAGATTCTTTAATTTAGCTTTCAGAACCAATGCCTGTCATAGGCCATACTATGGTGAGACATGAGAAAGCTGATGACTTGGACAAAGGGGGAAATATAAAGAGTGAAAAAAAGCCTATCTTATGGTATAATTGGGATCACCAAGTAAATCATTTTCCTAGGATATAATTCAGTTATCTAGGATGTGGATGATTATATGCATAAACATAGTTGGCAAGACCATTAAATACTAATCTTAAGTGAAAAAAAAGAAAAAAATCCCAATTGGTTCATAGAAAGTTATATATGGGCTGAAATAATTGAAAAACAACATATGTATGTATACAAATATGTTTATAATTGTGGAATGCATGTGTTTGTGTAAATGTATATTGTGTTTATGTATATTTAAATACTTAAAATATACAATATGTATATACATATATTTATATGTGTGTCTAGTACCTATCAATAATCTATATGTGTACTTTTCCTCTGGGAGCTCCTGGGGGAAAAATGTATATATTTAAATATAAACACAGTGTATACATTTCTCATTTCTCTCTTTCTGTGTGTGTGTATGTATGTGTGTGTGTATATATATATATATATATATAATATACATATATATAAATAATTATATATAATACGTGTAAATATATTATATCAAACATAAATATATTTGTATATATACCCTTCAGTAGAGGAGAAATTGATCAATTTTCTAGACTATAAGAGGGCAGGGGAGAGAGGGAGAATCCTAATCTCTGGCATGTGCTACCAATTTAGAATGACTTTGAACATAGTCCAAGCAGCAGGTTGGGGCTATCCTCCAAGAATCATTCTGGCTAAACTTAGTGACAATATGATGGATTTTTCAACTACAGCAGCCCTCAAAACTCATTTGCTAAAATCCTTTTTATAATGTCAAGGAACTAAAAACTGAATGGATTCCCAACAGTTGGAATATGGCTGAATACATTATAGTATATAAATGTTATCAATTATTATTATTCTAAAAGAAACAATTAACAGGATGATTTCAGAAAAGCCTGAAGAGACTTACAAGTAAATAGAAGCAAGATAACATTGTCCACACCAACAGCAAGATTATACAGTAATCAATTAGTACGGATGTGGCTCTTTTCAACAGCAAGATGATGCAGGCCATTTCTAATGGTCTTGTGATGGAGAGAATCATCTGTACCCAGAAAAAGGACTGTGGGGACTGAGTGTGAATCACAACACAGTATTTTTACTATTTTTATTGTTGTTTGCTTGCATTGTTTTCTTTCTCATTATTTTCCTTTTTGATCTGATTTTTTTTGTGCAGCATGATAATTGGGGAAATATGTATAGAAGAAATGAATGTATTTAATATACTTTGGATTATTTGTAATCTAAGGGAGGGAGTGGGGAGAAGAAAAAGAGAAAATTGCAAAACAAGGTTTTTGCAAGGATGAATATTAAAAACTATCTATGCATATATTTTGAAAATAAAAATCTTTTTTTAAAATCATCTGCTAATTCAACCAGGGATTCAAATTAACCTCAGTGAAGGCTGTGTACCCCCATCTTCACCATGACAGCTTTGAAGTTTTTAAAAATACTTTTACTCTATTAAAGACAATTTATCTTATTAACTTATAATAATTCTCAGAAAAGATTTGAGAGAGATTTATAAAGTCTAATAGGAGTTTTGGGATCTTCCAGGAATCTCACTCGCCTATAAAAAAAAGTACATGCAGAGAGAGCTTGTTTTAAGTCCAGACTTAAACAACAAAGAATAAGGGAGGAGTGATTCTGCTTCTTTTTTACAGTGGGAATAGCTGGTACACTGAAGTTTTTGCTTAGCAATTTCTCACTCTTTAAGAGCAATGTTATGGGCAGAGGGACATGGATTCTGGTCTTATCTCTGACTTATACTTGGTGTATGACCCATTTAACTTCTGACTACCCAAGACAACTGCCTAAAATTACAATTAGCAAATACTTTCACATCTGCATCCATGTAAAGAGTCTTCTATGCTGATAAAATCACAGGTCCAGGTCAAGAAAAAAATGCTTAAAGGGGAGGACCAGAGTTAAGCCCAAGATATCATTCATACATGGAGGTAAAATATCTCTAAGAATATAGGTGGGGAAAGAGAATAACAGTGACAAAAATTCAATTTACATACCACTTTTCAGGGAATCTATAACTATATACAAGGCCTCATCAGGCCCGTATTCCTGAGAAGACATTGTCCTGCTCCCTACCCTGGGACAGGAGCCTTGGCCAGTCAAGGGGACTTCCTCATTCCAGTTTTTATTACAAGCTCAGTGCTGCTGCTGCTGAACTTTTTTCTTTTTTTTTTCTCCGATCCCTGTTATTTAAATGGTTTTAAACATGAAACTAGGCCAGGAAAAGGGGGATAGCATTGTTTTAATAATTAGCAATTATGATCGCTGCAATATTAATTGCATATTTCCATAGCAAACACTTCCCCGGAGGGTCAAAAAGAGTGGTGGTTAGAGACTGCCAGAGCCTAAAACTGGAATTCTTGAGAACAAAAAGGCAAGAGAAAATCAACTTCTTCCATTCAAGCAAATTACCACAGGGACTGCAGCGGCCCCTCTAATTAGCCTAGCTCTGCTGTAGCTGCTGCACTGGCTGGTCCAAGCTTAGTCAGGATTGGGGCTGGGCCTTATTGTCAGAAAGATCTTGTCTTTGACTGTCTTCCTCTGTGGGTGTGTTTGTAAGTGTGTGTGTGAGTGTCTGTCTATTTCCCTGTCTCTGTCTCTCTCTGTCCCTGTCTCTGTTTCTGTCTCTCTCTGTCTCTGTCTCTCTCTGTCTCTGTCTCTTTCTGTCTCTTTGTTTCTGTCTCTGTCTCTGTCTTTCTCTCTCTTTCTCTGTCTCTGTGTCTCCCTCCCTCCCCCTGTCTCTGTCTCACTCTGTCTGTCTGTGTGTGTGTGTCTGTGGATGTGTCTCTCTCTCTCTATTTGTCTGTTTCTCTATGTGTGTCTCTCTGTCTCTACCTGTTTCTATCTCTCTGAATATTTGTCTGAATCTGTCTCTCGGTCTCTTTCTATCTCTGTCTCTCTCTGTGTCTGTATCTCCCTCCCTCCCTCCCCCCCCTCCCCGCCTCTCTCTCTCTCTTTCTCTTTTTCTCTCCCCCTCCTTCCCATTTTCCTCTTCTCTCTTTCCTCTCTCCACAAGGGGATGCTTCGCTCCATGGGGCTGCAGTTCTTCTCTGCATCCTGGATGTGACTGGAGGCACAAGAGAAAGGCAAAATGGGCCAGGACCACAGGCAATTCAGTGTGCAAGGGAGAGGCTTAAAGTCCTCCCCCATGTTTCTGGGACACCAACTGTGCAGCAGGGAGCTTGGGAGGAGGGAACAAGAGATGAAGGAGGAGGCCTAAGTCTAAGGAGGGAAAGAGTAGAATAAGGGGAGGAGGAAAAGTAAATGGAAAAGACAAAAATCAAAGAAGAATCTTGTGAGAAAAAAAGGGAAGGAGAATGGGGAGGGAAAGTATCAATTGGCACAGGATGAGGTTAATCAAAGGAGACTTTCTGGGGAGCAGAGTATGGCCTTGAGTCCCTGACAGAAGCCTCAGAAAGGACCCATGCTTACACTGCATCCCCTCCTCCTCCCATCTCTCATTTCAGACAGATCTCCAATGGGACCAACCTTGTTGGGGGATGAAAGGGGTTGCAGAACCAACTGAACATTTTCTCTATGAGGTCCTCAGATGACACCTTCCTTTTTCTCCAAGGATGGTGTCTAATTAAATGTGCAAAATAGCCAAGCAATCAGATTTTAGAGCCTCTGTGTTTATTAGGCACTGACTTCATTGATTCTGTACTTAGATTTCCACTAACGGCCACACAACTCTGCTTCCCAACCCCAGGGAAAAGGAAGTTGTTTTTCAGTCATATCCAACTTTTTATGACCTCATTTGGGGCTTTCTTGGCAAATATACTAAAGTGGTTTGTCATTTCCTTCTCCAGCTTATCTTACAGAGGAGGAAACTGAGGCAAACAGGGTTAAGTTAATAGCCCAGGACCACATAGCTAGGAAGTGTTTGAGGCCAGATTTGAACTCAGGAAGACAACTATATACAGAAGTAAATAGGACAGAGGCTCTAATGTCAGAGGACCTGAATTCTAATCTTATCTCAGATGACAACGACCTCTGTGACTTGGGGCAAATCATTTAGTCCCACTGGGGGCTAACTTTTTCATCTATAACTACGTGTTTTTTGAGGTTTCTTCCAGTTTTGAGATCTGTGATCATATGATCCTATAGCCCTGCTTGATTTTCACTATATCCAGATGATTGATGTAGAGGCTTTCACACCAGGATACTTATAGTCCCTAATACCTAGGATGCATTTGGTCCACTTCAAGAAACCTCTTAGCAAAAAAACAAAAGCTATAAATATTAGGGAGTGATAATTCTTAAGGCAGAAGATTTGTCCCAGAATCCCTTTAAATGGGTAAGATCCCATAAAATTGCTTACAATTTACTAAAGACTTAATGTTAGAGACACTAGCTGCAAAGGGAGATATTTAGAGATGCAAATGAGTATGTGTAGAACAGAACATGGAAAATGAATTTCTGGAACAGATCTTAAAACTGGCACAGGGGTGAAAATATGGCAGGAACATTGTTTGGAAGGCATAGGGAGGTTGGTGTGATTTCACAGAGAAAGTATGAATCCCTATTGAAAAAGAGCCTACTTAGGGACTGGAAATAGAATAGAGAGGAAAAGGGCACACTTCTGAATGACTAAAGAAGTCTCTGAGGAAGCTGAATGCCCAATTTCCTTTTGATTCACAGTGCCCTCACCCTCAGAGATTGCTAAGGGCAAATGTCTGATGAGATCACTCTCTTCTTGGTTGGGCTGAGAATTTATCTTGCTTCTAAATACAAGAACCCATTTATTCTTGTATATTCTATCATGTATGGCTTCCCCCGTTTCTCTGTTACATCTTGTTTGGCTGAATATGTTGATTGTTATCCATGATTATCTTTTGTATAATAAGTATTTGGTAGAAGAGAAGTAACCTGGTCAAGAGTAAGATAACTCTTTATATCAAGCAGGTCATATCCAGAGGAAAGACCTAGGGAGAAACAGGTAGAGATGCTTCACAGGGTCAGAAGTTTCTTAGCTTCTGGAATCACATCTCCCTGTACACATGAAGCAGAGTCATAGGGCTATTCTTTAAGGAAACTCCCAACTATACTGGAATGAAGGTGTTACATTCATGTTTGTTCATTTATATACCTATTATGTCCTCGGCTAACTAAACTCCTTGAGAACAGCAATTATTTCTATATCCCTAGATCTTAGGAGAAAGTCTTGAGTACTACAGGCAATTAATAAATGTTTGCTAAATTAAATTGAGGAGGCAGCTAGGCATTTCGGTGGATAGCTCCAGAATCAGGAAGACCTGTATTCTAGTTTAGCTTCAGACACTAGCTATCTGACCCTCTTAACCCTGCTTGCCTTAATCGATTGGAGAAGGAAATGACAAACCATTCCAATAGCCCCACAAAAAAAATCTCAGAAAAAATGGGGGCACAAATAGATACAACTAAACAACTGAACACCAGAAAATAAATAAATAAATTGAATGGTAGGTAGCAAAAGTCTAGAAGCAGAAATAAATGATATAAATAAATAATATAACTTGGCTGGAATGTGTAATTAATAAAGGGGCAATAAGGTGAAAAGAGTAAATTGGAACCAGCTCAAAGAGGGTTTTGAATGTCAAATTAAAAGGTTTGGACTTTATTCAAGAAGCAAAGGACAACTGAGCTCTTTCCACTATACCTGCCATTTTTCAAGAATGCAGCTATACAGTAAGTGGCAGATTTAAACTATCCCTAACATCATACCCTCTACCCATATAACCTTTTGGAGCCGATGATCCTGGAACTGGACAGATGGACAAGAACACATCAGACAGCAGCTTCTGCCTATGATAGGACACTGGAAGGGGCCCCAGATAATTCACTGCCTGAAAAAATTCATTTCTCTCCCCACCTTCTTCTATTTAACCAGTCGGGATGGCTTTGCTCACTCTGTGTGTGTACACACATTAACTGGTGTTTTTCTTATCCTACTTATCCCAGGGAATCTGTTACAAAGCCGCCTTTTGGAAACTCATAAGTAGAATGTAATTCCCTGGATTTTATCCCCTGCTCAATGCTTTGCAATGTAGTTATTCCACAAGCCCTGGTATAAGGAAAGAAATATCCAGAAGCAGAAACGTGTTTAACCAAACTGAGGCTTCAGGGAGGAGGAAGAGGGGGGAAGTTGACTACCCACTCTCCCATAGTTCTTGTTTACTGGTCACTTCAAAGAGTTTGCCTTTCTCTCTCTACCTACAGTTCCCCTTTGAGCCTCTATCCCTTTCTTTTTCCCCTCACCCAGAGAAGAAAGAGAAGGAAGAATCACTGATAATCTCACCTTCTATAGGAAGCATTTCCTAATCCTCCTAAATTCTAGTGCCTTTACTCTGTTAATGATTTTTTATTTATTCTGTATATAGTTTGTTTATACATTTTTTCCCTTGTTGTTTTCCCTTTTTCATTGAGTAGGGAACTGTGTTTTGCCTCTTTTTGAATCCCCAATCCATAACATAGAGCCTAATACATGGTAGGTATTTAATAAATACTTATTAATTGATTGGCTAATTGAGTGGTATACAGGGAAAACAGTCAAGCAATGTCCAGATCTCTACAGATAATTTTACCGCTTTCAATTAAGCTTCACACATTATCTTATTTGATCTGTTAGGATGAAAAATGTTACTGAATAGATATAGTATAGATAGATACAGTAACAAACACTAGAGATACAGGGATATAGACTAAAAAGAAATATCTCTGACTTCAAAGAGCTTACATTCTAGTGGAAGAATATCAGCCACAATATCCAAGCCTTTGTATCAGGCTTCATTTGCTTTTTGTCTCTGCTTTTGCCTCTCTCCGCTGTTGTCATACATTAAATGCCTTCTTACCTTGGAACTTCCCTCCAGGCTGTACCCCACTTCTCCCATTAGTGAGTTACTCCTGAGGCCTCCATTTTGAGGAAAGGTCCAGATTGGCTATCCTTCATTTCTCTCTCAATACTCCTGATTCTCCAAATTTCATCATCTTCTCCCCTCATTTGCACCCCTCTCTCTGCTTTTCAACTCTTGTTGTATCTTCTTCTACTTGAACATAAGCTCTTTATGGGCAAGAACTATGTTATATTTTGCCTACATTTTTTATCTTCAATGCTTAGTACAGTATTAAGTACATAGTAAATGCTTATTAAATACTTGTTGATAAACTAAGTGACTGGGAGCTGATAAAATTGATTAGTTTCTCCAAAAAATCCTACTTTAAGGATTAAGAAGCCATTTTGTCCAGTCCTCTTCTTCTAGATAGAAATATTTATATCATTTTAGACTACTTATTTCACCAGATTGCCAGAAGGGCCCATGACACAAAAAAAGCAAATCTCTCATGATCTAAAGCAGAGGTGCCATCTAACCCATATGGAGGCTACATGTGACCCATAATCCTTCAGGACAGTTCAAATCAGATTAGAATGTGTTGGTAAATATTTAGCAAAATAAAAATATAATAAACATAGATAATGATAATATATGATTGGGATCTACATTTAATGCCAACCCTCTCTCACCCTCCCCCATTCATTTAACTTTGATACCCCTAATCAAATTTTTTTTATTCTCATGGCTCAAATTTTAAGAGGAATATTTGCATATCCAGGAGAGGTTGGTGAAGATGTTGAAGTCTGGAATTAAATGAATAGTCATATGAAAAATAGTTGAAGGAACTGGGAACATTTAGCCTGGAGAAGACAAAGCTTAATTTCTAAAAATTCCTTTCCATTTTTGTTCAGTTGTTTCAATCTTGTCTACCTCTTCATGACCCCGTTTGGGGTTTTCTTAGCAACAATACAGGAATGATTTTCCATTTCCTTCTGCTATTCATTTTATAGATGAGGAAACTGAGGCAAACAGGGTTAAGTGACTTGCTCAGGATCATTAAACTACTAAGGAAGATAGCCTTCTAAATTCTAAGAACAGCACCACCTAGCTGTCCACTTTTCATTCTAAGAGTCTTCTTTTTTTTTTTTTTTGATATAAATTCTCCCCCTCCCCCAAAGAGTTCACTGTCTGTTTGGTAAGACTAGACTAAACTAATTCAAAGTAATTTGAAGAATATGTATTAAGGTGTATTATATAACATATAATAAGCTATATTATATGTGTGAGTTTAAATATATTTGTAATAAGATATAAAGTACCAAATTCCTATTATCAAAAAATTCAGTGGCTGAGGAGAAAAGATGCTAGGCTGGCATTCAGAACAAGAGTCTACACCCAATTTTCTACCATTCAGAGCCAGTCCTAAACTCCCTGCCATTGCGGGTATTGAAGCAGAGACTTATTGACCTTATGACTTATGACTTTATTATTGAGTTAAGCAAGTAGCTTTCTCTTACCAGGCTTGCCTCTTCAACTGCAAAATGGAGGTACTGGAGTAAATCGTTTTCAAAGCTTTTTCTAGTTTTCAATTATATATAAAAGGGCTTGTGTCCATAATCTTGGGGAAGAATCTGGGTTACAGGTTATATCTATGATTTCTTGAGATGTCCTCTAAGGCCCTCTGTTTTTCCCACCTTACCATGCTACTCAGGTCTTTGGGCATAGAGCATATCTAGAAATTTTTCAATAAAGCTAGAGCATCTCATAGATTTGCCCATGAACTTGTAAATTGAGGTTACCAGACAGGCAGCTCTATACTTCAACAAGACAATTCATATAGAGTTTTATAAAATATGGTCCACAAAGCAACTTTGTGCCACAGCCTGTAATATAAATCTAATTATTCTCACTTTAGAGGTGAGGAAATGGATTTTCAGAGAAGTTAAGTGATTTGCTCATAGTTACAAAGCTAGTTAATATTAGAGCTAGGATTTGAAATCAAGTCTCTGAATCCCTTTCACTTTCTATGACATTGAGCTTCCTCCAAAGCTGGGCAGAGTAGCAAATGTCCTAAGGATGATCAGAAGTTTACAAACCTCCTCATCCCCTTCCAGAACTGATTCCCTTAAAGAGCAAAAGGGGAGATAGAATAGGGTAAATTTACCACATGAAGAAGTGTAAAAGACCTATTACAGTAGAGGAAAAGAAGGAAGGAAGGGAGCATTGTTTGAATCCTACTTTCATTGGGTTAGACTCAAAGAGGGAATAACATATACACTAAGTTGCAGATAAAATTTTATCTAACCCTATAGGGGAGTAGAAGGGAAAAGAGGAAAAACAAAGGAAAAGAAAGACTGATAGAAGGGAGGACAGAAGTAGGAGGGGAAAGAGGAAAGAAAAGTCTAAAGACTAGATTGAGGGAAGTGGTAGTCAGAAGCAGAAATGATTCCCTCACCTGCCTGACACAAATGCCTGAAATTCACATGTAAGAATCACACATACACACACATCCTTTGAGTTAAAGCATAAAAGCCCCCTATTAAAATATGGCTATCTTACCTGGGAGGAGGGATGTTGTGCAGTGGCACATGCTAAAACATTTGTGGATTATTGTTGGTTGTTACTTCTTTCACTACCTATGTATTGACTTCTAGTATCTATTTATTTCCTGACTTTTGACAATTTATCCATTTTCTGACCTTTGACTGCCTTGATCTCCGGATTTAGAATATTCCTGAGTCATAATATAATCTAATGTCTGACTTCACTCCTATTCTCCCAGTAACCCAGTTCTGACCCTGTCATCTGTGACCCCAATCCACTACAACCCATGATATAAATGATAAAGGTGAAACATTCTTCATTAAGAATCTTGTCTTCCTACTAATACATTATTGATAGAGTTGTAAAGCTAGTTTGGAGAGCAATTTGGAACTATGCCCAAATGATTATAAAACTGAATACCTTTTGATCCAGCAGAGTCTCTTCTGTGTCTATATCCTAAAGAAATCATAAAAGAAGGAAAAGGATCCACTTGAAAAAAATGTTTTTAGCAGTTCTTTTTATGGTGGTAAAGAACTGGAAAATGAGTGGATACCCATCAATTGGGGAATGGTTCGATAAGTTCTAGTATATGAATGTAATAGAATACTATCGTTCTATAAGAAATGATGAGCAGACTGAATTCAGAAAAGCCTGAAAGATTTACCTGGACTGATGCTGAATGAAGTGAACAGAACAAAAAGAACATTGTACACAGTAACGACAAAATTAAGTGATTATCAACTATTATATAGACTTAGGCTCTTCTCAGCAGTACAGTGCTCTGAGACAATTCCAATAGACTTGGAATAGAAAATGCCATCTGCATCTAGAGAGAGAGCTATGGAGACTGAATGTAGATTAAGCATACTGCTTTCACCCTTCTAGCTTTATCTTTCTCATGGTTTTTCCCTTTTGTTCCGATTTTTCTTTCACAACATAACTCATGAAAATATATTCAAAATGAGTATATATGTATAACCTATACCAGATTGGTTGCTAGCATGAGGAGAGGGGAGATAAAGGAAGGAGGAAAAAAGAGCCTTATAAAAATGAAAGTTGAAAACCATCTTTACATATAATTGAAAAAATAATATACTATTAAATGAAATTTTTGAAAAAAATTTTTTTTAAGTCTTGTCTTCCATATAGGGCCTTAACTTACAAAATTATACAGTGTTAAACATGTAAGTGACCTTAGAGATCATCTAATCCAACTCCTTCATTTTACAGATATAGAAACTGAGGCACAGAGAAGGGGTGTTACTTGTTAAATGTCACATAAGTATAAGTGGCAATATTAGTATTCAAATCTAATTCCAAAAGCAGCAGTCTTTCCACTACACATGGAACCCATTCATTTTATAGATAAAGCGAGGCACAAAGAAGTCAATTAATTAGGCTATGAATCTTAGTCTTACTCCAAAACCAGTATTCATTCATCCCCTTGAGAAAATATACAATCTTTGCCCAAGAAATATTTCAATCTGAGCCATGCCAACCTTTTTTAGTCCCATCTCCTTCTGAAGGTGTATACCCCCTTGTCTGTTCAAAGTCAAAGGAGGAAGCATTGGGGAAAATGGTCTGTTGACTATGAATTTCATTCCTCTCCCTACCTCTGGCTATTTAAACAGTTAGAAGACTGGCTTTGTTCACTATATGTGTATACACACATTAGCTGCCTTGTTGCCCATCTTACTTATCCTGGGGAATTTGTGTCAAAGCCGTCTTTTGGAAACTCATAAGTAGGATATAATTCTGTGGATTTTATGTTCTGTTCACTGTCTGGAAAAGTAGTTTATTCCACAAGCCCCTGACATACCAGAAGGAAAGGGGAATGCATAAAAAACAGACATTTCTCTTCAAATGCATATAACTGATGTGTTCTGGCTTGAGTAGGACAAACTCCCAAATTCTAAGAGGGTATGAGCAAAAGCAATTCCCTTCCCCCAATTATAGAAGGTTTTCATAAAATCTTTGTACAGCTTTTAAGCTTTTGAACTTAAATAATTTATGCTGCAGATATGCTTTTTAAAATGGCATTTAAAGGCAATTTGAATTTTCTTCTCCCATTTGAGATGGGTTTTCATTCTGTCTACCGGAGGACAGGGTTTGCCATCTCTTCCATGGCAGTCATTTTTCATTTGTCACAGAATCTGAAATAAGAATCCACTGTGCATGATTGGGTAATGAAGTTGTTATAAACTAATAGCTGACATTTAGATAGCACTTTAAGGTTTGCAGAGCGCTTTGCATATATTATCTCATTTGAACTTCACAACAAATTTGTGCAATAGGTTCTATAGATATTATTTTTCTTATTTTAAAGAAGAAGAAACAGAAACCCAGTGAAATAAATTGATTTCTCTCAGTGGGCCAGTTAGGAACAGATAAAGCCAAAAACCAAACACATCTCTTGATTTTCAAATCCAAAACTTTTTCAATAAACATCTTTTCCCCCAAAATATGTGATTCCTTAAGACTTCCTTTTTTCTTTTAGCAGTACTGCCATCATGCGGAATGGAAATCTAAGAGTCCTCTTTGATTTCTTCTTTGCTCTCTAATTCCAACAAATTGTCAAGTCTTATCAATTCTTCCTTGTTAACATTATTACTCCCATCTATTCCTTCAATGACAAAAACAATGCTTAAGTGCTCACTAAATGCATAGCACTATCCTTGGTGCTAAGAGAGATAGAAAATTTAGATAAACTACTCAAGGAATTTATCAACTAGTTGGAAGTTAAGATACCAACTCTGACAATATGCACAATATTACATGATAAATGCATTAAAAAGTTACAAAACAAAATTCTGTAAAAGTTTAAAGGGGGTGAGAAGTAATGAACAAATGAGGAGTCAAAGAAGACTTTCTGAAGGTGGATGACATTTCAATTGAGTTTTAAAGACTGAATAGTTCATTTGGGGGTGGGGAAATTGGAGGTAATTGGGGTTAAGGCCCAGAGTTATATACAACTGGTAAGCATTATGTATCTGAGACTGGGAATTGAACTCAGGTCCTCCTGATTTCAGAACCAGTACTTTATCCACTACACTAACTAGCTGCCCCTGTATGAATAGTACAGAGAGAGAGAGAGAGAGAGAGAGAGAGAGAAGAGACAGCATTACAGGAACAAGTATCAAATATGTAGAAGAGTCAAAATTTGTGTTTTGATTTTGGGGATGGAGGGAAAGCTTGGTCCATTTTGGCTGAAGAACAAAGTACATGTAGAAGACTAAGAAAAAGAGTTTAAAAGATAGGATATTTGTAGAGGGCTGAAACTATTGAGTTGATGCACTGAGGTCAGGACTGCCGAGCACTTGAGGCTAACTACCGATTGGACAATACTCTATGGGCATATGCTTGGAAAATGGTCCTTTCCACTATCCATGTTGGTTCAATGATTGGTGTATACAGAGGATTGTAGGAGGGACTATGGGGTGGAGTAAGACTACCCAGAACCACACTTTAGCAGTAGACAAGGGAGAAGATAGTCGCGGAGATTCTACTTCCATCCTGTTCAATTCTGCATCTAAGGACCTTAAAATAAAGACTAAGGACTTTTGCTTATCCTGAGTCTGACTGATTCTGGGGTGTCCTGGGTGCTAGTGCAGGCGTCACAGATATTACCAGACTGTAGAGGAAAAGTTCTTTGTACTTTAATAGGTGAACAATAGAGAGTGACTGAAAGTACTCAACCAAAAGAGTAACATAATTACATGACTTAGTAAGAAAGATTATTCTAATCATAATGCAAGATCTTTGTGATAGCCTCTTTGCTACTATTAGATTTGAATTTTTTATATCAATTTTATTTTTTAATAAAGCTTTTTATTTTCAAAACATGCAAAGATAGTTTTCAGCATTCACCTTTGCAAAACCTTATGTTCCATTTTTTTTCTGCCTCCCTTCTCCTACTTTCTTCCCTAGATGGCAAGTAATACAATATATATTAACTATGTTTTGTATCAATTTTCATTGGCCTATGGTTTTCTTTTTATGTTTTGACATTTCTTAGTTTATTAAGACTACATCTATGGTCAGAAAGAATTTGGTGGAGTCCCCTTTTTTGCTATTTATTTACTCACAAATAGTTTATGTAATATTGGAACAAATTGTTCTTTGAATGTTTGCTAGAATTCATGTGTGAAAACCTGTGATCCTAAAGTTGTTGGGTTTTTCCTCTTTGAAAGTTTATTAATAGTTCAGTTTCTTCCTCTGAAATTATATTGTTTGATTCTCTATTTCTTGATCTTGATTTGGGTGGTTTATATTTTTGTGAATATTCATTTATTTTATTAAAATCGTAGGTTTTATTGGCACATAGGCAAATTGTTTCTAATAGTACTTTTTTCTCCATCATTTGTTTTGAGTTATTTTTTTTTCATTTTTGATACTGATAATTTAATTTTCTTCTTTCTAGTTTTTAATCAAATCAGCAAAATTACTTATTTATTTTATCATTCATTTTTTTCCATAAATAAAAAGCCCCTAGTTTTATTTACAATAGTTTTTTTTCATTTTTTGTTCATCTTTTCTTTGGTTTTCAGGATTCTTATTTTAATGTTTAATTGGGATTTTTAGTTATTAATTTTAATTAATATATAATTATAATTAACAACTATTTTAATTATTGGTTTTTTCTATTTTTAATTAGAGCTTCAATTTCTTAATCTATTGTCTTTTTATTGATAAAAATATTTAGGAATATAAATTTTCTCCTAAGGACAGTTCAGCTGGTTCCCCTTGAATTTGTCATGTTGTCACTTTCTTGTTGTTAACTTTAATGAAAATATCCATAATTTTCATTGTTTGTTTTGACCCACAAGTTGTTTGAAATTGTTATTTAGCCTTCAATTGATTTTTATATCTTTTTCACTGGTCCTTTTAAAAAAATAATCATTATTGTGGTCGATAAAGACTATGTATAATATTGTGCTTTTCAGCATTTTTGGTAAATTTTTGTCCTCAGACATGATTGATTCTTGCAAAGTTGCCATGCCCAGCTGAAAATATATATTCTTTTCCATTTTCCATTGAATATCTAGGAGTCAGTCATATGTTACTTTTTAAATTTTAATCAGATTCTTATATTATTTTTTGTTAAGATTAATAAGAATAAATTAAGGTTCCCCACTACTTATTTCTCCCTGTAGTTTATTTAGTATCCCTCTAATGATTAGAAGCTATTCCATTTTGTGCATATATGATAAGTTTTC
This sequence comes from Antechinus flavipes, assembly GCF_016432865.1. Lineage (NCBI taxonomy): Eukaryota > Metazoa > Chordata > Mammalia > Dasyuromorphia > Dasyuridae > Antechinus > Antechinus flavipes. Next base: position 362,081,393 of record NC_067398.1, on the reverse strand, counting down.
AGTCAATGCATTGTCTATATTACCATACATTAAATGAGGTTCCCTCTTTATCTTTTTAAAGTAAATGTATTTTTGCTTTGTCATTGTCTGAAATCATAATTCCCATATTGTCCCGCTTTTATTGTTATTGTTGTTGTTGTTATTGTTCAGCTTGGGCATGATAAATTTTATTCCAGTACTTTCTTTTGGCACTGAGTTTTTATTTTTCATGTTTCTTTTAAACATTGAATTTTACTTCCTCATCCGCTCTCCTAACCTCTTTCATTTTATGGGTGAATTCACCCATTCACATTCAGTTACAGTTGGTTATTTATTTTTCTCCATCCTGTCGTCTTATAATTTTTCTTACATAGACTCCTTGCTCATTGTTTTTTAAAGATGTTCTTTTTTTCTTTTTAACATTTTCTTTAGTATCCTTTCTCCAAGTTCAGGGTTTGTTTTGCATACAACTTATTCTTCTCTGAATATACACTTTTTATTATACCCCACTTTTCCCTCTTCCTGTTCCTATCTGTATTCCTGGTGAGTTGCATATTCCTAAACCTTGTGTTTGTGTGTATTCTGTCTTTTGACTTTAAATGAACATGAATTTCAAGTAATACCTTTCCCCTTACCTTTCATGTTTACAGATAGCTCTATTTGTACATATCAATTATATATGTTAACAACTCTATCATGTTTCCATCTATTTTCCTCTAATGAATTCTTCTTCTCTTCCTCTTCCTTTTTCTTAGAACATCTTCAAAACAAAATAAACTATTTATAAACTTTCTATTTCTACATCTTCTTTGGGACATTAGAATTTTGAAAGAAAGGGAGGAAACAGAGAGAATAAGAATTTAAATAGTACGTAATACATGCCAGGCACTGTGCTAAGTGATCTGCAAATATTATCTCTTATAATCCTCACAACAACACTGAAAGGCAGACATTGTTATTATGCCTATTTTACAATGAAGAAAACTGAGACAGGGGTTAAGTGATTTACCCAAGGTCTATATAGCTAGAAGGAAATATCTGAGACCAGATATGAATTCAGGTCTTCTGACTCCAGTACTCTATCCTTTGTGTGACTCAACTGCCCTAAAAAAAAATCTGTTAGAATTCTTACAAGGTGCTAAGTTACTGGAATTGATAGAGACAATAATTATCTAATTTAGCATGGCACTTAACACTTCTCTAGTTCAGAGTTCACACCTTTCACACCTTTAAGAGTTCATACCTCTAAGAGAGCATATATAAGGAGGAGCTCACTACAGGACAAACCCACTAGAGACTTCAGGAGATTCACAAGTCAGGATTCACTCCAGGAGATTGACAAGTCAGAAGCCCATAAGCCCACTCTCAGAGGTGGAGTCAAGATTCATTCGATATTCCACTAATATCGTGGAATTGTGCTGGCTGGAGGCTTTGGATTTGGAAGGAGCTAGAGGCTGAAGTTGGCAGAGGCAAAGGACAAGTGGCAAGGACTCTTGGAACCAAGGAGAAAGATAGGCCTCTAAGAAAGCTAACCGAGCTATTTGGAAGGATAAAGGATCTGAACTTTTTACAGCTGGCTGCATTTGAGGTGATTATTACCCTGAAACTGAAACAAAGGCTACTCCCAGAAGCTCCCCAAGAAACCCGCTCCCAGAGAACATTATATTTAAGAGAAGAACATTACAAAAATCTTCTTAATATTTCTCTCTTCATTAAATTAAAAACAGTCTTTCTTATAAAGTTCCTTCTGATTGTTTATAGATAGATATCCATATCTATATCCATCTATAGATACGTCAATCAAAATTCCTTTTTGGCTCCCATTTTTTTCTTCAAGAATGTTTGAAAGTCTTCTATTTCATTGAATATCTTTTTTTTTTCCTTTTAGGTTGTACTCACTTTTGCTGTGAAAGTTATTTTTGGTTATAATAAATCTTTATCTTTTGATTTGGGGGATATCTCTAGTATACTTTTCTTTTCCATGATAGCTGCTAAATTTTGAGTGATTCTGATTGTGTTTCCTTGATATTTGAATACTTACTTTATGGCTACTTGTAATATATTTTTTCCCTTTTACCTTGAAATTAGATTTTAGGAATAACATTCCTAGGAGTTTCCATCTAATGCTTAGAAGCCATACTAATTTGTGCTGCACCATTTCTTTTCTTATCAAGAGGTGATCAGTGGATTCTTTCTATTTTCACGTTGCCCTCTTCTAATATGTCTAAGCAATTTTCTTTGATGATTTCTTGAAAAAAATTATTTCCAGGTTCTTTTTGGGGGGATATCATAAATTTTAGATAATCCAATAATTCTTAAGTTATCTTTCCTTGAAATTTTTCCAGATTATTTGTTTTTACATGAAATATCTCATATTTTCTAATGTTTTCTCAATCTTTTTATTGTTTTAAGAATTTTTGTTGTTGCTTGGAGTTATTAATTTCTATTTGGTCCACTCCAATTTTTAGGCAGTTTTTTTTTTTTACTAAGGTAAGATTGTGTTCCTTTTCTGTTAAGTTATTCATTTCTTCCTCAGTTCTCTTGTTCATGACTCTCATTTTCTTTCTTTTTTTAAATTTTCAAATCAGCTCTTCATATAATTCTAATTGTTTTTGTGACCAAGTTATTTTTTTCTTTGAAGTTTTGATTGTACAAAATTGTACAATTTGATTGTAGTTTCAAATTGTAGAACAATTGATTGTATTTTTGAGCTATTCTCTTCTTTTGGATTTGTGAATTGGTCATTCCTGGCATCATAAAAGTCCTTTACTTTTTGGTTTACTCATGTTTTGTTGCTGAAGTCTCAGGAGTTGAGTTCTAAGTCTCCCTTTAGATATTTATTTCACTCTAGTGATTTTTCCAACAGGCCAGATTCTTTCTTTATTTGAGGATCAAACTAAGTAAGGGTTTCAACTCAAGCCTTTTCTGTCACCACAGATATCAAAGTCTTCCTCTCCTGTTATCAAAATGAATTGAAGCTCTTTCTTTTGAAAGCTCAATTTCTATTAATTTTTAAAAGAAAAATTTAAACAGAAATATAGAGTACATAGAGCCAAGATAACGAATGATAGAAACCTATCAGCCAAATTCCCATCTACAAACCTTTTCAAATAGATCTAAAAAGTACACGAGACCAAATTCTGATAGAAAAATCCAGAAAAAATCAGACTGAGTCATTTGTCTAGTTCAGTTTACCATAGGGACTGAGAAGGAAGTCTGCAAGTACTTTAGCACCTAGCCATAGTCTGCACGCAGGGGGAAAATGGTTTTAGATTCACATAGGACATCTTTAGACCAATATTGGGGCCCTGCAACAGAAACATATACCAACTGGCAGCTTTGTCACACATTATACAATTCTGGGTCAAAGATGCAGGTTAACTGAGAAGGGAACCTGCACAAGGGAGTGGCATTCTGAGTATACACACCACTGCTACTATTGTTAATGGTTTCTGAGATTCCTCTTTTTTCAGTATATTTTCCAAAAGCCTCGCTTCTCAGAATGCCACCTTTCAGTGACTTCCTATTACCTACCATAAAGCTCAGGTTCTTTAACCTGAGGCCTTCAATAATCTATTTCCAACCTTTTACTACAGCCCAAACTCACACAATGCTCTTTCATATACTTTATAATGAAACTGAATTCAGTTGCTTCCTATTCACTGAAAAATGTCTTGTTCTCTATTCTTTCTTCTAGATCTTTGCTTATACCATCCCCTATGCCTGGCAAGGTCTCATTCCTAATCTCTGCCTTTTAAGCAAGCTAGAACCATGATGCACAAAGTGCTGGGCCTGAACCCAGGAAGACTTTAAGTTCAAATCTTACCTTTGCCAATTATTAGTTCTGTGTTTTGGGGCAAGCCATTTAACTTCTCTTTGCTTCCATTTTCTCAATTGCAAAATGAGGATTATTGCACCTACTTTCCAAGGTTGTCATGAAGAATAATAAAATTATATTTGTAAGGTGCTTCAGCAAAATATTTGTGTTTGCTAGAGAGTTAAGCAAGCCACTCTTCCAATAGGCCCTTCCATTCATAGATTCTTATACAATTTTCCAGATCTTTATTGCTACCTTAGTATTGGGTCCTTACCAAAAGAGGAGAGCACACAAAGATCCTGTTAATAAATGAATCAATTAAAAAATTATCAAGCATCTATTATATTATATGCAAGTTTCAATACTAAGTACTGGGTATACAAATTCAAAAGCAAGGCAAGGGATCACATACTCCTGAATACAATCTGTTCACAGATGAATAAATGCAGACAAGATGCACTAGAGTGGAGGGAGGGAACTAACAATTGAAGAGAAAAGGAAAGCCTGGTTGCAGGAAGAGATATGAATTGAGCCTAGAAGGGAGGTAAGGATTTCAAGAAGTAGAGATGGAAAAAGAGAGACAGTTAGCTGGTATAAAAAGGCATGAAAGTAGGTATTCAAATGACATGTACAAGGAACAGCAAGTAAGCCCCTGGACTTGTACAGCTCATATAATTCACAATACTACATATTGACTCTGGCTTTTACTATTCTTCAACTCTCTTGTTTAGTTTATGAACTCAAGTGTGATCCAGGAACTCTTCTACAGGGTCTAATAGATCTAGTCCAGGAATTCTCCATTTATCAGGAACTACTTTCATTGCTATTCAATAGCAATTGTTTAAAGTTTGTGTAGCTCCAGGAAGAGCCCTGGAACTCCTCATTTGTTTCATCATTATATCCATCTGCTGCTATATATAGGACTTTATGGTTCATTGATGTATATGGCTCCTTGAAAGAATTTTAGGATAACAGGTAGGTTTCCCCTTAATGAACCAGATCATATCCCAAACCAGTTTTCTTTCTGGCCACCTCAGACCTAATTTTCTTTCTGTCCTTCTCCTATTAAAGATCAAATCCATAGTATAACTTAGGTATTCGATTTATCAACTACAAGATACTAACTGGATAAACTTTATCATGTAATTGAGGCCAATTCACTGATATCCAAAAAGAACTGAGCTTGAATCTTCTCAAAAATACATACTTAATGTTAGAACAAAGAAATCTTCCCCATAACCTTTTTAACAAGAACTCATCCTAATCAAGGAAATTTCATAACTCTTAGGGATCCACGTCAACTTAAGAAGACTTCGCCAAACTCCTCTTATATATATTATATAAGAAACCCTAATTATGTGCCCCCCAGATTTATCAAATAAATGGGAAAGAGCTAATATGCAAGAAGTATTTTATTTTACAAAGTGGTTTGCTGATTGGCCCCTTTAAATAGGAATTCCATTGGTGCATTTAAAATAAGATTGAATTAACAAAAACCCAATTTACATCATTATTACCATTATGGAACATAGTTCATAAAGAAAGATCCATCTAGATTTAATAAAATAAATAAAACCCTATATTTGAGCAACAACTCTTATAGATCCTTATAATTTTCTTTTCCAAGTGATAGATTTCAGTATCACCCCAGCTAAATGGGATAGGACAAGATTGCCACCTTCTGTAAGCACCACTACTCCCAAACTTTTCTTTCTCATTCCACCTTTACCCTAGGAGGGATTCATTACTGTTTAGGGAAAATTTTAAAAATAAAAGGAATTTTAAAAGATACGCACTTAAGAAGGAGAGAGGAAAGGAGAAAAATGAAAGAAGGAAGGAAGGAAAGAAGGAAGGAAGGAAGGAAGGAAGGAAGGAAGGAAGGAAGGAAGGAAGGAAGGAAGGAAGGAAGGAAGGAAGGAAGGAAAGAGGAAGGAAGGAAGGAAGGGGGGAAGGAAGGAAGGAGGAAAGAGAGAGGAAGGAAGGAGGAAAGAGAGAGAAGGAAGGGAGGAGGAAGGAATGAGGGATGAAAAGAGGGAAGGAAGGAGGGAGGGAAGGAAGGAAGGAAACAGAGAAGGAAAGGAAAAAGGAACAGAGGAATCCAAGGAGGGAAGGAGGGAAGAAGGGAGGAAAGGAGGAAGAAAGAAGGAAGGAAGGAGAGAGGAAGGAAGGAGGGAGGGAAGGAGGGAGGGAAAGAAGGAAGGAAGTGAGGGAGGGAAGGGAGGAAGGAAGGAAGGGAGGAAGGAAGAAAGGAAGGAAGAAAGGAAGGAAGGAAGGAAGGAAGGATGGAAAGAAGGAAGAAAGGAGGAAAGAAGGGAAGGAAGGGAAGAAGGAAAGAAGGGAGGGAAGGAGGGAGGGAAGGAGGGAGGGAGGGAAGAAGGAGGGAAGGAGGAGGGTGCTCCTTTCTTGGGAATATGCATAATGTAGGGACTCCTCCCTCCTGGGGACATACTGCTATTATCCCCTGACTGCTTCCTATTGGTCACTGGGACCCTTTTAATTGACAACTGATTCAGAACATTGTGAATACACTAAAGGGGTGCTCCCTGTCCCTTAGGCCTCTTCTGTGTGCTAATCCTTAAATGTAAAGACAGCTCTCTGTGTTTCAGAGTATTGGGTGTAGGGATATACTTCCCTCCACCTGATTATGAGTCATGAGCTTCCTAACAAGCTGGTGTATGAGAAGGTACCATCTTCCAATTGTTTGTCTTCTTTCCTTTGACACAAGACTTTTTGAGATCTCAAAAGGTATCTGACAGTTTCCCAGGTATACAAATAGCAGGACAGTTGTCGCAGAGGCAGAGGAAGAGACAGAGGCAAAGGCAATAGACAAGCCAAGAGAGAGTTAACCAAAGAGAATGAAACCACAGGAAATAAAGAGCCTACTTAGTGATGATCATTTGCTGTATAAGTCAAGGTGCAATATAAAATACTGCATTTCAGATCTCACAAAAAACTGTTTACAAATTCCCAATGAGGCTCTAATATTAGCTTCTCAACTGATTTCAATCATTCAATGTTACTTTATTTTTACCATTCTCTTTTCTGTGAGAGAATAAAATTTCCTCTTCCATTCCTATTTCATGCTTGTACTCTAGGTACTTTAAAAAACTCTTCCTCTCACCCCAATTGCTAAGGAGAACCCTTAAACAAGAGTTAAAAATAGATCCTTCCCTCAGAAATTTGAAGTGGGTATGGCATTGAAGTAATAGGGAATCTATTTAGTTTTCCCACTGAGGATATAGGCAAACCTGGAACAATGAATCCAGAGCAAACTTTCAGGGACGATAAAGGGAAGGAATTGGTGAAGGTCATTCTGAGCCCCTCTGATCTCAGCCCACTGATGCTTGGCCATTCCATTGTATTAGAAAAGAAAGGATTGAGGGAAGGTAGGAAAGGAAGCTCTGTATGGTAGGGAAAAAAAACTAACCCCCTTCTTTTAGCCCAATAACTCCTCTTTTATTATTATTTTTTAAATTGGACAGCTAAGTGGGTGGAGCCAGAAAGACTTGATTTCAAACATGATCTCAGATATAGCTATAAGGCTGTGTAATCTACCCTCCATGTGCCTCAATTTTCTCAACTGTAAAATGGGGAAGAGGGGGTAATAACAGCACTTACCTCTCAGGATTGCTGTGAGAATTAAATGAGATAATAATTGTAAAGCACTTAACAAAGTGCATGACACCTAGTATATAGAATTAAAATGTTAGGAACTATTATAATTAGGTAGTACTCCAGTTCCATAATAGTTAATGTCTACTCATCATACATGATATTGAGGAACAGAAGAATGCACTCTTCCCTCCTCAAAGAAAATTCTCAGACATTCTAAAATCTCAGAATCAACAAGAAGGCTCCTTTTCCTCTGTTCTCATTAGTCCTTTATGCAGCAGGGATCTTGGGGTATTACAACAGAAAAAGCAATAAATGGGACGATGGAGAAATGCCTTCCAATATCAGCTGTGGAACAAACAAGCTCTATGATCTTAGCAAGGCTTTGCCCTCTCTATTTTCCAATTTCTATAAAATGAGAAGTTTAGACTAAGTGAGCTCCAAGGTCCCATCTAGTGTATGTATGAGTCCACAAAGTGAGTGGACCAATGGTATTTCCTCCTCTACTCTATTCCCTTCTTCTCTGGTGGAGACAACAAGGAATCAGAAGTAGAAACCAATGAGGGCAGCTGGGTAACCAGGCTTGCAGATACATAATACTGTGTTTCCCAGATAATAAGACCTAGCCCAAATATAAGCCCTCCCCTTACTGTGTAAGATTCCTCTAAAATAAGCCCTCCTCCAAAAATAAGCCCTATTGAGATTGCTACTGTAGTGAAGGTGATCCCCTCTGCTACACGCTACATTACGGTACCCTCTGTATGCATCATCCCCTCTCGCCCCCCAGGTGAAACGCACGCCGTGCTCCAAGCTGCATCCAATCAGAGCTGCAGCAGTGAGCGCGTCATCCTGTTCTTCCCCAGTGATTTGCTTGCTGGCGCCATTGAGAGCAGTGCCGCGGAGGAGAGCTGAGGCAGGACAACATAAAAACCAGGTATGTAAGCGGGAGTGAGGGGGCATGATGGAGGATAAAAGGGGCATAATGGAGGATAAAAGAAGAACTCAGGGGGCATGATGGAGGATAAAGGGGGCATGATGGAGGATAAAAGAAGAACATAGCCAGTACTCACAGCACTAAAGAAATGAAGAACTTCTTTGCAGAGCGAAGAATAGATCAAGTAGATTCCTGCAGGAATGACTGCCTATCTCCCCACCCTTGATATTGCAATAAACAAGCCATTCAAGGACCATTTGTGCATGGAAGTCAATGACTACATTGAAAATAGAATGGAAAGAAATCAGTGTGGAAACTTTGTGAAGCCCTGTCTGCAAGAAGTTGTGACTTGGGTGAAGAAGTCATGGGATAAAATTACTGACAGCTGTGTCACCAAAGCACTACGAGCAGGTTACCTGGACAAGACATGTTCATTTAAAGAGAGCTATATTGCTGGACATGACAGATTGGGTCCACTTCTTCTGAAGGAAATAGAGGCGCAAGACATCCAGGACGGAATTCAGGGTATGGACACTTATGACAATGTTGTTGAAGAAGATGACATGATCATTATTGAATAAATATTGAATACGTTTTTTGTTCACATTTATCTGTTTATTAAAATTGCTGTCAATGTTCATTAAAATAAGCTCTCCCCTGAAAATAAGCCCTCTGGTGTTTTTCTGTCCAAAATAATTAATAAGACAGTGTCTTATTATCAGGGAAACATGGTAGATATGTCACCCTGGGCAAGTCATTTAACCCTATTTGCCGCCAACTCCTCATCTATAAAGTGAGCAAGAGAGGGAAATGGCAAATTACTCCAGTTACTTTGCCAAGAAAACCCTAAATGGGGTCACAGAATCAGAGGTGACTGAACAACACCAAGAAACCGGGCATCTTCAAAATCTACAAACTGAAAAGGAAGTCTCTGAATGAACAAAAGCTGGCCACAGCCATGCCTCCTATTGGACCAGTATTCAGTCACCACGGAGAGGAGGATCTTAGGAGGATGGGTGGACCTGGCTTTATTTAGCAATGTTCCCTAGATCTTGCGGGAAATCAAATTTTAATAAATCAAGCATTATTTTTATACATCATATCCTATTTCCCCACTGACTTATATGGTCATTTCAGAGATGCTTAATCTTCACTTCTGATTGATTTTCATTCTATATTTCTCTACTTTCCCTCCCACCCCACCCCCCATGCTCAGCCTCTCTGTCAAGTAGTTAATGATCTGTAAACAAACCCTTCAGTGCATCAGGGAACTGCTTTCAAAAGAAGCTTTTGTAAAATGAAGCATCCTTGGGTTACAATGATCATCAATAACACCATCATTTTATTGGTTCTTTTGAACATGGATTTTTTTTCTTAAATAGATCCCACCCAGACCTATGAAGTACCTATGAGACAAAAGTCAATTCTTCTCTCCATACGCTCCCACTCTTGTGTCATGAAACTATTAGCATGAGGTAGATGAGAATGGCAGAAGAGGTAGCCAGCTAGAGAGTATGATAGGAAGCCTCCCTAGCCAAACATTGCCTCCTCCCCATTCATCCTGCCTTATTGTCACAATGCCTGGCAACTCTGCCTCCAGAATCATTCCTATATCCTAGTATAATTTGTAATTGAGGTACCCAGGTAGAATTATATATGAACAAGGATGGAGCAGAAGGAGTGAGCATCACTCGATCTTCATTTTCATCTAAAACAGTCAAAAGAGAATACTACAGAGAGAGAGAGAGAGAGAGAGAGAGAGAGAGAGAGAGAGAGAATTTGATATGGGAATCTATTCAAGTCAACAAGAATTTAGAACAGGAAGAGGGTAAAAGGCAACGTAAGATTTGGCAAATATTTACTCACTATTAGCTCAGCCTTGGGAATATATAGATATAATGAAATAAAATATTTACCCTTAAAGAGCTTACCTACCATCTTTTAGGAAAATGAAATCTGTACATAAATAATCATTTTTAATTATTACATGCAAAGGGGATGTTGGTTGGTTGGTTGTTGTCCTTAGTTCTCAAAGAGGACCAAAATGACATCACTATGTTGAAGTTGAGGAACAGTGTGCCTGACTATGGCTACTACTAGTTAAGAAGGCTCTACCATTGGTCAGGCACAAATAGTCCATATGAACATTGAGAGGGGAGAGGTCTCTAAATTTATACATTAAGTGACTTGCCCAGGATCACACATCTAATAAGTATCTAAGACTGGATTTGAACTCAGGAATTTCTGACTCCAGGCCCAGCACTCTGTGCACTGTGCTACCTAGCTGCCTCTGTCAAGCAGTGTAGCCTAAAAGATTTGAAAAAGGAAAAGGAATCTCATAGCTGGGAGTGAGGGGAGGCATTGTGAAGTTCTAACACCTGAGATAAGTCTTGGAGAAGGATTTCAATATCTCAGTGGGAAGAAATTGGAAGGAGGGGGAAACCATTGCAAACTAGAGGCATGGTAAGCATAAGACATAGATATAGGAAAGGGTAAAGGGAGATCTGAGAACAGCATAAGATCCAGTTTTGCTGAAGCTTAGAGTATACAAAGAGAATCATTGCAGAAAGATGAAATAACATTTTTAGCTCTATTACAGAAGACATGCATACATAAGATCCTGAGATCACAGATTTTGAGTTGTAAGGAATCCTAGCATCTGATTAACCCTCACTCTATTAAAGTAGCTCTTCTTAAGAGGGCAGTTACAAAATCCCTTCAGTGTTTTAGAGGTTGTCCTGTGGAGCTGAGAAGTTTCTTTTTCTAATGCCATTGACTGGAGTCCTTATATTGTGCTTCCCCACCCCCACCCCAGCCCATCATTGTAGTCATCAGCAACTAGCATCCCAGTTCAATTTAACCAATTAATTCAATTAATCTGGGACAGCTAGATGGTATAATTGATGGAGCACCAGCCTTGAAGCCAGGAGAACCTGAGTTCAAATTTGGGCAAGTCACTTAACCCCAATTACCTTGCAAAAAAATTTAGAGAAGACACTATAGTGGTTAGATTTGATGAGGAGTTGAAGAGCGGGTAGAATTTCTGAAGAGTCCAGAGTATGTGCTAATAAGGGTTAACAGTTCTGCTTGGGAGGAACAAAAAGGAATCTCCTGATAGACTAGATGGTGCCTGAATTTGAATTCCAATGACATGGGTTCAAACTCCATTTTTGCTAAGCACCAACATAAAGTGTGACTTTGAGCAAATTATTTCTCTTCCAAAGGTCTCTTTTCTCATTTGTTAAATTCAAGAGACTAATAAATCTATCCATAAATGCTTATTAAGTAATTATTTTGTATCAAGCACTATGTTAGAGGCTGGAAATATAAAGACATAAATAAAGTAGTTCCTGCCCCAAAGTAGGTTAAGGTCTGTAAAGGGAAACAGATAGACAAATGTTTATTAAATAACTATTTTGTATCAAGCACTGTTAGATGCTGGAGATACAAAGGCATAAATAAAATAATTCCTGCCCTAAAGGAGGCGAAGGTCTGTAAAGGGAGACAGATAGGCAGATAAATCTTTACTTTGTTATGCATATATACACATATAATATAATATATAATGGAGGAGGAAAGGGAGGCTCCAGGTGCTTGGAGGCTCCATAAATGCTTTGAAAGAACCAGGGCTTTGAAGATTCACAAGTGAGGGGGAATGTATTCCAAGTCCATGCAGGTCATCTCATGTAAGGAATATCAAGTCCAGTTTGGTTGGGTGGAAAAGATGTATGAAGGGAAGTATAGATGGATCATAACATCTCTCTGGGCTTTTTTGGTTCTAAATTTTGTGATATGACGATATTGGGCACCTGTGGACTGAAAAAGGAGACACATAATGGAGAAGACAAACTTTGGCAACGTCTTAAATTTGACTAGTTCTAGGCTTCAATTGGAGGAGACTGCCTCAGCGAACCATATTAGGTCTGTGTGTCGAAGTTTGTCCATCTATCAAACGGGAGAACGGGTCTCAGTTTCCTCCTCTGTAAAATGATGGGATTTGGATGAGATGGCCTGAATCCCCTTCCAGTCATTTCTAGAGCTCTGAGCTCACTTCACAGGACATGTGAAATACAACAATGGAGACGAAGATATTTTGAAAGGTGTAACAGCCTGGACCTTGCAGGGGGTTGTTAGCAGTTACTTCTTTGGATGGTTTATCCCTCGAGGGAGCTTCTTTCCCCTGCCCTCTAACCTTCACCCCACCCAAGCCAAAGCTGAAGGTTTTTATTTCAAGCCAATCCAGAATCTTAGCACACAAGAAAAACTTCAAGGAAAACATACAGCTGATAAAAATTTAATGCTGTATGTAACAAAGCAAAATGAATATTTAATCCATGCTTTTATGCGAAACCACATAACCAAACAGATGCACGCTCCTGCACAGGAACACACACACACACACACACACACACACACACACACACACACACATCCACACACCCCAGCACTAACACCAACCTCACACCAGGCCTGGTGGTGAAGCAGTTAAGCCATTGGCAACAAGCAGCTCCTAATAAACACTCAGCTAATTCTGTAGGAAAAGCACTAATTAGAAAAGCAATAATAATCGGTGTAATTGCTCTAAATTACCCTCCTAACAGAGAACTGTGCTTGGAGCCTGGAACACAGCTGCTCTCTGCCCTGCTGACTCCTGACAGTCGCTGCTGGGGATAGAGCTGGGCTGCTCTCTTCCGTCCTCTGCAGGCCTTTGAGGGGTGGTGCAAGGTAGGTTTCACCTAATCTAATATACTTTAGCACCCTCAGGTGTCCAAGTAATTCCATTTAAAGAAAGAGGAAAAGGCGGGAGAGGCTGTGGTAAACCGGCAGGCTCCTATTAAAATAATAAATGGACCCAGAGCTCACTCGAAATGCTGACCAGATACCTGCTAGTCCTATAGACATCACCAGGAGTTAAAACCTCTCAGGATGCAGACAGGGTTGATGTTGCTTCTTGGTTTGGTTTGATTATTTAAGAAAGTCTTGGTTCTGGTATGGCAATCAGCTCACTAGGCTAGACTGCCTGACAATGTAAACACATGATATTGTTATGAGTTACTGTTATTATTTCATGACAACAATGATTACTAGTTATTATTATTTGATGATAATAATAATTATTTTTCACACTGACTTGGAGCCAGAGAATATTCTATTCCCTTTAAACTCTTGTAGCAAGTAAGTCCCAAACCTTGTCTTTCGAGGAAGGAATGACTTCTCATCACAGAAGTCTTCTTAAAGATGAGAAAATGGAGGACCCCAAAAATGGTTTTGCCAAAAGTCAAAACTAGTTCAGGGGGATCAGGATATTTTGCCAAGGTACTGACATGCAAAGGTTCCTTCCTCCCTGTAGTGGTCTTCCACTTTATAAAGTCTTCTACTGGTCCAATAACAGTGGGGACAGGCAACTCACCCATACCTTAAGGTTTCATCCCCACCCCTGAGAGTGCCAATATTGTCACACTCCTCTCTCAGGATTCAGCTTCTTCACCATCACTACAGCAGCGTGACTGTCCCCTAGTGGAGTGGACTTTGAATCACACTGCTGCTTTCTGGAGGCACACTCCGGTTCTCTGGAATCAGTGCCATAGTGACTGGAAAAGCAAGGTATCTATCTCTCTCCCCTAATTGATTTTCTCCTAGTGCTGGAATTCTAGGATTTGTCATATTGTGGATAGAGCACCAATAAAATTTCCAAGTCAGTGACTTTTGTCTTTGGCACCTCACATCTTTCTCTTTCAGCTTTCTTGTTCCTCGGAAATCACTTAGCCTATATGCCTCAGTTTCCTCATATGTAAAATGATCTAGAGAAGAAAATGACAAATTCTTGTAGTTCTGCAAAAAAAACCCCAAATGGAGTCACAAAGATTTGAATCTGAATGAAACGACTGAACTCACTGTTCACATTTTAAGGAGCCTATCTTCCCCAATACATTCATTCCTACAAACTCTTGGCTTTTGGCAATCTGTCAGATAATTCTTGGTAAGATATTAAACCTATTAAGGGGTTAAAGTTTAACACTCTCTCAAAACATTTTCATTTTCCTCAGCACATTTAGAATACTAAAATACCCTGAAGATCCAAAAGAATGAATATCTAATGATAGATTTTCCATACATGACCATTTAGTAGAAATCTTTTTGTCAGGGGACCTAACTCATTAGCCCCAGGAATCACACACACAAATGACTTCCTATTGATAAAAGCTAGCCCTATTAGTCACATGACTAATTCAAGACCTTCTATCCAGAAAACACTTGTACCAATCTTTTGGTCCTTGAAAAGTTTTCTGGGGCGTTGACATTAACTAAGTGATAGAAGAGGAAGGAAGGAGTAAAAGGTGGGGGGGGAGATACTATTTTCCTCTCATCAAATACCAGCAAAAGTTGCAAAGACTGGTTGAGCTGATACTTTCCTCTTTTCTAAAGGTCTCTTGTGTCTTAGCATCTTTACCCCACCTTCTCCTATTTTTCCCCTCATATTTCTCTCCCTTTCTACTCCCCAACCATTGTCCTGGGCCTGGCCAAATGGAAAATTTAATTTCCAACTAATTAGCTTTGAAGTAAATGTCTCTCCTCGAGTTACGGGGCTGCCCCTTTCCTGAGAGCTGGGGAATACAACTCACATGTGTCCAACATTTGACACTGCCTCAAACAGCAGAGCCGAGACAAAAGCTCTTGGTTAGCTATTGTCTTCACTCAAAGGTCAAGGAAAGATGTAGAGAATGGTCTAATGAATTCTTCATGACCCCTGAAATGGCCAGCATCTTCTGGGCATTCCATATCATTAGCTACAGGTTGGATCTTGAATGGGGGAAAGGAACGTTACCTTTGAAGGCAGCTAGTTCCCCTTCCTTCAGTCTTTGAACAGGGCTCCCCTGGAGCTCCTTCCTCTTGTGTTCTCCCTAGGAAGATGTCAACAAAGCCAGGTCAATGAAACCAGAACTGAATCTATGAGGTCAAAGAAAGTTCAGGCACTGAAGCATTTCATGTCCACAGAATCAGAAGTACTGATGTCTGGAAGAGACCATAAAAGTTCATAGGTTCCTGCCTTCTGTCCCCTAGAAGCATTTGACTTGGGGCAAAAATATATCTCCTCCCACTCCCAGAATCCTTAGGGAGAAGATTGCATCCTATCTCCTGAGCCACAGAAATTCAAAAAAGCATTCAAATTCAATAAATTTCAAAAATTCAAATCAAAAAAATTGATGGCCTACCAGAACCATCAAACTTATAGAAATGTTGAAGAGACCTTACTCCAGCCCAAAACTTCATCATTTTGCCCTGTTTCAGCAAAACTGATTCTCTCTCACTCTTTCACTTCAGGTTAAGGCAAGGATGCTTGGAAAGAACCTGGTTTCCTAAGGTCAAATGATTCTGAGGAAAGGCCCCTGGGCCAGTAATGACTCTGGGCTTCTAGTTTCAGAAGAGAGTTTTACTTTGGGTAGCAGGTGGGTGAGATTTGGAGAAGAAGAGTTTGATGTGTGTTAACTGAAGGTCTAGGGCAGTGGTCCTCAAAGTGTAGTCCAAAGAATTATTGGGGTCTCTGAAACCCTTTCAGAGGGTCTACAAATTCAAAATTATTTTTTATTTTTAATATAGTAAATAGCTAAATAAACCCCATGTGAACAAAAATTCTCTGAATAGATCTTCGATAGTTTTTTTTTTAACAACATGAAGATACTGAGAGCAAAGGTTTGAGAACCACTGCCTTAGACTATTCATTTATAGCCAAATGGGGCAAATGACTTCCAATACTATCACTCTCTTGCTTACCTAAGCAGTCCTTGGAGTAAAGGGAGGGATGGAAGCACCCCATCCAGCCTCTGACACAATCTGGGCTCCTCCATCCTTTCTACCCAGACTGAAATCCTGATTTCCTTTTTCACAGATAAATGGAACCCTTGCAAATGTCCCTCAGGCAATTAAGAGATGGGGAGAAGGAAGAAAGCTGAGAGATGTGGAAGGGGGGAGGGAGAGAGGCCAGAAATTTGAGTTAATGAGCTATGTACTTTTCTTCCACAATAATCTACAGTATTTTACGGGCAGTAAATTTTACTTAGGCCTGTGGCTTGTAGGATAATTTGTCATGCAGTCATTAGGACAGGATATCCAGGGAGGATCATTAGGAAACCTCCTCATTGGGATGGGAAAGTCATGCAACTCAATAAAGCTACTTTACACTGTAGCATCATGGTACCCAAACCTCAGAGGATGTAACTTCTGTAAACTCAAGGTCACATGCCTTACAACCTTCTCAATCTCCTTGTACTGCATTCAATGAGAACTCTAAATAGAACTTGGGTCACTCCTTGGCAGAAATGTAAGAGTATTCGCTAGCTCCCACTACAGTTCCTGTCCCATTGGTTGTCAAAGGGAGCTCCATAGCCAACATGCCTTGCATTCTGCAGTGTGGGCCATAAATTGTATAGAAATTATACAACTCTGAATAATCTCCAGCAAAGGATAATAGCATGCTATGAACCAAGACAAAAAGGTTAGAAACCACTGTGCTATCACTTGCTCAGTTCTACACAGGCAGCATTCAGGGGTTCAGAGATGTGTGGGCAAGTAGCAAAAGAATTTCTGAAAGAGCTGTGTTAGGTTTTGAAAAATCTAGATTTGATCACTAGTTCTGCCATTTCTTTAATGAGATCTTAGGCAAATCACTTCACTATCCTAAATCTGTGATCCTTGCAGGGGATTACTCAGAGAAAAATGTTCCTTACCCCTGAGCCATAACTAGGATGGAACCATAGGACTTAGCTGCAGGCCACTGAAATCCAGAGGGTGTTAGTAGCATCTGTATTGTCTCAGCAAGCAGAAATGACAGAGCCAAGCGCCTAGTTAATAAGAATTAGTTAAAATGGGAAGCTTCCAGGTGTCTGGAACATTCCAAGTGCTCTACCTACCAACCCTCCCCTGCCTGACTCTGCTATCTCCCTGTTGGCAGTTCCTCCAACATCAGAGCCTCTTCCTCTGGGGAATCTTGTGTCTAAAGATTCAAGGATCCCTGGAGGATCTCTCCTGATTGTGAAATAAATAGTCTTGATTAAATAATATCAGTAAAGGCCTTAATATAGTATCTGGTATTTAGTGGGCACTTAATAAATGCTTATTTCCTTTTGAAGACATTTGGCCTGGGCACCAAAATGACTAATTATGGCTCTGCCTAGGCAGAGAGGTAGTCACCTAGGAATTGTGATTTGAGGAACATTGAAGTGGTCACCTGGGTAAAATCAATAATTACCCATAGAATCACAGAACCTTAATTTTTAATTAATTTTAATTTTAAAATATTAAATAAATTAATGTATTAAAATTATTTTAGACATAACAATATATAGTATATCATATCACATATTAATGTATTGTTAATTATTAATATCATATCAGTATATTATTGATATAATAATATAATTGTCATTAGTTATTAAAATATAATAATATATTGTGGAAATAATAAAAATAAAAATTTATTTTAAAATTTCAAAATATTTTTAAAAATTAAATATTAAAAGGTTGATTTTAAAGGGGTATGTATGTTTGTATATGTGCATATATTTGCACACACATACACACTGTATACATGCATCTATATATACACATCTGCATATATACACACATACACATATAATGTACATTTTATATAAACATATACCTACATAATTACCTACAAATACATATATATATATACATATGTACACATATAATATATTTTATATGTATACATACACACACAGATATATCTTTATGCCTATATTTTACAGGTAGAGAGATAAAAAGATTTATTCAGCATCACCTAGCTAATCAATGGGAGAAACAGAAGCAGAACCCAGATTAGTCCTGACTCTTACCCCCGTATTTTGGCATTGCATTGCATTATGTTTCATCAACAAATATTTGTTGAGGATCTAATTACATGTGTGGGAGGAATGAAAAGACAGCTTTTTCCTAGTTATGTCAGCAGACATAACTAATTCCTAATTATGTGACTATGGGCAAGTCATTTAACTTGTGAGAAAAAAGTGTCCTTGTTTGAAGATAACAATTCCTGCTGTTGCTCCCAAAGCTGTTTCCACAAAGGGTTTCTTTTCTCATGCTACTACCAGCATATATTAGTCTGAGGAAACTTGAATTTTCTCCCTGACTCACCTGGGAAAGCCTTAGTGAAATTTCTTTCCTTTAATAATGGCAATCAATGAGCTGTAACATAATGGTAACTGAATTCTGGTCAAAGGACCTGGTCTAAATGTTCTGACTACGTGATCTTTAACAAGTCTCTTACTTTCTCCAAACTTCTAAATTTTGGGGGCCTCAGTTTATTTATTGTAAAATGGGAATAGTAATATTATCTACATCCCAAGGTACAAAGATCCTTGAAAATAGATTAATAGTTTTGTTCAATTGCATCCGACTCTTGGCGATCTCATTTAGGGTTTCCTTGGCAGACATATTGGAATGGTTTGCTATTTCCTTCTCAAGTACATTCTACAGATGAGGAAACAGAGGTCAACAGGGTGAAATGGCTTGCCCAAAGTCACATAGCTTGTAAGGATGTAATACTGGTTTTGAACTTATGGAGAGGAGTCTTCCTGCTTCCAATCCCAGCACCCTATCCACTGGACACCTAATATTTGAAAGTTAGAAATCTTCCAGTTCAAACTCTTCTTTTTGCAGATAAAGAAACTGAGGTCCCTGTAGACCAATGGCAAGGTCAGTATTGAGTTTCTAATTCCAAATCTAGCCCTCTGTCCTCCATTATATGCCTTTAAAAGTCTACATGAAAAGTCAACACTGAATTTTTTTAAGAGTTATATTTTATGTTGTGGCAGCCAAAGGGCAAGAAACTGGAAACTGAGTGGATGCCCATAAGTTGAAGAATGGCTGAATAAGTTATGGTATATGAATGTTATGGAATATTATTATTCTGTAAGAAACTACCACAGGATGACTTCAGAGAGGCCTGGAGAGACTTACATGAACCGATGCTGAATGAAATGAGCAGGACCAGGAGACCATTATATTCTGATGGATGTGGCTCTCTTCAATAATGAGATGATTCAGACCAGTTCCAAAAATCTTGTGATGAAGAGATTTACATCTAGAGAGAGGACTGTGGGAACTGAGTGTGGACCACAACATAGCATTTTCTCTTTTTGTTGTTGTTTGCTTGCATTTTGTTTTCTTTCTCAGTTTTTTCCTGTTTGATTTTATTTTTCTTGTGTAACAAGATAATTGTATAAATAGATATGCATATATTGGATTTAACATATATTGGACTATTTGCCATGTAACTCTAGCCATAAGCATAGTGCTTTGTATACAGTAAGCACTTACTAAATGCTTCATTCATTCATTCAAGTGCTGCAAAATGGGAAACAAATAAAGAGGAAAGGATAATAAAACAGGCTATAAAAGCAATATCTTCGAGTTTACAAAGCCATAGGCATCTTATTTAATTTAACAGTTTCCTGTATGAGAAGTTTTTGTAGGAGTCCTGACTCATTTCTAGTCTGGACCAATATTATTAACAAGTTTAGGTGAAACTCATTTCCTTCTGCTCTCAATCCAGCCCTATGCTAGACTACATGGCCTTTACGAGCTATGATGTTTTAAGTCCTTGAGTAAAATCTTCACTTTTGAGAATATATTGTGTATGTTTCAACTCAGATTAGAAAGACTATCTCTTTCTTCCTTTTCAAAGCTCATGCCTTTTCCAGCCCAACTTCTAACTTCTGCAGTTCAATTGCCTTCAGATCTAGGATAATAAACACCCACTGAGATCATCCAATTTGGAGTTCCAGCACCATCAACTCCACAAATTAAATGCATCCTAGGAACCAGGCACTGGAGGTACTAACACTGCCTGCTCTCATGGAGCTTAGATCCTACTGGGAGACAATTTGTGCCCAGATCACAAACAAAACATGATTTGAGGCAGGAGAAAACTCTAGGTCTATCAGGATAGGTTCCTCTGAGAAGGTGGCACCTGAGCTGAAATTTATAGGAAGTTAAGAACAAGATTATTAATAAATTAATGGAACATAGGATAGTTTACCTCTTGTGGAGGGGGAAAGAATTTGTGACCAAAGAAGAACTAGAGATCATTATTGATCACAAAATAGAAAATTTTGATTGTATCAAATTAAAAAGCTTTTGTACAAACAGAACAAATGCAAACAAGATTAGAAGGGAAGCAATAAAATGGGAAAACATTTTTACAGTTAAAGGTTCTGATAAAGGCCTCATTTCCAAAATATATAAAGAATTGACTCTAATTTATAAGAAATCAAACCATTCTCCAATTGATAAATGGTCAAAGGATATGAACAGACAATTCTTAGATGGAGAAATTGAAACTATTTCTACTCATATGAAAGGGTGTTCCAAATCACTATTGATCAAAGAAATGCAAATTAAGACAACTCTGAGATATCACTACACACCTGTCAGATTGGCTAAGATGACAAGAAAAAAATAATGATGAATGTTGGAGGGGATGCAGGAAAACTGGGACACTAATGCATTGTTGGTGGAGTTGTGAACAAATCCAACCCATTCTGGAGAGCAATCTGGAATTATGCCCAAAAAGTTATCAAACTGTGCATACCCTTTGATCCAGCAGTGTTACTTCTGGGCTTATACCCCAAAGAAATACTAAAGGGAAAGGGACCTGTATGTGCCAAAATGTTTGTGGCAGTCCTGTTTATAGTGGCTAGAAACTGGAAAATGAATGGATGCCCATCAATTGGAGAATGGCTGGGTAAATTGTGGTATATGAATGTTATGGAATATTATTGTTCTATAAGGAATGACCAGCAGGATGAATACAGAGAGGACTTGTGAGACTTACATGTGAAATGAGCAGAACCAGGAGATCATTATATATTTCAACAACAATACTGTACGAGGATGTATTCTGATGGAAGTGGATATCTTCAACAAAGAGTAGATCTAATTCAGTTCCAATTGATCAATGATGGACAGAACTAGCTACACCCAGAGAAGGAACACTGGGAAATAAATGTGGACTACTGGCATTTTTGTTTTTCTTCCCAGGTTATTTTTACCTTCTGAATTCAATTCTTCTGTTGTAACAAGAGAACTATACGGATGTGCACACATATATTGTATCTAGGATATACTTTAACATGTTTAACATGTATAAGACTGCCTGCCATCTAGGGGATGGGGTGAAGGGAGGGAAGGGAAAAGTTGGAACAGAAGTGAGTGCAAGGGACAATGTTGTAAAAAATTACCCACGCATATGTTCTGTCAATAAAAAAGCTATAATTAAAAAAAAAAGGAATGAGAAGCATAGCCAATCAGGGAATAAGTATGGCCAGGCTATTCCCACTCTCAAAATGGAGGTCCTCTAAAAAGAATTTACCAGTGGAAAAGACATTAATTTAGGAAGGCCAAGGTCACCCTCTACATCCCAGGTCATTGCCAATCATCTTGAACTTTTATGATTGATGGCTGTCCAACAATACCTCACTCAATTCACACACAAGACAAGACATCACCCTCATGATATCATTGGTCTTCTTTGAGGACAAAGGACAGACAACAGCCATTGGGTGAACGGGGAGGGATGTACAGAGGGGGAAGGCAACTGCATCACGGTGGCAAAGTCCAGAGTGTCCAGAGAGTCCAGCCAGACAAGGACTGAAAGAATTTATATTTTATCTTTGAGGAAATGGGAAACACTAAAATTTCTGAAATAGTGAAATAAAGTGGTCGGACTTGGGCTTTAAAAAAATTATCTTGGCTGTGATGTGGAGGGTGAATTGATAGAAAGACCAAAAGTAGGAGAACCTATTAGACGATGATTGTAGTCAACTGCCTGAGAGTCATGAAGATTTGGATTAGGTTGCTGGTTGTACTTGTAATGATCAGCCCCCCAAATTTATGAAGCCCTTCCTCACAACTTAGGCCTCTGATAATCCTGGCTTCTTGGGAAGCCTATTGCATTTACAATCAGACCTAGGCATATGATAATAAAGCATTATCTATTAAAGGCATTATTATACATTCTTCTCTAGTGTTCTCTGTTTTCTGTTTATCTCAATCAAGACTAAGTCTCATTTACTGACAGGGAAGGTTTTGAGGTACAATGAGAGTTAATGGGCAAGGTGGACTCAATTAGGGGAAACTCTGAATTAATTACTCAATCAATCAACAGCTATTTACTGTATAACCACTGTGCCCCAGCCTCGCTTTTGAACACTCTGGTGCTAGATTGAAGAATTTAGACGTAATCTGATGGGCAGTGGGGAGATGCTGAAAGTTTTGGAGCTCAGATGGTATTAATTAAGGTAGCTATTTGGTCATTTTTATTTTATTAGCCACATGGGTTGTCAGCTCAGCCAAGAGTGACATGATTGAAAGCAGTCTTAAGAAAGATTGGTCTGGCAGAGAGAGGTGGGATGCTCTGGGAGGAGAAGAGAGACTGAAGTGCAGCTAAGAGGCAGCGGTAGTCATTTCTGTATGAGGACCTTGCCTTGGCTGATCAGCTGTCAGAAAACACAGGAAACTTTTGCTGTGAGAGACAGTTGAAAGGAATGCTATCTCCTATATCTTGCTAACTTTGCAGAAGCAAAATACCTTCGGGGGCTGCACTGTCTCCTCGAGGTTTGCTTGCTAATACCTTTACTGTATTCTTTGAAATCAATGTCCCCAACAGTCTCAGAAGACGACAGGACTGGGGAAACAGGGGAAATGGACCAGTGGACTGTGGGATCCTGCTCTCCTCCACTTTGATACAGGAGGCCTTTCCAGCTGCAGTCACCATTTATTTATTCTTTGCCAGATTTCCTTATAGTAATCCAGACCAACTAAAATAAACAAAGATGCTCTTCTCCCTTTCCATCCAAGGGAGCAGCACCTACGTCATTCCAACAAACCAGGGTCTGCTCCACTACCTAGAATATGGCACCACCTAGTGGCTGATTTCATTTTGAGCGCCAAAGAAAGTTACGTTTATATCTGAGCATCTATTTAACAGGATATGGGGAAGGTAGTGGGGTGGAATTAGAAAATATAAAAATGACTATTACCTGAAGGAGTCTAGCAGGCGAGATCAGACTGAGCTGTAAACTATGAAATACCAGCATGAAATAAGATGAATGTAATTAAGTGTTAACAGTAATAATAACAGACAAGACTTCATTGTACCCACATACTTCTATAAAATCATAGGATCTTAGATTTGGGAACTCAGAGGGACTAGAAAGGTCAATGAGTCTAATTATTTGACAGATATGGAAATTGAGGTAGGTGAAGCAGCTATTATTACACTTGCTTTACAGCTAGAGAAACTAAGGTATATAGAGGTTGTGTCTTGTCCAAAGTAACATAGTTACTCAGCAGCATAGCTGGGATTCAAGCCCAGATTAGATTCAGTATTCTTTCCACCAAATCAAGCACACTGCTACAGAGAGGAGACAGGTGAGAAATATTATGGTGTGGGAATAAAGCAGTAATTTAAAATTTAAAAATTTTAAAGCCTACTGTCAGATCCTATCTCAGATACTTCCTAGCCATGTGATGCTAGCCAAGTTACTTAACTCTCTACCCTATTTTCTTTATCTGTAAAATAAAGGGGTTAGATTCAATGACTTTCAAGGTTCCTTTGAGCTCTCAAATCTATGATGATAGAATTTTACAGTAAAAGTAAAATTTGTGACTTTGGACAAGGTATATCTCTTCTTTTGCCATCTGTTTGAATAGTCTTTAAAACAGATGATAATATCTTACCTGGCTGTAAGAACCAAAGAAATAAATGAAATTTGAGGTTCCTTCAAATTCAAACATATATTTAAAAAAAAAGGAAAGCATACTATTCACTGGTAAAAAAAAAAAAAAAAAGAACTGTGCAGAGGTAGAGGTTTAGATCAGGACTTCTTAAACTTTTTCCACTTACAACTCCTTTTGCCTGAGAAATTTTTACACAACCCGGGCATATAGGTATATAAAATAGGTAGAGAAATCAAACACTTACTGACAATAAATCATAATTTCATCACCTCCACATTCAATTGTACCACCCCAAATGGAGTCACAATCACAATTTAAGAAGCTTTAGTTTACATATAAAACAGCCACCAAAATTCAAAGCCACAATTAGCTTGGGACAAAAAACATTTTGTTATCTCCTTTCCCTGGAAACTGTTATTCTCCCCATTCAATTGTTTTGCTACTAATGAAAGAATTCTTTGTTACAACTATGCTGATGTATTCAAGGGTCCATAGGGCAACTAATTGGGACAGTGGCTAGATGCCAGGAGTGGAGTTAGGAAGGCCTGAGTTCAAATGTGGCCTTAGACACTTAACAGTGTTAAGTCACTTCCCCCTATTTTCCTTAATTTCCTTATCTGTAAAATGAGTTGGAGAAGGAAATGAGAAACCACTCTAGCATGTCTGCAAGAACATCTCCAAATGGAATCACAAAGAGTCAGACAAGACTGAAATGACTAAACAACAAGGAAGACATAAGCCTATAGAGGCTTCTACTAGTTAACAAGATTTTACAAGTTTGTTACAAGTGTGTTCAATTTATACATAGAATAGTCCAGATATTGTCTCGTGGTCTTCAATACAAATGTCCAACACCCAATCCAATGGCCTTTCCCCAATCTTCCTCCTCCTTAATCTTCCTGGTGGATTTGACACTACTGATATTCTCACCCCAATTTATTCTGTCCTCCCTCCGATTCTGTGATGCTGCTCTCTTGTGGCTTTCTTCTAAATCTTTAACTGCTCCTTTTCATTGCCTTTACCTCAAGTCCTTAAAAGTTGGGTATCCTCCGGGATTTTGTCTTCTCTTCCTTTCCTCTCTCTTCTCTCTCAGCAATCTCACCCACTTCTGTTGTTCATCTGCTAACTTCATACCAATTACTTCCAGATCTATTTCTTTCTGACTTCTCTCCTTTCCATATTCAAATTTACATTTGCCTTCCAGACTCCCTTTTAAACCTTAAACTCACCATGTCTAAAATCAAATTCATTTTCTTTTAAAATCTGCTCCTCTTCCCAATTTCTCCATTTCTGTTGATGGTTCCACAATGAGACCCAATATGGGGTCAAACCTCACAAAGTAACTTCAGACTTATCCTCCTCACTCCTCACATGCAATCAATCTGTCTGATCAAATATAATATATATATTTCATTTACATGTATATCCTTCAATATTTTCACTTTGACTCCATATCTATTTCCACAGCACTGCACTTGTTCAAGCCCTCATTACTTTCATCCTAAACTATTATAATTGCATCCTCAAAGGTCTTTTTGCATAGACTCCTGCTCCATCCAGTCATTTTACATTTTGATGTCAATTCAGACATTTCTTAAGTATAGATCTGACCATCTACTTCCACTACTCAAAAACCTTCCTTGTTCCCCATTCCCTACAAGATGAAGTCCAAACTGTTCAGATTGACATTCCAAAGATTTCCACACTCTTGCTTTAATACACAAGCAAAAGTGAAAAGAGCATTGTACTTAGGTCTGAGTGTGAATTCTACCACTTGCTAACTATAGAACCATGGGCAATTTATTTAACTTCTCAGAACTTAAAATGTAAAATGAAGATAAATATACTTGCACTGCCTATTCAAAGTATGTCTCTGAAGACAGCATTTTGAGTATGCTATATAGACATGAATTATGTTGTTGTTTCCTACTCTTCCTAGTCTACTTCCATATCACACAGCCACATACTGGATGGCTCTAACAAGTCGTCCTGTAGGAACATCGAACTCAACATGGCCAAAATGAAACACATTATTCCTCTCCCACCAAATTTTGTTGAGAGCATTACCATCATTTCAGCCACCCAGGTCCACAATCTCAGGGTCATTTTCAGCTCTTTCCTTTCCCTCTCTCACCATGTATAGTCAATTATTTGCTAAGATTTGTCAATTACACCTCTTCAATATATCTCACATTCATTCTTTCCTCTCTCCATTCACATAGCCACCATCTTAGTTCAGATTCTCTTTAATTTTCCCCTAGACTATTCCAATAGGTTTTTAATTGTTGCCCAAGCTCTCTCACCCAGCTTCTTAAACTGTGAGGTTTGACCCCATATTGGGTCTCATAACTGGATATGGGAGTTGTGAAATTATGATTTATTATCAGTGATTGTTTGATTTGTTTACCTAGATATATAAAATATAGATATATATATCTGAAGTCACATAAAAATTTCTCAAGAGAAAAGGGGTTGTGGGGGGGGATACTTTAAGAAGCCCTGTTACAGTGGATTTAGAATCTGAGGTCCTAGACTTTAGTCCTAAATCTGTAATTACTGTGTAATAATTAGATAAATCACAGCTTTTACTTTCACTTTTCTCATCTGTAAAATGTGATGATGACACTTGATGGTCCCTTCTAGTTCTAAATATTGAATCCCATAAATCTCTCTCCTCTCCAATCTATATTTCAGATAGCTGACAAATTTATATTCCTAGAGCATAGAACTGCTTTTACATTTTACAAATATAGACCTTCTCTGCCCAAGAATTAAGTATTTTGTTATTGCTCAATTATTTTCAACTCTTCATGATACTATTTGGGTTTGGGGGGGGGAGACAAAGTGGAGTGATTGGCCTTCTCTTTCTCTAGATCATTTTACAGATGAGGCAACTGAGGCAAACAGGGTTAGAATGATTTGCCCAGGATAAGTGTCTGAAGCCAGATTTGAACTTAGAAAGATGACTTGCAGATCCAGCACTCAATGCACTATGGCACTACCCAGCTGCCCAAGGATTAAATAGAGATTTGGCTTTTAAAGTCTTTTGCAATCTGGTTCCAGTCTATATTTCTTGACCTATTAACCAGTACTCCCCTCCACGTGCTACACATTCCAGCCTGTTCCCTGTGTATGATCTTCCATGGCCTAGGTGTCCATGCCCAAGCTATCTCCTCTGCTTGGAATGAATTCCCTTTACTCTTTAGAATACTCGAGATCTTTTACATCCCAATCGAAGGGACCCCTCTTCTAGGAAACCTATTTTAATCCTGCCAGTTACTAGTGCCCTTCTCCCCAACCAAATTATTTTGTATTTACTTTGTAATTTGTGGGAAATACAAAAATGGTGTTTTTACCAAATAGAAGATAAATTCCATGAGGACAGAGAATATTTCTTTTTTGTCTATATCTTCAGTGATCAGCAAGATGTCTGGCACAAAATAGGGATCTAATAAGTGTATGTTGAAAAAAATGAATAAATGACTCTCTCAAAAGAATTCTGAGCCAAAGAATATTACCTATCCTTACTTTAAATTCTTTGAAATCAGTTTGCACTAAACTTAATATCATGCCTGACTTTTCTCTTTTCTACTACAAAATCTAAGCTGGAGCAATTACACCTCCACAATATCCCTCAAGGTTCCTATCATTTCTACATGAGCAACCAGCTTATCTTCATTGAGGTAAATAATGTTAAAAATGGAAATTCCTTTTATTGATTCCTCTACTTTTTTTAAGAATAAAATTATCATTAAGGCAAACTAAGAAATCATTTGTTATTTTGTTTTTGAATGGATGAATGAAGACTTTACAAAGCACTTATTATTTGCAGAGCACTCTGGGAAGTGATAGAGATATAGACAGAAACGTAAAACCATTTCTGCTCCCAAAGATTTCATATTTTATTGGGAGACAAAGCAGACATGAAAATTTTCAGCTGCAAAACACATAGAAAGGTCATGATTCTTAAGGTACAATGGCAAAGCAGATGGTAATGCCTCCTCTTTGGTGTCATTTCCACTAATAAAATCATATCAATTTCTGATGTTAAACCATTTAACAATGCTAAGGACTGTGACAGCAAGAACTTTGGTCAAAGAGCTGCACTGGATGTCTATTTAATGGAAATCCCCTATGATTATTATATTATACTTCCATGATAGACTTGTCATCTATTTCCCAAACCCCTCATTTATTTCCTCTTCCTGTCAAAATGGTCAGTGGATCAAGAAAGAAACTGATAACAATAATACTTCTATTTCTGCTTTCATTGATCTTCACCCAAATGTTTTCTGCCATGCTGCCCTCTTCTCTTCCTAGATTTTCTCACATGGGATATCAATATAATACACAATGATATCCTGCCTCCTTTTATCTACCCAGTTTCTTTTTTTAATAAAGTTTACCATTCCAGAGAGATATGTTATTATTGGGTCTCAACTCACCAAGCCAAATACTTCTCTTCACATTCAGTTCACTTTTACTTCTTACTGGTTCTTTGTGTATTTCTATAGAGCAATCTGAGGCCATGAGTTTTACTGCTAGACTTTTTCTGGAATTTAACATCTTTGAATTTATGGGCATTTCTACAGTGTACTCATTCTCTAGGGTGCCTTCCTTGGTAGAAATTTATAGGCAGTTCTCTCCTTTTTCAACTGAAACTCTCTTTTATCAGATTTACATGGATCTTGGAAAAGATGTTTGAACCATTCTTATCCACTGCAAACAGGGGAGTGAAGAAAGAGTTTGGCCTCAGATACTTACCAGCTGCATGACTTTGAGCAAATTACTTCACATGTTTGCTTCACTTTCTTCAACTGTAAAATGGGCTAATAACAGGACTGTTAGGAGGATCAAATGAAATATTTGTTTAAAAAATAAAGCAAAAATTATTATTCTGCTGGAAAACCCCCTGGAATAGGAGACTTGAAATCTGTGCTTTCTCTTAGTATCCATGAGGCTTTAGACTGGTCACTTAACTTTTCCAGATTTGTTTCTCCAATTGTTAAATAAAGATAATAAAAAAGATAACAAAAATAAATGAATGATATAATAAATAAATATATAAATAATGATACATATTAATAAATTATAAAGAAAAGAACAAATAAAAGATAAAATCTAAAGCCAAATTCCCCCCATGCCCACTTCACAGAGATATGGTGTTGCTGAATTAGACAGTAGAAATGTTTTAAAAAAAACTTAAGATGTGGAAAGGTAGGATAGTATTGTGAAAAGTCACTTGAAGTGGAAACCTAATTTTGAATTATAGTTCTAAGAATTATAGGATCATAGAATTTGGAGTGGGTAAAAATCTTAGTGATGTCTAAATCTAGCTTTACAAGTGAGGAAACTGAAACATTGAAAGATAATATGACTTTTCAAACAAGTAGTAAAGCTGGGACTTGAACCGTGGTCTTCTGTTTCCAAATTGTTTAATCTATCCATTATTCTAGCAAGGTACCCCTAAGCAAAGTCACTTCCCTTAGCCTCTATTTCTTCATCTATAAAATGAGTACTATTTACCTTGTTCATTTGCAGCTAGGTGTCACAGTGTATAGACTTGTGATGGAAAGCACCATCCACATCCAGAGAGAAAACTAGGGAAACTGAATGTGTCCCATAGTATTTTCATCTTTTTGTTATTGTTGCTTACTTGCTTGGTCTTTTCCTCCTCTCATGCTTTTTTTTTTCTCTTTTTGATATGATTTTTATTGAACAGCATGACAAATATGAAAATATGTTTAAAAGAATTGCACATGTTTAACCTATATCGGATTGCTTGGTGTTTTGGTGGGGGGAAGAGAAGGGGAGGGAGAAAACTTTGGAACACAAGATTTTGCAAGGGTGAATGCTGAACGCTATCTTTGTATGGACTTAGAAAAATAAAATACTATTTAAAAAAAAATTCTGCCCCAGACACTTACTAGCTATGTGATGTTAGGCAAGTCATTTGACCTTTTCTTTAAATGTCAGTTTCCTCAACTTATATGAGGATAATGTAAGGATAATAATAGCAGCTATTTCCTAAGGATGTTGTAAGGATCACATGAGATAACATATAAAGCACTTTGCAAATCTTAAATCACTATATAAATGTCCCTATTACTAATAATAGTGTTATTAGTAAATAATACTAGCTTTAATAGTGCTAGTATATTTATTTCTCAAATATTTATTCAAATGCTGTGCTAGGGGCTGGAGGTGGAGGAATACAAAGTTAAAATAACTTTTTGGGCACATTCTTCAGGGAGCTTACAGTCTATGGGTAATGTGAAGAAAACAATAATTAAATTGAATTTGAAAAAAAATGTCTTTGGAAACCTATGTTTACACTATGTAACTGAGTAACCAAGTTATTATTAGGTATTATTATTATCCTCCAGGCTGACCAAGACCAGACTGGCTTCCTCAGCCCCTCCACCACCACTTAAGCTGGTAACACCTATTCCCATCGGGGACCCAGCCCTGACAAAGTCCCCACTCACCACTCCCTCTGCAGGGCCTCCAGCCAGACCCAAAGGAGGCTTACTGGTTTCCCAACAAGTCTGGGCTCTCTAGCAGCTTCCCACAAGTGATCAAGGGAAAGCAGTTAAAGTGGGTGGAGGGGAGTGGTTAAAGGTCAGCCGGCCCCTCCCTCATTTATTTCCTTCTCCATATACCTTTTGGCTCTATGATGGGTAGGACTGGATCCGGCCAGCTCCCACCCCCTCAGAAGGGATGTATCCAGGAATTTAGGACCTTTCTGAGAGACCTGGGAGTGGCCCAGGTTGCCCAGGCAGTTGCCTGCCCGATGTTGGCAGCTGCATTTCCCAGACCAACCAATTTGCCTTCTGGCCCAGCTCCCTCCTACTAGTCCAGACAGGAGACCCGCAATCTCAGTAGTTTTGCCTTTCTGAGTGGTTGCTATGCCCATTTGGACCACAATGTGGCACTGCAAAGTCAACCTCTCCATGCTTAATCTCATCCCCACATCTCTTTCCACAATTTTGTTTAGAATCCTGGAATGTCAGAGGTGGAAGGGACCTAAAATTTCTTTATTTCACAGAGACCAGAGGGAGGCAATGGCTTGCCCATTCATGACGATAGCAAAACCGGAATTAAAACTCCTGACCCCCAAATGACTAATCTTAAAAACTTCTATGTCCCAGAAAAGAGGACTGAAGCATTAATGATATAGTTTTCTTCTCTCCACCCAGATGCCAGAGCAGACTTCATTGAGTGAATTTCACCAGGACCAGCCATGGAGAGGAGATCCCATTAAATGATACTCTTCACCTTCCTTGCCAACACATACAACATCTGTATGTGGATAAAAATCATAAGAAGAACTTTAAGAATAGAAACAAAAGTGTTTTGGAGACATCTTGAACCTGGCTCCCAAGAGCTGATTATCAATGAGAAGCAGCAAACAAATTGGGGCCTGATTTGTTGTTTTGCTGATTTCTAGACTTAAGAAAGCAATAGGGAATTGTTAATAATGCAGATAGAACTTACAAGTGTTCCAAGCTTTGGACATCACCACCCCCTCCAAATGTTAGAAAATCTTGAATAGTGTACCTAGAAGACAGAGGTATGTGGTTAAAATTAGAAATTAAGATAATATTTTACCAATTTTGCCTTGGAGATTATGGGGGGAAGATTATAGGGAAGGTCATCAACATTGTTACTGTATTATTTGTATTATATGATTCCATTTAAACTCCAACTGTCCTTCATCAAATTTTCCCTGCTGACTGTCCACAGAAGAAATCTGCCAGTCATTGAAAAGTAATTTGGAGAGGTCCCCCAAAATAGGGGAATGCCTGATAACATAGTAAATATGGTTTATTTTTTGATGGTTTGATGGATAGAGCACTGAGCCTGAAGTCAGAAAGATCTCAATTCAAATGTGGCCTCAGATATTTACCAGCTGTGTGATTTTGAGCAAATTAGTTCACCCATTTGCTTCACTTTCCCAAAAATATAAAATGGGCTAATAATAGAACTGTTGGGAGGAGCAAGTGAAATATTTGTTTAAAAAAAAAGCAAAAATTGTTATTAAGAATTTTAAAAAATTCATCTCAGTGTCTGGCACAAACAAATGCTCATTACCTTCCCAAAGAGGATTAGTTTTGACTTTGAGTGTCCCAGATCTGAATCCTTGTTCTGCTGCCCATCTCTGCGAACTGGGCCGAATCATTTTCCCTTTCAGATCCTCTGTTTACCTCTCAGTAAAGCAAGATTTCTTAAATCTTTGTGGGGGGAGGAGAAGGATCATGGTTCCTTACTCAGAATAATATTTTTAAACATATAAAATATATAATATTATCAAGGAAGCTAATTATATTTAAATCAAAATATTAAATAATTAAAAGACTTAAAATAAGTATTTATATATATTCATAGACATATATATGGATGTGTATATGTTATTTTTTATTTTAATTTAATTTTTTATTAAAGCTTTTTATTTACAAAACATATGCATGGGTAATTTTTCAACATTGACCTTGCAAAACTTTCTATTCCAAATTTTTCCTTCCTTCCCCCATCCCCTCCTCTTGATAGCAGGTAGTCTAATACATGTTAAATATCTTAAAATATATGTTAAATCCAATATATGTATTCATGTTTATACAGTTATCTTGCTGCATAAGAAAAATTGGATCTAGAAAGAAAAAAAAAACCTGAGAAGGAAAATGCAAGCCAACATCAACAGAAACCATGAAAATTCTATGTTGTGGTCCATACTCAGTTCCCACAGGCCTCTCTCTGGGTGTATATGGCTTTCTTCATCACTGAACAATTGAAACTGATGTGAATCATCTCATTGTTGAAGAGAGCCACATCCATCAGAATTGACTGTCCTATAGTCTTGTTGTTGCCGTGTATAATGATCTCATGGTTCTGCTCATTTCACTTAGCATCAGTTTATGTAAGTCTCTCCAGACCTCTCTGAAATTATCCTGTTGGCTGTTTCTTACAGAACAATCATATCCCATTACATTCATATACCACAATTTATTCAGCCATTCTCCAGTTGATGGGCATTCATTCTGTTTCCAGTTTCTGGCCACTACAAAAAGGGCTACCACAAACATTTTTGCAAATATGGGTCTGTTTCCCTCCTTTAAGATCTCTTTGGGCTATAAGTCCACTAGAACACTTCTGGGTCAAAGGGTATGCACAGTTTGATAACTTTTTGAGCATAGTTCCAAATTGCTCTCCAATATGGTTGGAAGTATTCACAATTCCACCAACAATGTATCAGTGTCCCTATTTTCCCATATCCCCTCCAACATTCATCATTATTTTTTCCTGTCATCTTAGCCAATTTGAGAGGTGTTTAGTGATATCCCATTATGCATTTCTCTGATCAACAGTGATTTGGAGCGGTATGTATTTTTTTTTTAAGTCCAGGTGAAGAACCCCTGCATAATGTGAAATGATTGAATGAGAAGTGATCTGGTAGATTCTTTTCAGCTCTAAATCCTACAACCTTTTGATTGTTTTAATTTATCATTCAACAGGTCAGAGGCATACCATACCTAACTTTTATCATCCCTCAAAGGATAAATATTAGGTATCAGACAAACTTCAGAAGAAGACAGGAAAGAAGTCAAAACAGAGTTCAGAAGAAAAAGATTAAGTAAAAATAAGGGATCAAAAACACAGACAAAGAGGAATAGGAAAAAATACTCTCCATTGGTCATGTAAGAATGGGAACCATTGAGTAAATCAATCAAATTGCTCACCTAACCTCACCTAAGATATATATACTATAGTAAATAACCTTCCTAAAAGTAATTAAATCTGGTTTAATAAATAATACAATAATAACATTTAATACTAAAAATATAACTGTATATTATAATATATAAGTATATGTATTTATATATAAATATAATATTACATACTAATACTATATGATATATATATATAGTGTAATGGTACAAATTATCTGCCATATAAAAAGAGACAAGAAAAAGTTTTTACAGTGATGAGGAAGAAAAAAAGGAGGGGCTGAGTGAATGAATCTTATGCTCATCACAACTGGCTCAAATAAGAAGTAACATACATACTCAATAGGGGTATAGAAATCTATCTAACTGCAGGAAAATAGGAGGGGAATGGAATATGGGAAGAGGGGATAGTGATGAAAGAAAAAGCATATTGAGGAGGAAGTGGTCAGTAGCAAAATACTTTTGAGGAAGACAGGGAGAGAATAAATGGGGGAAAATATATTAGCAACAGTAATTTTAAAAAAAATTTCTGAAGCAAGTTTTTCTGATTAGTTCTCATTTTTCAAACATGGAAGGAATTGCATCAAAAAAAATTT
This sequence comes from Antechinus flavipes, assembly GCF_016432865.1. NCBI lineage: Eukaryota > Metazoa > Chordata > Mammalia > Dasyuromorphia > Dasyuridae > Antechinus > Antechinus flavipes. The sequence goes on along the minus strand of NC_067398.1, from coordinate 362,046,971 downwards.
TTTTTAAAAAAGAGCCATGCCCCCATTGATAAATGATCAAAGATATGATCTGTGCCCAAAGGGCTATAAATTCATGCATATCCTTTGACCTAACAATACTACTAGAAGTCATAAATACCCAAAGAGATTAAGGAATATGGATAGAAAAGAAGAATTACCTATATGTGCAAAAAATTATTCATAGCAGCTCTTTTCTCAGGACACAAAAAAAAGGAAATTAAGGGGATGTCCACTAGTTGGAGAATGGATCAATAAACTGTGGTACATATTTGTGATGGAATATTATCATTCTCTGGGACACGATGAGCAGGATACTCTTAGGAAAATAAAAAACCTGGAAAGTCCTCCATGAACAAAGTGAAATACACTGTATGCAAAATAATAGCAATATTCTGGGATGACCAGCTGTAAATGACTTTGCTATTCTCAGTAGTATAATCATCTACAACTATTTTAAAGACTTATGATGAAAAATCCTATTCATACCCAGAGAATCTGAATATACTTTCTTTCTCTCTCTCTCTCTCTCTCTCTCTCTCTCTCTCTCTCTCTTTCTCTCTCTCTCTCTCTCTCTCTCTCTCTCTTCTCTCTCTCTCTCTCTCTCTCTTTCTCTCTCTCTGTCTTTCTTTGTCTCTCTCTGTTTCTATTTCTCTCTCTCTCCCCACCTCTCTTCCCCCTCTCCCCTCCCCCCCTCTCTTCCCCCTTCTCTCTTTCTCTCTATCTTTTTAACTTAATTTTTCTTGAGGGATTTTATTTTCATTAGAGTGGGAGATCTGTTTTCTTTCACAAGTTCACTTTTATGGAAATGTTTTATGTAACTTGTGGTTTCTTAATTAATGTATATAATATGTGGTTTCTTAATTGTGGGTGAGGATAAGGGAGAGAACCTAGAACTCAAAAAATCTTAAAAACAAATATTAAAAAATGTTTTGATTGTAATTGGGGAGAAATATTAAATTAATATTTTTAAATATATATATACCAGATCCTTCTGACTATTCTATAGCTGCCAAAGAAAGCTCCTAGAAAACTATTGCTTCTCAACCCAAAGAGCCATAAAACTGTGCATACCCCTTTGATGCAGAAGTGTGTCTCCTGGGTCTGTATTCCAAAGAGATCATAAAAGAGGGGAAAGGGCCCACATATGCAAAAATGTTTGCAGCAACCCTTCTTGTAGTTGCATGGAACTGAAAACTGAGTTGATATCCATCAGTTGGGGAATGGCTGAATAGTTTATGGTATATGGGTATAACAGAATATTATTATTCCATAAGAAATGATGAGCAGGCTGATTTCAGAAAAGCCCAGAAACACCTACATGGACTGATACTAAGTAAAGGGAGCAGAAACAAGAGAACATCATATTCAGTAACAACAAGATTATGTGAAAATCAACTGTTGATGGTCTTGGTTCTTTTCAACAATGAGGTAATTCAATACAATTCCAATAGACTTGTGAAAAAAAGTCCCATCCACATCCACAGAGAGAACTATGGAGATTGAATGTGGATCAAAGTATAGTATTTTCATCTGTGTTGTTTTTTCTCTCTCATGTTTTTTTTCCCCTTTTGATCTTATTTTTGTTGTGCAGCATGATGAATATGAAAATATGTTTAGAAGAAATGGACATTTTTAACCTATATTGGATTGTTTGCTATCTTGAGGAAGGAGGAAGGGGGAAAAGACAGAGAAAAATTTGGAACACAAGGTTTTGCAAGGGTGAATGTTGAAAACTATCTTTGCATGTATATGGAAAAAATAAAATACTATTAAGAAAAAAGAAGAGAAAAGGCAACCCCTGTGTTTTAGGGATTACATCTAGATTCCTGTTTTTACATTCATTACATACATTTTACATACATTACATTTATATAGATTCCTGTTTAGTTACATCTAGAATCCTGAAGGAAAAAAAAATAGCTGTCATTTATATACCACTTTAAAGATTGCATAAAGATTTTATTTCATTTAATCCTTGCAATATTCCTGTGAGATAGTTGCTATTTATTATTATCCCATTTTACATATAAAGGAATCTAAGTCTGAGAGAAACATTGACTTGTCTAAAGTCACATAGCTAGGTAGCTGCAGCAAGATTTGAATGCAGATCTTCCTGACTCCAAATCCAGTATTTTAAGCACTACACTATCTGACTGCTTACAATCTGAAATTATAAGGAAAGAGATTTTTTAAACCCAGAACAAAAAAAGAACTTATCAGATATGTTCAACAAAATAATGAGCTACCTACTAAAGTAGTGAACTTCCCATTACCGAAGGTGCTCAGGTGAAGCCCTGAGTGACCCAGGTTATTATGATGTGATTGCTGATATCTAAGGATTATTCTATACAGAGTCCCTTCCTTTATAATGCTATGACTATTTTAATATTATGTATGAACAAAGGGAATATGCTTCTGTGGGATGGAAAGAGAGAAATCACTGAAATTTCATATTTGGAAAAGATGAACATGGGAAAGTCATTGATATTTTTAAAATATTTATTGGTGCACTTTTTAAAATATAATTTTAACTTCCCAAGGCCTTCCCTGATTAAAAAAAAAATAGCTTCTTTAATTAGTATGATTAAAAGGAATCAATACTTAACTGTCAGAAAATGTAATATTTCTCTCATTCCACATCTATAGTTGATCATCTGTCTTCCAAGAGGCAAGAGACTATGCTTCATTAAGAGTGCTTTAAGGCTTCCATAACTATGATGGCCAGAGTCTTGAAGTCTTTCAGTGCATCACTTTTTCTTGATTAGTTCAGAAAACTTTCTGAAGGCGGTAGACATGGGGTCCTTACTTAAAAGGACAAGTAGCTATCATTCTAGGTAAGATTTATTCATTGCTTTCTTAGAGCTCTATTTTTCCCATTCATCTATCTAAATTTTTGTGATCTTTGAATATTTTTGTTGATTTCCCATTCTCTGTCTCATTTTCAGAGCAATTGGAAAAATAAAAAATAAAAGCTTCCCAGAGGCTAAACTAGAGTTTTAAGACCATTTTCTTTTGCCAAACATTAAAAAGCCATAAAATAAAGTAAGCAGCTTTCTAGTGAGACATGGATGACATGATACAGTAATAGAAATCTAGGACTTGTTCCCTTAATTGTAATTAAGAACTATGAAAGTACATTTCTCAAGTCAAGAAAACACCAATACCAAAGTAGTAAAAATAAATAAAAAGATAAGGCCCTCAACTCAAGATTAAGAAGGGGACTCAGATATTATTTAGTCCCAAACACTAACAGATGAGAAAACTGGGACTCAAAAGGGCAGAGAATGATTTGCCTAAAGACACATAGGATAGGAAGTGTCAGAACTGGAACTCAAACCTAAGTTCTCAGTCACTAAATCTTAGGTTCTTTTTTACTACCAAATTTGTTATTCAGTCATTTCAGTCTGACTCTTTATAACCCCATTTGGAGTTTTCTTGGCAGACCTACAGGAATGGTTTGCCATTTCCTTCTCCAACTCAATTTACAGATGAGGAAACTGAGGCAAACAAAGTCTAAGTGACTTGCCAGGGTTACACAACTAGTAAGTGTCTGAGACCAGATTTGAACTCAGGAGGATGAGTTTTCCTGATTCCAGGCCCAGCAATCTGTGCAATATGAAACTACCTATTCTACTATGACATACTGACATCCTCCACTCTGAACCCCTTCCCCCAGAGTGAGGAATGGAGACCACATTGACACACTGAGACGCCTAAACCAGTTTAGGAAATGATTATTCTGTCATTCATCCCTGAAGTCAGTAAAAGGAAAGAAACTATATCAATTGCAATACCTGCTAGTGGGGAACTAAAGGGCCACTAAGGAAGACAACAATAAAGAAGACATTAACAGATCATTCAAAATAAGAGAGACTCTCAGGGAGTCCCTAAGAGAAGTAAGAGTACTGAGTACAGCCATTATTGCTACTGATTAATTATTATTAAAGAAGCAAATCTGACAAGAATTTTAAAGGAAAAAAGGCATTTAACTTCCAATCAAATAAAAATGTTATAGATCCTACAATTATTATTTTCTGGTCTTTTCTCCTCCATGTCTCTAAATTAATCCACTTGAGATTGCTTTTAGCCACTGTCCTATTCAAATGCAAGTAATGTGGGATATTTAAAAGAAAATCTTTATTTTCTTTTAAATATAGAGCCCATACCACACCTATGGCTTGACTTGTTTCACTCACTTGAACAAGTTTTTGGAGTCCTTACCCAAAATGAGAGCCTAGATTCTAACCCACCCATTTCAGGCATTTCAAACTTGGAGGCAGACATTTTCAGGGATGAAGGAGAATATAGGTACAAGGTGGGATGGTCAGGAGTGTTAGAGGGCTTCTGCCTAAATCACTTCATTTAATCCTCACAACTGCTATATGAGGTTGATCCATAAGTAGCTCCCACTATGAATCATGACCTCAGAACAGGTTTGCTCTTCTCCCTCAATGTAGATCTCTATACCCCAAGCACAAATAAAACCACCTTACTATTGTACTAGGAATGGAAGACTCAAATTTTTAAAGTAATTCAATGAGAGGTTATACTTCAGATAGTTTCATTTTGCATTGCAAACATTACAGAGGACTAAAGGTTCTAGAGTCATGTTAACTAATTGCGGGGTGCAGGTACCTTATGAAAGATGCTGAGTGCTCTGTGCAAGAGAGCACCACAACTGTGGGACCCCCATGAAGAAACTGAGGCTATGAAGGAAAACAAATGCTGAAAGCTAAACCATATGAGGCAGAACGAAAAAAGGGCATCAAACTACAAAGAACAACTTTCATCTGAAGATTGAGGGAGCTCTAGAATTTGCAAAGTGGAAAATAGAGTGGGAATATTCTAAGTGTGTGGCAGAAAAAGGCCATGACTCTCTAAAAGAGTCTTTTCTGTGTCTTTCTCTTAATTTTTATATTTGTATTCATGTAGGTTATTTTATGTTGCCTCTATGTTTAAATCTACCTGTCCTCGCCTTCCTATTTATCAAGCCACTCCTTATAAGAGAAAATACCCAAAAAAAAAAAAAAATGGGAAGTAAAGCATCAACCAAGTCTTAAATGTTCCTTACCTACAATCCTCCACTTTTGCAAAGAAAGGAAGAAGGTGAATTTTTCATAACTCTGAGTCAAGACTTGATTATCCTGACTACACAGAATTCAAATTTATTTTATTGTACTTCATATTTACATTGTTATAATTACTGTGTTTATTATTTTCCTGGGTCTGCTTATTTTGCCTCAGTTCATATGTCTTCCCATGCTTCTCTTAATTCTTCATATTCATAGTTTCTAATGGTTCAGTAATATTCCATTACATGCATGCACCACAATTTATTTAGCCCTTCCTCAATCAATGGATATCAACTTTGTTGCCATCAAAAAAAGATTTCTGGAAATCTTTTGGTTTATGTGAGATATTTTTTCTGTCTTTGACCTGGAGTATATGGATATTAATGGGATCTCTAGGTAAAAGATTACAATTATTTTAGTAACTTTTTAACATATTTCCAAATTGCTTTCAAGAATGGTTATATTAATTTACAGCGCCAACAATATATAGCGTATCTGTTACTTCGTAGTTCCTTTAATATGTATCCATTAATTTGTCAATAAAACTGTTATGTTTTGTCTCTTGAGTCTGAGTGCTGCCAAGAAAGCTATCTATGAGGAAGTGCCAGATACTCATGCTTCCAAGGTTCACTTAGATGAAGACAATAAATAAGGGAAAGACAAAGTCTCCAAACTTTGGGCCAGAAAGGAGCCTCTGATGCAAGAGTTACATAAGTAATCTGCCTTTAAAAGCTGAGGAAATTGAGTTTGAAAGAAGTGATTTCACTAAGATGACATAGTCCTGGGTGGCAAAGAAGAGTCAGAATGACTTGAATTCAAATGTGATCCCAAATATTAACTTACTACTAGTTGGATGGTCCTGGGCAAGTAATTCATCTTTGATTGTCTCAGTTTCCTCAACTGCAAAATGAGCTGGAGAAAGGAATGGCAAACCACTCCAGTGTCTTTGCCAAGAAAATTCCAAAGGAGTCATGAAAAGCCAGACATGACTAAAGAGCAAAAAGTCACGGAACCAGCGCAAGAGACTAGAGTTCCTGATTCCAACTCTGGTCTCCTTTTCACTCTACTAGATCTTAGCCAAAAGACACTTTGAAAAGTGTCACCCACATGGTTCCCTAAGAGTCCCACAGAGAAAATGATTTAAGGATTTTTTTAGATGAATTCCTACCTGACCAAGCCATGAGGAGTTAAGGACAATAAGTACTCATATGCACTCACATGCATTTCACATATATTATCTCATTTCATCCCCACAACAATCCAATATGCCTGTAGCTGAGGCATATACTATCTTCTCCAGTGTTTTATTTTTGAGGAAACTGAAATTCCTTAAATTAAGAAATTAAACGGTTTAATTAAGGTAACACAGATAAGCATTAATGGGAAACTTCAAATCCAGGTGTTCTGCTTCCAAAGTCATGTTCCATTAAACCACAAAGGAGATTTTTGCATTTGGACTAGATGAGCTCTAGGGTGCCTTCAACTTCTAACCCTTGGCAGACCTGAACTTTGGGTAGGTCATCACATATCCAATAGGCCCTAGGCTCAATTAGAGCAGGGTTTCTTAAGCTTTTTTCCACCCACTACCTCTTTGGGCCTAATAAAATTTTACATGACCTTGGAGATATAGGTATATAAAAAGGTATACAAATCAAACATTTACTGATAATAAATCATAATTTTGTAACCCCCACATTTAGTTATGAGACCCTATATAGGGTCCCACAATCCACAGTTTCAGAAGCTGGCTATTAACAATGGTAGGGCATTCCAAAAAGCTTAAAGTCCACTGGGGAAGTACCTAATATGCACTAATAATCATAAATAAGACAAAATTGAATTATTAAATCAGGGAAGGGAATTATCCTCTTTTTTATCCTATCATGTCATCCTTTAGGCAGAAATGGAGCAAGGAGTTCCAGCGTCATCACATTCCAGAACTGGAGAAGACCTTAGAGAATGTCTAGTACAACCCTCTCATTTTACAGAAGAAGAAACTTTGGCCAAGAAAGTGCCTTAACATGTTCCAGATGTCCTCACACCAGGTGACTATAATAAGGGGCTAGTATAGGATCAAGTAAAAATGAAGCAAGACAAATGAAAATTGCAATAAATGATGTTCTTAGGGGAATGAATATGATGTGGTGGAAAGAGCAATGGACTAAATGTTAGAAACTCTGAGTTTGAATTTTGAGTTCTGATAATTAACCTTTTGACCTTGTGAAGGTCATGTCTGTCTCTGGGTCTCAGTGTCCACATCTGCAAAATGAGAATATATAATAAGATAAGAGTTGAAGGGAGAACCAAACGATACATTATATGTACAACACTTTATAAATCTTAAAGCAGGATCTCTTAAATTTTTACCATTTGTGACCCCTTTTCACTGAGAATTTTTTACAGGATCCCAGGTATATGTGTATATAAAATACATATACAGGGCAGCTAGATGGAGCAATGGATAGAGTACCAGTCCTGAAATCAGGAGGATCTGAGTCCAAATCTGGCTTCAAATACTTAACAATTCCTAGCTATATGACCCTGGGCAAGTCACTTAACCCCAATTGCCTCAGCAAAAAAAAAAATAAAATAAAATACATATACATATACAAATCAAACATTTACTGATAATAAATCATAATTTCATAACCTCTACATTTAGTTACAAGACCTCATATCTGGTAGTGAACCATAATTTAAGAAGCAAAGCATTGTGTAAATGTTTCATATTATTTGTGCTATCATCAACACCGTAGTACTCATCATCATTATTATTTCTAGTATCTGTGTAAACATCAGCAAATTACTCCCCCTTCTTAGAAAGCCTCATATTCCATCTCTGTAAAATGGATTAAATGATTTTTAAGATTACTTCTAAGTATAAAGATAAGGATCCTAAGATCACTGAATGAAGACATCAGATAGTCAGAATATCCACTATTAATTAGATGCAACTAGGTGATACCATAGTGTACAGATCAGACTTGAATTCAAATCCAATCTCAGATACTCACTCGCTATGTAATCCTGGTCAAGTCAGTTAACCTCTGTCTGCCTCAGTTTCCTCAATTGTAGAAGGAATATGGTAATAGCATCTACCTATCTCCCAAGGTTGGACTAAATTGTTAAGAGAACTAAATGAGGTAAGGTGATTAGCATAGTACACGGTAGTAGGCACTATATAAGCAGGTATTTCTGAAAGTGTTTAAATTCTCTTGTTCAGTTGTTTTCAATTGTGTCTGACACTTCTTTACCCCATTTGGGGTCTTCTTGGCTAAGGTACTTGAGTGGTTTAACAGTTCCTTCTCCAATTCATTTTACAGATGAGAAAACTGAGGCAAACAAGATTAAGTGCCTTGTGCAGGATCACACAGCTAGAAAGTATTTTTTTCACCTCAGATTTGAATTTAGGAAGAGTAATCTTCTTAGATTCAGGCCCAATACTGTCCACTGCATCAAGTAGCTACCCTTAGATTCCCTATGCCACTAATATTTGTAGACAAATGACATGGATATGTTCATTTCCAAGTGTAGATATGTCTTAGTACAGTCTGTAAAATATATGTGATGTAAAAAGTACATCAAATCAGCCAAGTACAGAGGAAATCTTAAATCACTAATATTAAGTTCTCTGCTTCTTTTAGACTTCTGGCTAAATAAGGTCCAGATCCAACTTTTGCAAAACCCTATCTCTCCCTGCCCTGTTTTCTATAAGCTCCATCAAACTAAGGAATTCATGTAGTGAGTCTGGGCTGTCAAGTCTGCCAGGTACCTCCCTTTATCCCTGCCCAGTCTCTTTCAACCTGCTATGGAAGTAATTTTTCATCTCTTTTGAGTAGATTCCTGGAGAATGTATGAAGGGGATAGGTGTTATTAATATCATGAGACAGTATATCATAAAGCAGGGATTCTTAAACTTTTTCCACTCACAACCCTTTTACACCTGAGAAATCTGTATGTAATCCTGAGTACAGAATGCAAACAAAAAACATTTACTGATTATAAATCATAATTTTGCATCCCTACCATTCTGTTTTGAGACCCCCATATGGGATTTGGGGCTCACAGTTTAAGAAGCTGGGTTATAGTGGATAGCAAGCCAGCCTTGGAATCCAGAATACCTTGAGTCAAGTCCTAATTTTGACATAACTGTCTGACTCTAATCAAGTTGTTTAATTCTTCATGGGACCAAGCAATTCTCAATAGCTAAGTCAGAGATGAATTGCTGATCAGCATCAGGAGAGGAAGTTTCTTATGCTGGATGACCTCCATAACAATAACATCACAGGTGTGGACTAATTGCTTACATTACTTACATGCTTACATGACCGCAATTCCTTGGAATTTATCCTCGTGAGTCCCAGAAAAACAAATGGATAGGCCATAAGAACTATGAAAATCAATAGGCGAGAGGAAGGAAGAACTTGATTTAAAAGATAAAAAAATGAAATTAGGATACTTAGAAAAATAAGAACAAAAGGTAGTAATAGTAGAAATGGTAAAACTTGGCAATTGATTAATAAGGGAAAGAAAAAATTTAAGGATGACTCCAAGGTTATTTATTAGTTTGGGTGATTGAATGAATAGTAATGCCATAAAGAGAAGCAAGAAAGTTTGGAGGAGTGATGAGTTAGGAGGGAGAGAAAGAGGACTGGGGAGAATATAAAGAATTCTGTTTTGGTCATTTTGTAATAGAGGTGCATCCAAGATAACTAGAGGAGGATTATAGGGTCCTAAGTAATAAAAAGGAAGTTAGGTGGCACAGTGCATTAACTTTGGAGTCAGGAAAACTCATATTCCTAAATTCATATCTAGCCTTAACACTTCCTAGCTATGTGATATTGAGCAAATCACTTAGTCCTATTTGCTTCAGTTTCCTCATCTGTAAAGAGATTTGGAAATGGCAAACCACTTCAGTATATTTGTCAAGAAAGCCCCAAAATGAGGTCGCCAACTGTCAGACACAACTACTGGACAACAAAAATAATAAGCTCATAATGAAGGCCATACCATGAATCGTGTTCAGAATCACTCTTCCTGGATCTAATTAATCACAAGTGAACTTTGGAGCTTCCTTTGGACTGGTCAATCACCATGCTGATCATCTCTGTTATATTGATACTCAACACCTTCTCAACCCTCAGTTGCTGCTCCCCTGATTGAAAGGCTCATGTGAAGCAATAAATCCTCCCAAAGTCTTTCTTTATCGAGGGCTCAGAACTTTCCAGGTAATTTTTCATTTTCCATGAATAGATCTGCTTAGTTTCAACTCTAGGGGACATCATGCTCCTGGTGTCCCTTTACCCCTTTTCAACTAAGAAAATAGGGAAGAACTTGAAATAACAAATACAAAGAATTTAAACCCTTTTTCTTTAAAGATTGCTGGTGGGAATCTGGTTGTGCTTCTGATTAAGATCTTACCACTGTTTTCCTTGTTTGAGTAACATCTCTTTTGCCACCCTTCTCCTTTAGGTCCCTTTCTTCTGTTGTCTTTCACCATTAGAATATAAATTCCTTGACAGCAAGAACTTTCTCTCTGTCTTTGTATTTGTCTCTCTCTCTCTTTCTTTCCCTCACTCCTCCTCCTTTCCTTCCTTCCTTCCTACCTTTTTTTTTTTTTTTTTTGGCTTTTATTTGTATTCTTAGAGCTTGGCACTTATGCCTGGAACATTGTAGGTTCTGATAAATTATTGTTGCCTGCCGCTGGTCATAATCAGTTGATGTTTTGATTAGTTTGGCTGTTTTTTTTTTTTTTTGTCTCTTTATTGTTTTGTATAAGGAATATCGCACTTGGTAGGGAAAAGGGTAAGAAATACATTCTGAAATAAAAATCACATATAATGAAAATTGATGAATTTTTTAAAATTTTTGAAGAACATTGATACCTGGCACTATTAATGGAAGAAGCCCCTGGGAGTTGACACAGCTGTCCAAAATTGCAATGGGAAGATACCACTGAGATTTGCTGGAGTTTAAGACTGGGGAGGCTTGACTATTTCAGATCTCTGGCTATCTATCCTATCAGTATGTCATCCTTGAGGTTGTTGTTGTTTTTGTTATAATTGTTAAAGACCTTAGCTTAAAAAGTCCAAGGTCTCCCCTTGCATCCAGAGCCATTTCCAGTCGTCATGAACTATATCTGGCCACTGGACCCAGATGGCTCTGAAGGAGAAAGTGAGGCAGGTGACTTTGCACAGCCCTCCTTTGCTTAAATCCAATTCATCTGCATGTCACAGCATCACCTCCCTCATGTCAAGGTCCTCTTCGAGAACAAAAAACAACATGTCATCCTTAAAAGTGCTGAGGCTCAGTGCTCAGAGTCAAAGTAATGGGAAGGGAAGAAGGGAGGAAGTAAATGTTGATCTTTCATCATATTCCTTGCTCAAGACAGAATTTCCCACCAGGAAACATGATGGGGTTGGAGGTACTCTGAGTGGGAACTTAAGCAGTTAGAGACCTGGAAATAGAACCTTTGGCTAAGATTCCTGGCTGAGGGTGTAGTCCAGGAAAATGAGGTGACAACAAAATTATTCTCTGCACTGCCCTTGAATTTGAAAGAACCATAGACTTGTCCTATCCCTAGAGAGAGTCTTGTTATAAGTAACAACTGAATGTAATTATTCCCCTTTAACACAACTTCTGTGGGCTTACTTTCTTTATCTACAAAATGGACAAATGATCCATTTTGATGATCTTAAAGTCAGTCCCCTTCAGTGATTTTATAAATCTCCAAAATCAAAGTCTGGAATAAATTACCTAAAGAATACTTGAGGAATTTCATGCATACAAGAAAGAAGTTTAATATTTTTCTAATTCTAAATGGAATAGAATCATTGGCTGCCTCATGATAAGCAGCCAGATACAAAGGATACCATAATAATAGCTGGCATGTATATGGTATGGTAAATTTTTCAAAGTACTTCATATATATGTATCTCCTTTAAGCAAAGGAGTCACTAGCAATTTGGAAACCTGGGGCTATTCAGTTGAGTATGGAGAAACCTCAGGATGCTATTCCAGGAGGGTGATGAAAGAATTCCCAGGATACTGAAAGGCCTCACTGGAAAGCATAATAGGACCTAGCCAAGGAACCCCTACATATATAGGAGTCAAAGGGAAACTTAAGTTGATTATTCTTGCTTATAGTAGCTAAGCTCATTTGTTCCTATGTTGCAAAAGGAGTTCAATGTCTATCAGTACTCTCTTAATTTAAGTTAGAGCAGCTAAATGGCACAGTAGAGAGCAAGTAGATACAGGCAAATCCTGTTTGCCTCAGTTGCCTCATCTATAAAATGAATTAAAGAAGGAAATGGCAAACCTCTCCATTATCTCTGCCAAGAAAAGTCCAAATGGATTCACAGGGGTAGTCATGGCTGAAATGACTGAACAACAAGGACAAAGTCACAGTAATCCCTTCTCCCTCCCCCAGTTTCAGCTCTGAACCGAGAAATCTCACAATCTTTTTTGTCTGTCATCTTAGGGTCAGAAGTATTATATTTTGCTATGTCTTAACAGGCACTTAATAACTATTTGCTGAATTGAAATGAATTGTGTGACTTGTCCACAGTCACACATTTACTAAGTGTAATAACAATAATAGCTAATATTCATAAAGTGCTCCCTCCTTGCCAGGCCCTGTGCTAAGCACTTCACAATTATTATCTTATTTGAGCCTCACATCAATCATGGCAAATGGCAGGTAGGAGTGTGGTTAGTGTTATTACTAATCCTATTTTACAGATGGAGAAAATGAAACCAACAGGAGTCAAATGATTTTCTCAGATTCACACAAGTCAGTATTTGGGGCAGCATTTGAAGTCTGGTTTTCCTGACTTTAGGACTGCCTTCTAGTTGTTGCAAAAAGAATGGAAATTAAATGTAAGAATGCAAGTATAAAAAATAGAATTTGAATCCAGGCCAATTAACAAACATTTATTAAGTCTTTACTATGTACTATGTTAGGAATGCTAAGCCAAAAGTGAAAGCAAATAGTCCTTGCCCTCAAGTAGGTTTGTATTCTAATGAAGGAAAACAACCTGAACGTATATATACAAGTGCCTTAAAAAATCTATTGTTGGAGATTCTAGGAAGCACGGGGTAAGGAGTCATATATTCCCTTCAAGGGATACAGCCTGTGTGCAAAGAGATAAGAGATGAAATTGTCTTGTATGAGGAAAATCAAGAAGGTAAGTTTGACTCAGTTACAGAGAGCAAATGGTTGTGCATGATGTCCAACTTTTCATGACTCCATTGGGGATTTTTTTGGAAAAGATACTAGAGTGGTTTGCCATATCTTTTTCCAGCTCATAAGATGAGGAAGCTGAGGCAAACAAGGTAAAGAGACTTGGTCAGGGTCACACAGCTAGTAAGTGTCTGAGGTTGGATTTGAATCCAGGTGTTCCTGAATCCAGGCCTGGCTTTCTATCAACCTTGCCATTTATTATCCAGAATGCATTTAGAGTAGTAAAGTATAATAAGTCTTGAAAGGCAAGTTGGATCCAAGTGAAAAAATTTAAATTCCAAACACAAGTATTTTACTCTTGGACTGATAGGGAGCCACTAGAGTATATGAAGTAGGGTTCTTCAAAGAAAATTACTTGGGCAATTGTATGAAGTATGATAGGAGTGAGGAGATACTTGAGACTAAAACAGCAATTAGGAGGCAATTGGAATAGTCCAGGTAAAAATTGACAAGGACCTGAACCAAGCTAGTGGTGTTCCCAATTCTATCTCTAACATTCTATCTGTTATACCATACTGCCAGGTCATTTTTAAATACCAACCTGAGGATTCTAGTTCTGGATCTGTAGCACTCTAGCCATGTGATCTTGAACAATTCCAAAAGACCTTTTCTGGGCCTCAGTTTCTTATCTGCAACATGGAGATGATCATCCCATTCTAGCAATCAACAAATGTTTTATTAAGTGTTTGTTGTATACCAGGTACCATTCCAAGTACTAGAGATTTAAAAACAAAAATGAAACTGTTCTTTCCATCCAGGAATTTATGCTCTATCTGGAAATATAAAGAGAGAGAGAAAGAAAGAAAGAAGAGAGAGAGAGAGAGAGAGAGAGAGAGAGAGAGACACACACACACACACACACACACAGAGAGAGAGAGAAAGAAAGAAGAAAGAGAGAGAGAGACAGAGAGAAGAGACAGAGAGAGAAGAGAGAGAAGAGAGACAGAGAGAGAGAGGAGAGAGACAAAGAGAGACAGAGACAGAGGGGTGGGGAGAGGGGATTAGGAGGAGAGGGAGAGGGAGGGACAGACAGACAGAATCAAGTGCTCTCTTATGTGCCATTGAGTCACAGTATTTAAAATAGAACGTGATGGTGACAAATTTTTTTTTCAAAAGGCTTTTATGGATCAAGTGAGATCACATTCATGAAAACACTCTGAATAAGCAGATGCAAGAGATTGCTATATGTTTACACATCTATGTGTTTGTATATATATCCTTAAAAAATGCATAGCTATAATTACATTTATTACATAACATGCATATCATGTTATATTAACTTGCATTCAATTGGCAGTACTTTATATTTTGCAAAGCCCTCTCACATACATGATCTCCCTCGAGCCTTTCTACAACCCTACGATACAATCTATCACCTCTTTTTTAAAGAAGGGAAAGTTAAGGTACAGAAGTGAAGTGAAATATCCAGGGTCACAAAGTCAGCTAATGATAAAATTACATGAGAAACAGACCCTCAACTTTAAGGGAGAAACAATTGAAACTCTGTATGACTGAGGTCTGGTGCTGTGGAAAGAACGCTAAATTGGAGTATTGGCTTCAAATCCTTCATTTTGATTTATTACCCATTTGACTTTGGACAAGTCATTTGATCTTGAGTTGAAATATATGCCCTCTAAGATCCCTTTCTGGTTCTCTGATTCTCGCAGGGCTGACCTTCTCACTGGGATCGAGCAGGAGACTTAGAAGTAAAAAGAGAGGAGTTCAAATCTAATCTGACACACTTTACTAGATATATGACCCCAGGCAAGTCACTTAATATGTTTATCTTAGTTTTAACTGTTAAATGGGGATGTTAATAACTTCCCAGGGTTGTGATGATCAAATGAAATAATAATTGTGAAATACTTAGCACAGTGTCTGGCACATAATAAGCACCATATAAATATAAATTTTGGCTATGATAATAACGATTATAAAAACTACTCTGTTTTGAAGAGATGATACCTTTATCCTTCCCAAAAGATACTATTTTCTTGTTGGAGAAAACAGTGAAACATAACCTGGCATTTTGATAAAACCATATACCAACCCAAACCACAGGCCTATTGGTTAGACACGCTCCAAGCCTTCGATGTGGCTCTGTATTTGGCTTAGAAACAAGCACTTGTCCAAAGTAAATAATCCACCCACAGATCCGACTCCCCACCCCATTGCAAAAGAACAGTAACCAACCCTAGTGACTCATGCTACCCAAGAGAGCAGCCATTAAGGGAAAGAATCATTGGGGTAGTCAAAGGAGCCTCTAGGGAAGAAAGTCAGGAAGGACCATTGTCCACTGGAAGGAAACAGTGAGGATTAAACAACACAATAGCAAAAGTACAGATAATCTACAGATAATAAGATGGGGAAACACATTTTTCAAAGATAAAAGTTAAAAGATGATTTTTGGTGTATATATAAGGAGGGGGTGGTTCTTACCTGGGAGATAAGGGAGTACCCACAACACCTTCCTAACAGCCAGGAGGAGACAAGAACCACTTCAAAACTTTTCTTTCCTCTCTCAGTTCACTTCCTAACAATCCTATACACACACACACACACACACACACACAGACCAAGGATTCTATCACCAGCAAGCTGGCAGGGAGTTAAGTTCTTATTTATAGTCAATAGTAAACCTCTTGAAGACAGGGACAGTTCCATTTTTGTTTTAATATTATCCATTGCCTCTTGTACATATTAAAGTCTAATAAATGCTAGTGAGTGACAGATATATAGATATATCCAGAGAAGGATCGTAGAATCCTAGGAGGTTCTCTAGTCTTCCCCCATCATCTTATATATGAGGTCTGGGGAGATTAAGTGATCTACCCAACCCAATGCAAATTTTAAACCCAGACCCTCTGATTTGAGAACTGGTAGATATTCTATGGATTTATGGGAAGATATGTTCATTCATGTTTGTTATAAGAATTTGGGTTTTCCTTTTGTTTTGGGTTTTTTTTTCCTCAATTGAGAAGAGGTAGGAGGAAAAAAGGACAAATTCTTCTTAACTGAAAAAAATTAGGGAAAAAGTAATTTACATGATATATATTCAACTTATTGTTATACATTTATATTATTATGTAATTTTATTATATATTTTAAATTAATAGCAAGTTATCCATGAGAAATTTGAAGTTTCATTTTTTTTTATTCTACTGAGTCATGGAAATTCTTGTTTTATTTCATAGATTAAAAATAAAATAAGTAAAATTTTAAAAGATATTCAAGAATTGAACAGTAGAGTGGTTCATAAAAATTGTGTCTTTAACTTCTTTGTTTCCCACCTCCTCATTCCCTTCCCCCATTCAGCCTACACATATATAAGTTCTGACTATATATAATGGGATTAATTTTTTTCAATAGAATATTATTTGAAGTAGTCACCTCAGGATGCTATTATTATTCACAGATTATTTGAAATTCATTCCTCTGTGAATCCAGATAGCATAGGATCTTCCACCTAGTCTTGGGACTCTTAACTTACCCTGCTTTTCTGAGCTTTAAATTTCTGTGCTGTTCACCTCATCAGTCAGAAGTGTGCCAGAGTGGACAGAGAGTTGGTTTTGGAGTCTCTAACCCGTAGTGATAGAGTAATATTAACACATCATTTAATTTCTCAGAGTTCTGGATAACCTTCAAAACTAGACTGTGATGGTGGTGATGGTAGGGGTTGTAGTAGTGGAGGTTCTTTAGTGATCCCATTTGAGTTTTTCATGGCAGAGTGGTTTGTCATGTCCTTATCCAGCTCAGTGACTTAGGAAACTGAGGCAAACAGGATCAAGTGACTTGCTCAGGGTCACACATTTAGTAAGGATCAGGGACCAGATTTGAATTTGAGAAAATGAGTCATCCTGACTTCAATCCCAGTACTTTATCCATACCATCTAGCTTCAGGTACCATGCTATATGAAGATTTTGTCCCTAATAAAATTTGAAGGAGAGGGAACTATTGACCGGGGAAAGACTGGTCATTCCCCTGGAGGTCTTTTAAAAAGCTAAAATAACAAATGCCCCAAAGAGAGTTGAAACTTGTAGAGTATGACTCCTGAGTTTCCACCAAAGGGCAGGAGGGGAGAAGGGTTTCCCCTCCCCCTCTCTACCATCAGCTAAGCCATGGCATTTTATAGAAAATGAACTCACCCAGTAGAAAATAGTATATAGAACAGGAGCAGAGACAGAGAGTATAGGGCAGGAAGCAGCTTCTAGGAGTATGACCTCTGGCAGCAGAGAAAGGAAGCATACATGGATGAAAGAGAGAGAGAGAGAGAGAGAGAGAGAGAGAGAGAAAGAGAGAGAGAGTAGAGTGTAGAGTAGGAGGACCCATGGAAATCAAAAGTCACACTTTAGAGAAGAGCTGAAATAGGAAGTCCAGCTAAGTATTACTGGACCCAAGGAGCTCTGGCCTTGAGGACATCTCAAGAAAAAAAGGAAAGAAAAGAATGAAGAAAGAAAAGGTAGTAGAGAGGAGAAAGAAAGAATTGAAGGAAAGAAAAAAGGAAGGAAAGAAGGAAGGAAGGAAGGAAGGAAGGAAGGAAGGAAGGAAGGAAGGAAGGAAGGAAGGAAGGAAGGAAGTGAAGGAAGGAAGGAAGAGAAAGACAGACAGACAAGGGAGAGAGGGAGAAAAGGAGAAAAAGGAAGGAAGAAAGAGAGAGAAGGAGGGAGGGAGGAAAGAAAGGACATCCTTACAGTACTAAAGAACTAAAGATATACATTATCCTGACCAAGTATATGCTTTATGCATGTATTTTGGCATCAATATACTCTAAGTTTGTGCCCACTCTTTTACAGATATCTTATAGATTAACAGAAGATCACACACCAGATTTATGGGGACAATGTTTCTTTAGTATTAATAAATAGTATTGCTGTGACCTAATTGTGTTTATACGTTATAATACTAATAGTTAACATTTCTGTAGTGCTTACTATGTGCCAGGGTAGATCCATGAGATACCCTTGAATCTGGGGTATTGGCCATTGTTCCAGAGGATTTGTGAGACCCAAACTGGGGAAGTGGCTCAGAGGGGTGCTTAGAAGAGAGAAGCCTGTCCACTCCTAATTATAATCATTTTGCATTAGCTTTTCCTTATATTGAGGTTAAATCTTCTGCACTGTTAATTTTTTTAACTGGATTTATGATTTCATCAATGTAAGGAATTCTTAGTAAGGAAGCCTTCCTGTCAAACTGAGACCTTAGTTTAAAAAGGCCAACGTCTCCTTTTCATCCATGGCCATCTTCAGTCATCCTGATCTATATCTGGCCATTGGACCCCAGAAGACTGTGGTGAGGAAAATAAGGCAGGTGACCTTACTCAGCCCTCCTTCACTTGAATCCAATTCCTTAGCATATCATGGCATCACTTCCCTGATGTCATGGTCCTCTTTGAGAATTAAGGACAAACAATGCCACCACCTCTCTGAAGTTTATTAGAGAATTAAATCAGAGATTAAATGATTTGCCAGTATGTGTCATAAATGGGATTTGAATCCAAGTCTTGCTGACTGAGCCCATCTCTCTGTCTACTGTGCAATATTTCATCCCTCTCTGTGATTTCTATCTATTCCTCTTTGTTCTGCCCTCAAGCTAATCCAAACTCTTGTTTTTATATGTCAGGAAACTGAAGCCAAAAAAATCTGCCCCAAGTTCCATAGACAGGAGTAAATAGCAAAGGAGTTCTCTCTAATTCAAAACTTTTCCCACACCACAACTGCCTCACCCATGCTTGATCTCAGATACATGTATATGTCTTGTCTTCATAATTAAATTGTAATGCCCTTTAGGGAAGGTATCATCTCTTACAATTCTATGTTCTTCATGATGCACAGTACATAATACTGCTTAATAATTGTTTATTACTTGATGGAAAGCCATAAATAAAATGTTGTTGTTATTCAGTTGTGTGCAACTCTTCTTGACCCCGTAAGGGATTTTCTTGGCAAAGACATTAGAGTAGTTTGCCATTTCCTTCTCCAACTCATTTTACTCCAAAGAATTGAGGCAAGGAATGCTAAATGACTTATCTAGAGTCACACAGTCAGTATCTGAGGCCAGATTTTAACTCAGGAAGATGAATCTTTCTGACTCCTGGTCTGACGCTTTATTTATTCCTGGTTGCTTTTCTGAACATAGAACTATTTAGTAATTATTTGTTGCTTGATAGAAAAGCCATAAATTAAATAGCTAACATTTATACCACTGCAGCACCCTTTCTGGATTACTTCCTCAAAGAACAGATGCTACTTCAAAGAATTCCTGTGGGCTTGAGTTCTTATTATAGCTCATAAGCCCACATTGTTTCATTTCCCATTAATATTCAGCCAATACAAAGAATAAGATAGCTAGGTGGTACAATGAATAGAATGCCAGGCTTGGAGTCAAGAAGATCTGAATTCAAACCTGGCCTAAGACACTTACTAACTGTGTGACTTTGGGCAAGTCACTTAATCCTGTTTGCCTCAGTTCCTCATCTATAAAATGAACTGGAGAAGGAAATGGCAAAGCATTCCAGTATCTTTGCCAAGAAAACTTCAAATAGAGTCGTAAAGAGTTGGATGTGACAACAATACAAAGAATTGGAAATTGCCCATCAATTGGCAAATGGCTGAATAAATTGTATTATGTGGGTGTGGTGGAATATTATTATGCTATAAGAAATGATAAACAACTTAGATTTCAGAAACACCTAGAAAGACTTACACAAACTGATGCAAAAGGAAGTAAACAGCACCAGAAGAGCATCATACACAATTTTGTACAATGCTTGGCTGTGAATGACTTAGCTATTCTCAGAAATAAAATAATCTAAGACAATTCTGAAGGATTTGTGATGAAAAATGCTATCCACATCTAGAAAAAGAATGGATGGAGTCTGGATGCAAGTGTTCTTCGTTTTTTCCTTTTTGGTCTGTTTTCTTTTATAACTTGACTAATATGGAAATACATTTTGCACAATTGCAAGTGTATAATCTATATCATATTGCTTGCCTGCTTAAGGAGGGAGGGAAGGGAAAGAGAGAGAGAATTTGGAAATCAAATATTTTTAAATAAGTGTTTAAAATTGTTTTACATATAATTTTTAAAAATAAAATGTAAATACAGTCAGTCAATAGCAATTAGTCAGCAATGAGTTTGAAGCAAAAATGTTTACAAAGATGGCATAGAAAGGACACTAATTATAAAACATTCCCCTCCATAAACACAGGATACACTCTCCCACAAATACACACAGTGTTCACAGGAAATGTCAACACATACTTAAGAATTCAATAATACTAAGCCACTCGCAAAAATATATATGTAGCTAAGAAAATGCATGGCTTCCCATACTGCTGGACTCCCAGTGTTCTTTTTGTGTTCAAAGACTCCTTATGAAGTGCCCATCCTGGATATACATTTTTGCTCATATGACATAGTAAGGTCTGTTCCTCTTTACAACTACAACTTTGGATTGCCTGAACTAGTATTCTCTTGAGTTGATGGACAGTTTTCTTTTTTGCTACCAGAGGTTCTGTTGCTTGAAGTTTCTGCTTGGGAATGATTGCTTATCTCTATCTGTATCTGTCTGGAGGCTTTATATCTCTAATCTCTGATGGGATGGAATGTTTCCTACTGAGTTAGTAACTCTACTGTTAGAGATATGGTTAATGGAGGGGGTGGGGAGAACTTGGATGCGGGAAGGAAGAGAAATTCCTCAGGAATGCACATAGCAAAGAGGAAACAAAAATATCATTTTTTTATATAATGGTTTATTTAAAGAAAGTCAACTAAAAACCTAAGTGAAATAATTAACAACTTCAGGAAGTTTGCAGGATATAAAATAAATCTAGACATAATCAATATTTTCTGTATATTACTAACAAATTCTAGCAAAAAGAGCTAGAAAAAGAAATTCCAATTAAAATAACTACAGATAATATAAAATACTTGGAAGTCTACTTGCCAAGACTCATACAGGAACAAATTACAATATTACAGTTACAAAATTTTCTTTACACAAAAAAGATCTAAAATTATTGAAGAAATATTAATAACTCATGGGTAGGCCAAGTCAATACAATAAAAATGACAATACTACCTAAGTTGTTGCATTTAAATGGTAACTAAAATATGACATTCAATACCATACCAAGCAAATTACTAAAAGATTACTTTAGAAAACTTGAAAAAATAATAACAAAATTTAATTGTCAGGCCTAAAAGGTCAAGAATATTAGAGAAAAAAAATTAGTTATTGTGGCAAGGACTTAATATTTAACAAAAACTCTTGCAAAAAAAAATTAGTCTGATAGGAATTAGTTTAGATCAACGTCTTACACTATATACCATGACAAAATCCAAATGGGGACATGATTTAGACATAAAGGTTAACATCATAAACAAATTAGAGGAGCATGAAAGAAATTATCTCTCAGATCCGTGGATAGATGAACAATTCATGTCCAAGCAAGAAAATCATTAGAGGTAAAATGGATAATTTTGATTACATATAATTAAATTTTTTTGCAAGAACAAAACTAATACAGCTAAAATTGGAAGATAAGCAGGTAATTGATGGTGGGGGGAAGTCTTTGCAGCAGATTTCTCTGATAAAGATTTCAATTTTAAGACATATAGGAAACTGATTCAAATTTACAAGAATGAGCCATTCCCCAGCTGGTAAATGGTAAAGGGAGATGAATAGACAGACAATTTTTAGAGGGAGAAATCCAAACTAATAGCTTATTATGTAGCCTAAATCACTAAGAATTAGAGAAATGCATATTTAAATAACTCTAACTCTAAACATGCCTATTAAATTGCCAAAGATGACAATAAAGGAAAATGGCAATTGTTGGAAGAGTTGTGGGAAAGCAAATATATTAATGCCCTACTGGAAGTACTATGAACTGGTTTAACCATGAAAGCAGTTTGGCACTATGTCAAAAGGCTATGAAACTTTAACCCAATGATACCACTACTAGGTTTATGACCCAAAATGATCAAAGAAAGAGAAAAAACATATATAAAAATATTTGTAGGCAGCTCTTTTCATGAGAGCAAAGACTTGGAAACTGAAGGGATATCCATCAATTGGAAAATGTTTAAACAGGGTATGGTATACGAATGTGATAAAATACATTGTACTATAAGAAATGATTAACAATTTCACAGAAACTTGGGAAGACTTATATTAACTGATACAAAGTAAGGTAAGAGTTGTGATGAACTTCTCCAGACAACCATATCTTATCAGTATTGTATCAGTTTCATGATGACATGCTCACATAGGTTCTGTATGAAAGATGATGCTTTCATACTTTTCCAGTCAAAAATAGATTGAAGTAGGGCTGTGTTTTTGTTCCTATGCTCTTTAGCATAATGTTTCTCACAATGTTAGATGCCTTTAAAGAGGATAAAAATGGCATCAAGATCAGCTTCTGCACTGATAGTAAATCATGTAACTTGAAAAGGCTACAAACCAAAATCAAAGTAGAAGAAGAATTGGTGCATGACTTTTTGTTTACAGATCATTGTGCATTTAAGGTAGCCTCTTTGGTCAAGATGCAAGAGATTTTGGGTGAATCCTCTGCCACTTGTGCTAATTTTGGCCTGACCATCAACACCAAGAAAATAAAGGTTCTCCTCCAATCAGCATTGCATCATTCCTACCTGGAACCATTGTTTACAACAAATGAAGAAATTTTGAATGCTGGAGATAAATTCACTTATCTGGGCAGTATATTTTCCAGGGATATATACATGGATGACGCGATTGATGCATGCATTGCCAAATGTAGCCGAATGTTTGGGAGGCTCCAAAGGAAAGTGTAGGAGAAAAGAGGTATTGAGTTGTCCACCAAACTGAAGGTCTATGGAGCTTCACTTTTGTATGCCTAAGAAACCTGAACAGTCTACCACTGACTTGCCAGGAAACTAAATCATTTCCACTTAAATTGTCTTAAGAAGATCCTGAAGCTTACTTGGCATGATAAAGTACTGGGTACTGAAGTCCGCTCTAGAGATGAACTGCCAAGCATTCAAACTCCACTGCAGAGACTGCAACTCTGATGGATTGGCCAAATTGCCAAACATACTTAAAGGACTATTTTACAGAGTACTTGAACAAAACAAGCACTCCCCAGGAGATCAGAAGAAGCAACACAAGGACATTCTCAAGGTCTCTCTGAAGAACTTTAATATTGACTGGGAAACATGGGAGATGTTGGCAGAGGACCACCCAGCATAATGTGCCTACATCACATTAGGTACTCATTGTATTACATGAGCAAAGCAGAATTGTACCAGAACCACCTCGACTTTAAACGTTTTCATAGACTATTTGTACCCAATTTGTGGTAGAGCCTTCCTAACTCAAATTGGATTGATTGGTCATAGCTGAACACACTGTACCCTGACCTCAACATCGTGATGTCATTTATCCTCTTTGAAAACAAAGGACAAACAACAACAGCCATCTTAAACCCTGGACTTATAGATATAAAAAGGGATAGTTTCTGCCCTCAAAATTTTGCTATTCTAGTGTGTTTAAAACATAAAACAAGTAAGGCAGTGGTAGGCAGGAGAAAATGTTTTAACCTGTAAAACCATTGGTCTGTCTTATAACAATCCCTTTCTAGAAATGATGTCAATGTTAGTTGGACATTAGCTTAGGATCAAGGGGGAAAAGGGGAAAGGGAGAGCAGAAAATTGTCTCTAGTCTTAAGGAGCTTATATTCTGGCTTAAAGGAGACATGGTAAAAAGAATTCAGGCTGGGCATCATAAGACAAACATTCAAATCTCAATTTTGCTATGTAAGGGCTATATAAAGTTGAACAAGTCTCTTCACGTTTCTTGGCTACTGGCACACTGAGACCATCCATTATGAAGCCTATATTTTAGTTTTTTCACTCCCAACATGAGGGTGTTGGACTGGATCAAGTGTTCTTAACCTGAGGTCTATGAATTGGGGAGGATTTTCCCCATATGTTGATAGCTATGTTTTAATATGATCAGTTTTCCTTGTAATCCTATGCATGTTATTTTATACATTTAACAAATCAGAGAAGAGGTCCCCAAAGTGCCAGAGGGGGCCACCACCCTCCAAAAATGAAGAACCTTTGCATTTGATGGCCTTTAATATCCCTTGAGTCTTGAACTAATTGACAGTTACAGAGCATACTGAGGGAGTTAAGCCTGCATTGTCTGCCAAGAGAACCCAACAGAGACTGAGGGAGACAGCCTGGGCTGAGCCGAGGAAAGCCCACACCACTAGTGATGCTTCGCACTACAAGCCAGCTCCTACAGAGTGCCCAGGCTAGCCTAAAAGGGATGCAGATATCATCATGGCCATCAGCTCTTTCATAAACTAAATGCAAGAAAAACGAAGGGGAAGGGGGAGGAAGCAGCAGTCAGAGGAGAGCAAGGTTATAAAAGCAATTGCGTAGCACAGCTAGTTAGCAAGTGGTACAGATCCTTCCCTATTTCTGCCTTCTTGATAAACAAATTCATAACAAGATTTTACTGCTCCATTCCCTGGAGCAGATCATTAGGTCTTCATTGAACACTACTCCCGGTAGAAGCAGGCCTCCTGCAACACAATATCCCTTAATCTGATCTCCCTGGCATTTGCTGTGATGTAATTATGCTAATTATCCAGCCTGTTAAATGCCTGCTTTGATATGGGCACATTTTCCCGGAGGTTTATGACCAAACCTGTCCCCCTAATTTACTCCCACTGTTTTAGTCGGGAAGTTTTATGTGCTTGCTCACTTTCTCTCTCTCTCTCTGTCTCTCTCTGTCTTTGTCTCTCCCTTTTTCGCTCTCATTCTCTCACTCTCTCGATCTCTAGCTCTCTGTTTAACTAGTCTCTCTCTGTCTCTTTGTCTCTCTGTCTCTGTCTCATTCTTTCTCTTTCTCATTCTCTCACTATGTTTATCTCTTTCTGCATCTGTCTCTCTGTTTCTGTCTCATTATTTCACTCTCATTCTCTCCCTGTCTCTGTCTGATCTCTGTCTCTGTGTCTATCTCTGTTTCTTTGTCTCTCTGTTTCTGTCTTTGTGTCTGACTGTCTCTTTGTCTGTCTTTCTCTGTCTCTTTCGCTCTCACTCTTGCTTTCTCTAATCTATGTATCTGGTCTCTCTCTGTCTCTGTTTCTTTGTCTCTCTGTCTCTGTGTTTCCATCTTTCTGTTTCTGTGTCTGTCTATCTGTCTCTTTTATTCTCTTTGCTGTGTAGATTCAACTTATACCAGAACTGCCTGTTCAAGGCCAAAGAAACCCTAGACATAATTCATCCCAGCCAAAACAATTCTGCTCCAAGCTTTCCCCCCCACCCCCACTGGCCCATCCTATCCCAAACCCGGCTCTGTAACTCTGTCCTAATCTGCAGACACACACATACACACACAGGCAGGACATGTGATGCCCCACCCCCGGCCATGCATTTACACTCCTCTGCCTACTGACAATGTGCCCCTTGAAAACATATCCATTCCACGGAGGAGGAGGGAGAGAAGATGACATTAAGAACAGAGAATCATATAAAGACAAAAAAAAAAAAAAAAAAAGGAGGAGGGACAAATTTTGTAGTGTATAGTTGTGCATAGTTGTTTTTTAAACTGAAGATTTAGGAAAACTCAAACCATTATGCAATACCTTTATTGCCCTTTACAAATCTGAAGGCACTTTGTGAGCTTAAAAACATAAAAATGTGCTCTAACTTGGTCAGCCCATAAAATTATCATGTTTGCTATATTTAGAGATGTGAAGGGGTGGGGAAGGAGTTGGACTTTCTTCTCCATCCCCCCACCCCCCCACCTAATTTTCCAGGCAGGGAAAAAAGTTTCTTCCTGAAATTTTCTTCCACATATTTTAGCAAAGGCACTGACAAGTTAGAGGCAGTCCAAAGGCACTGAAAAGACTGGAGACTGTGCCATCAGGTTTGGGGTATCAATTAAAGGAAGTGGAGATGTTTAGCTTGGAGGACAGAAGACCTAGAAAGGACATGATCATTGTCTTTAAGTATGTGAATAAGGACTAGGATGAGGAAGAAGGATTATACTTGTTTTCTTTGGCCTCAAGGAGCAGAATTAGGAGCAAGGGGTGGAGAGTTTGCAGAGAGATTTCAGTTCAAAGACAGAAAAGCTTCCTTTCAGTTAGGGGTGGTCCAAAGTAGAATGGGTTCTCCATTGGTAATGAGTCTTCCCTTTCTGAAGGCAGAACTTTAATAGGAATTTTTTTTTTTTTTTTTTTGCCTGGGATAAAAACAGTTGGGGAAGAAGAAAATAGTTCAGTAGGCACAAGGATTAGGAAATTATGAGTGGAAGGGCACTACATCAATGGGACTATAAGGACTGACAGCTCAGAGTGTTGTGGATATCTTATAACCTAGTAAAAGACTGCAGGATGAAGAATGGAAGCAGAAGTTACAAGAGGAATGAACTCTGCCCCCACCTATAGCAGCACCCAGAAGCAAAGCCCATTTTGTCCCATAGTAGTTATAGCTCTGACAGGAAGCTTCAGTTGAACTCCAGATACCACTTAAAGAGAAACTCTTGCTCCAATATTAACCTGTGAGGTCCCTCCTTTTTTTAGGATTTAATGTTTTTCTAGGATATCTCTTCCATCTTCCCCGACCCCCTTTCCAAGAAGAACCGCCCAACAGATATCTCAACTTTCAGCACAACAGGCAGGCATGCAGTGTACTTCCTCTGATGTTCACATAACCCCAAAGTAGCCCGCCATGGGATGTCAAATTGATTAACTTCATCATGGTAACTTCACTAATGTTTTCCATCGAAATGTCTCGGTTCTAAACGTTCCTGACCTGAGGCAATTTACAGTTACTTCCATTTTTTTTTAATGAAGTCTGATTTAATAGTAGGAATGGTTAATGGCCTTGTCTGTCACACATAATAAAACAGAGCCTAATTGTATTTTAAAGAGGCCGTTTTGGTATATACAGAAGCAACAACTTGATTGAATTGTAACAGAGAAGGAGCTTGGCATTTCTCTAAGATGGCTTCCCAGAGGAGATAGACACTTTCCCCCCACACCCTCACCCCATTCAGCTTCTCCCCACCTCTCTACCCCACACACCCACTGGCTTTTCCCTGGATTCTGCTGTCTAAAACATTAGCCAAAACACAGATTCTTTAGGTCCTCCCATTCATCTATGGGACTTCTGATGTTTCACATACTTTTAGTAATTATATCTCTACAAAGTCTTCTGCCTAGGGAGGCAAAGAAGAAATACCCATTTTATATCTGGGAAAAGTGAGACTAGTTTGCCTCATTTGCCCGGGGCCCCTGAGGTGCTGAGTCAGCAGCTGGGGAGAAGAAAAGTCTGGATGCCAGATCTCCTTGGTCTACTGTAGAGATTCTCACACTCTCCACTTAGACTCAGCAGTCCTAAGGGAGAGCCTGAGATCAGGGACCAGGTTGAGAAAAGGGATAACAACATTTACTTGAGTCTTGATTTGGTAAACAGAACCTAAGGTCTAGGAGGAAATTCAGAAAATGAGCACTGGAGAAAATCTAAAAGTACCATCTTAAAGACAGAAGAATCCTTGAGCCAAAAAGGGCTCTTTTTCCCTTTGTTGGCAGCAAAATAAACAGTGGAAGAGAGAGAAAAATGGGACCTCCCTGTGCATAACATGGCAGACTACTTGGATGATATTTCTGTGTACCAGAAGAGAAAAATGTTACCTTAGTCTCACTTTCCCTTGTTCTTCACCTTTTGCTGTGTATTTAACCTTGACATCAAATGGCTAGCTGATCTTCAGAAATTGAGAGGATTTAGCTGGAGAGTTCAGTTCAATTCAATCCAAATGTATCCAGCACTAATTAAGCACTTACTGTGTATCTGAGGTTGTAAAGACAAAAATAAAAAATCCTGTCTTCAAGAAGCCTACATTTTTCTTGGGAAAACAATACTCACAAAGAAAAATAAAAATAAAATGTACATAAACCCAAATAGAGTCATCTTAGAGTGATAGAAAGCAAATATGTAAGTTATCGGGCAAGATATCTTTAGTAGATTAGACTTAGACAGATCTTGAAGGGAACTAGGGCTTCAAAGAGGTCTAGAAGACAGAAAGCATTCCAGCCCTGAGGCACAGATGGAATATTACATATAAATTCAATGTCAGATGAGTCTTTAGGGGATGCAAGGTGTTAGAGGAATAATTGGATTAGGTAGGTAGATAGGTAGATAGATAGAAAGATAGATAGATAGGTAGATAGATAGATAGATAGATATAGATAGATAGATAGATATAGATAGATAGATAGATAGATAGATAGATAGATAGATAGATGGATAGATAGATGGTTGGATGGATAGATAGATAGATGGTTGGATGAATGGATGGAGAAATAGTAGGTAAATAGATATTAGATGGGATAGCTAGGTGGCACAATGGATATTGTTCTGGGCCCATGGTTCAAAAAGATGAATTCAAAATCTGTCCTCAGACACTCTGTAACCCTCACCAAGTAACCCTGTTTGCCTCAATTTCCTCATCTGTAAAATGAGTTGGAAAAGAAAATGGCAAACCACACCAGTATTTTTGACAGGCAAATCCCAATTGGGGTAATAAAAAGTCAGATATGACTGAACAACAAAGCAATAGACACATACACAAGTAGAGCAGCCATTTATTAAATGCTTACTATGTACTTTTAAATAGGAATAATTCTCTCATTTCCCTTCCTCTCATAATTGAAAGTGACATCCTTCTCAAATGGCTTTAATTTCTTTCTCCAGACTTCTTCATACTGTTGAGCACTGGATATGTTGGGGTCATAGCCACCACTACCCCCTTCCTTGTCATTAGGACTGAGAGAATTGAGTCAGAAAAACCTTGGAGCTCCGATCACCTTTACATACCATTGTGTCATAAACTCCAGTTGTCTCACTGTCTGCTGCCCTCAACCTTCTTATCTTGACCCCTATCCTATCAGGATTAAGTTATGATTCTTTCCTGGAACTATGGCTTGCCCATTCACCCAGTGTCTTTGCTACCCTTATCTGCCTTTGTTTCCCCTATAAGATTGTATACTCAGGTTATGTATTCTGTTTGCAAATCCTATATAGCTAAAACCCTATATAAGTTCCTTGCCTTGGTTTATTTGGGCTGAATGCTTTGGACAAGAGTCCCATTTCAGTCAGCTAGCCTAAACTCTCCACATTAAAGATTAAAAACCAATCTCTGCCTGCCTCAGTTTCTCTGGTATTACAATACTTTCAGCCTGGTATTTTTTTTTTAAAGAAAAAATAGAGATTATTTTAATTTAAATCTAGTTTTTAGAGAGGCTTGGAGAAACTTACATGAACTGATGCTAAGCGAAATAAGCAGAATCAGGAGATCATTGTACACGGCAACAATCTGATAGACATGGCTCTTTTCAACAATGAGATGACTGAGGTCATTTCCAATGATCTTATGATGAAGAGAGCCATATATACACAGAGAGAAAACTGTGGGAAGTGAGTATGGATTACAACATAGCATTTTTCACTCCTTTTGTTATTTGCTTGCATTTTGCTTTCTTTCTCATTTTTTTTCCTTTTTGATCTGATTTTTCTTGTGCAGCAAAATAATTGTATGCATATGTATGTATACATGTAAACATGTCAAATACATGTTAAATCCTGGATTTAACCTATATTTTGACATGTTTAACATATATTGGATTATTTGCCCTCCAGGGGAGAGGGGGAATTTGAAGCACAAGGTTTTGCAATGGTGAATGTTGAAAAATTATCCTTGCATATGTTTTGAAAATAAAAAGCTTTAATGAAAAAAAGAGAGAGAAATCTGTTACTAATTTTCTGATTTTCTTCTAATTTTCGCTGTATTGATTTTATTTATGAAAAAAAACTTAAAACCATATAATAAAAATTATCTATTTTATCTCCAAAAATAATTCAAGTCTAATAAACATTACCTTCTCAGAAAATATAAATACCTAAAGGAACAAATTATAAGAAAAGCAGAGAGTTGTATCAGTTTTAGTTCCATTTCTAGAGTTCAGTTCATTGTCTTTTTCTTGTACAAGAATATGGAATTTCTTTCTGGTTAAACCTATTCCTCAGTAGCTCCTGTGTTCCTTAAAATGAACAATTCAAAAAAATAATCAAAATAATATGACTTTCTATTTGAGATAGAATCTGATTTACCAATATTCATTAAGACCCAGCCTTAAGTGACTAGTTGAGTCTGCTCACTATCATCCCAAACTCTGCTGGTCTTATAGTTATCTGTATAAAAATCTTATTCCCTTTTTGGATTTTAAGCTCCTAGAAGACAGAGATGTAATCATTTTATTTTATATGCACAGGGCTTAGAAGAGTACCTGGAACACAGTAGACATTTAATAAATGTGTTGAATAACATTAAATAATATTGCCTGTTGAATGAGCCCAGGGCCTTTCTTTCAAAAGTATAGTGGCTCTATGATGAATGTGGAAATATATTTAGAAAAACTGCATATATTTAACCTGTATTGGATTGCTTGCTGTCTTGGGGAAGGAGAAGAAAGGAAGAAAAATTTGGAACACAAGATTATGCAAAGGTAAATCTTGAAAACTATCTTTGCATATCTTTGGGAAAAATAAATACTATAAAAAATAATAATTGACCAAAAACCCCCCAACAAAGCTGGCTCTTGCCCAGCAAGTCCTTAACACCTTGTTTTGTTTTGTTTTTTCTATATATAGCTTTTTATTGACAAAATATATGCATGGGTAATTTTTCAACATTGACCCTTGCCAAAATTTCTGTTCCAATTTTTCCCCTCCTTCTCTCCACCCTCTCCCCTAGATGGCAGATAGTCCCATACATGTTAAATATGTTAAAGTATGTGTTAGATACAATATATGTATACATATTTATACAGTTATCTTGCTGCACAAGAAAGATCAGATTTAGAAAGAAGGGAAAAATAACCTGGGAACAAAATGCAAACAACAACAGAAAGAGTAACACCTTATTTTTTTGGAGGGACTGCTTTGCTCACTAGTTATCACTACAGATCCTCCTTCTTCATTTCTCTGCCTTTAGGGACTAATAAGTACCAGTCTATGACTTTATGTTATCTGAGGATAACCACTAGGGAAGACTATGCCAGTGGTAGGCACCAAAGGGAGTGGTCCAAGTCAGACAAAGAATTCCTAAGGACTCCTCCCCAAAGCCATAGAGACTGCCCTGGGCTTAGCTCAGGCTCACACCCTGCAATCAAGTGAAATTAAACCGAAGGGATCCACCCACCCCATCTTAATGGCGCCTCTTTTAAGTACCACTAGCCCCAGCTGAGGATGAGTAATGCATTCTTGTTGGAAATCTATTGAACAATTTTGTCAACCTAGCCTAGGGAAACCCATAAGAAATATGGGGATGTTCACTGTTTCCCCATAAATTCAGTTGAGTAAAGAAGGCACAGAAGTCCTAAAATAGAGGCTCTTACCAGAGAGAGAAGCTCTGGAGCTGTGGTTCTCAAAGTGTGATCTAGAGATTCCTGGAGATCTCTGAAACTCTTTCAGAGAGTCTTCAAATTTAAAGTTAGTTTTTATTTCTAACATGGTAAATATCTATAAATATTACCCACATTGAAAAAATACTCTCTGAACAGATCCTCAATAATTTTTAACAGTATAAAGATTATGAGAACAAAAGTTTGAGAACCACTGCTCTGGAGGAAACGCAATGAAACCTTCCCCTAACTATCTCATATGTGTACATAGGGTTATCAGATTAACTAGCTACCTGTGAGAAATCACACAGACCCAACCCAAGGGCAAAGATACAAGGTGGGCTAGTTCCCAGAGAGGTGGGAGTAAAGAGCCAAAGTAGCCATGAGCTCTAGGGCACCCAGTAAATTAGGAAAGACATTTCAGGTGACATACTTCTGTCAGATTATTGATTTGGAAATATAGAGATTGACATAAAAAATGCTACTAAGACACTGACAGCTTAAAGAGAAATGTGAGGGATTTTTGTAATAACAACAAAAAGCAACTGGAAACAAAATATACCCAGTTATTAGGGAACACTTGAATAAACTATGATAGAGTAACAAATAGCATGATATGTCCTATAAAGTGACAAATAAGAGGAATTCAAGGAAGTATGGGAAGATTTGCATAAACAAATGAATAAAGAAAGTAGAACCAAGAAAAATGATCTTAACAATAATGCAAATGAAAAGAATTCAAAAATGAAATTGAGCCCTATAAATGTAATGAACAACATTTGTCCCTGAAAAGAGATAAAATATGCCTCCCTCTTTTCATTGAAAGGGTGGAAAACTATAGTTACAGCATAGTCAATAAATTGATGCAGTTGATGGCTTGATGAGTTTTGCTTATCTATTTTTCTTTGTTGCAATGGATAATTATAATAAGAGCTCACTTGGATATGGGGGGGGAGATGATTATGTCTAAAAATTGCTGTGATGTGATAACAAAAAGCACCAATGACACTTTAATTTGTTAAAGGGTGAGGGATAGATAGAATTTCCCTTCTCTGATAAACTCTGAAAAAGCCAGCTACAGTAGGTACCTACACTTCTATGTATTTCTATTTTCATTCAGCTGGTGATATCACTGGTTCCCTCATATCTGATAATTGAAATCTATGGGAATCTATCCCAGATGTATTTTTCTAGCTCTAACATCTCTCCTGAGCTCCAGTTCAACATCTCCAACTGCCTATTGAACATCTCCAACTAGATATCTTGTAGGTATGTCCAACTCAATATGTCCAAAATGGGACTCATTATCTTTGTCAGCCAAACTTTCCACAGTTCCCAACTTTCTTCTTTCTGTCAAGGACATTAGTATCTTCCCAGTCACCCAGGCTCAGAACCCCAGTGTCTCCTCAACTCCTCAGTCATAATTGCTGAACATATCTGTTTGTCATCTTCTCATTTTTAATCTTTATAACATCATGTGTATCTATATATATGTGTGTTTCTCTTTTCTCACATCGCTATCATCCTGATGCAGAGTCTCTTCACCTCACCCATGAACCATTAAAATAATTTTCTAATTAGTTTTCCTGCCTCAAGTTCCTCCCTACTCCAATCTGTCCTTCACTCAGCTAAGTGATTTTCTAAAAGTGATATGACCACATCATTCCCATTCTCACATCAATAAACTTCAGAAGTTTCCTTTTACCTCTAGGATCAAATATAAAATCCTCACTTAGTAATTAAAAGACAAATTTACAAATTGGCCCCTTTCTGCCTTTCCAATCTCTTTATACTTACTCATATACTCTATGATCCAGAGACATTAGCCCATTTGCTGCTCCTCAAACATAACACTCCATCTCCTGCTTCCTTGTTTTTTCTCTGGCTTTCTCCCAAGCCTGTAACACTATCCCTCTTCATCTCTAACTCATAGCTTCCCTGGATTCCTCAAAATGTAGCTTAAATACCCCCTTCTGAAGGAGGCCTTTTCCGGTCTTCTTTCTCCACTGTTAGTCACTTGCCTCTAAAATTGCATCAATACTGTACATATCTCTCATATACACAATTATTTACATGTTTTCTCCCTCATTTCATCTTGATGTGTGTAACCAATGTCTATACCCCTTCTTCCTTTAAACCATCTGTCTCCATGTACTCCAGACCTCAAAAATGTATTTTCTAGGGTTTGTTTTCTGGTTGTTTGCAAAAAGTATGGCCATCTAGCTAGTTTCTGAACAAAGAATAGCCATTGTATTTTTAAACAGAGTAAGCTTCTTGAGGACAGGTGCTATGTTTTTTATATTTTTCTGAATCTGCAGGAAAAACACTTGGTACATAAAAAGTGCTTAATAAATGTTGTTTTTTGACTAACTGATGACACTGGCAAAATGTTTACTTCACATTTTTCTCTGATTAACCCTGAAAGAGCAGTTTCTTGGTAATAAAATGAAGGAGCTGGCTCACCTGTATTACTTCATACAGGCTGGTCCAAAAAAAGGGCTGGCTGGGAGGATAGAATGATGAGACTCACTCGTTTCATCTCTCACTCATTATTTGCAGAAAGGAGAACATCTATTTCTGTCCTTTCCCAAACTCAGTCCTGTGTAAGAACCATTAACAAGAACTTTTCCTCCCCACCTTCTGCTGGAAGTATAGGAGAGCAGAAATACGAGATAGATAGAAAGACAGAGCATTTATTGAAGATCTACCACCACTACTAATAATAGTTACTATTTATTTATAATTATGTTCTAACCACTATACAATTATTTCATTTGATCCTCACAACAACCCTAGGAGTTAGTTGCTATTGTTATCCCCATTTCATCTGTAAATGAAGAAATCTAGGCAGAAGTTAAGTGACCTGACTTAGACCACACAGCTAGTAAATAAACTCCAAATCCAGACAAAGGGCCTAACAAAGGGTTTTTGCAAAGCCTCATTAAAATGCCACTTGAATTTATATGAACTAATGCTAAGTGAGGTGAATAGAACAAAGAGAACATTGTACATGGCAACAATAAGATTATGTAATGACCAACAGTGATGTACATGGCTCTTTATCAACAATGAGGTGATTCAGGTTAATTCCAATAGATTTGTGATGGAGAGAATTACATCCAGAGAGAGGACTATGGATAAAAGGAGAGTATTTTCACCTTTTTTGTTGTTGTTTGCTACTTGATTTTTTCCCCTCATTTTTCTCCTTTTTGATATGATTTTTCTTGCACAGAATGATAAGTGTGGAAATTTATTTAGAAGAATTGCCCGTGTTTAAATGCACACTTTCCCAGAAATTTGTAGTTTTCATGCCCATCAAGCCAGGTATGCTATAGGAACACATTACTTCTTGATATGCCAGTAGATTTATTACAGATTTTATTGAGAATTTCATTTGTAGTCTATAACTGAGAGCTAGAGATCAGAGCTTCTATAAATGTTATACTATTTGTGAACATCTTAATTAGTTGACATCGCTAAGAAATGTTAAGGATATAGCCCCACATCTTTAACATCCTTCATCCTTATGAGCTTCCCAAGATACTTGTCCCTCCTGCTGTAAGCATTTCAGGGATTCTTGCCCTCAGTGCTTAAGTTTTTAATTCCTTTAAATTTGCACTCGCATCCCAATTAGTAAACCTTCTTCTGCCCCGGCCATTTGATCTAATTTCTATAATATAAATTTTTTTGACCTACATTCCTCTTTCCCTCCCACTCTGTCTGTATACATTCCAGGTCCAAAAATGTATTTTCTAGCATTAATTTGCTGGTAGTCTACAAAAAAACAAAAACAAAAACAAGCAAACAAAAAAAAAAAACCCAAGGAAAATAATATTTATTAGTTTGCCAGGACCAAGGGTCTGTTACATTTTATAAAGATATCATTATAGTCATTTCTAAATGAACAAAATGATCTAAATATCAAATTCAACTTTTCCTTTTAATAGAGAACAAATGAACATAAGTATTTTTAACAATACACAATAATTTACAAACAATAGGCATCTAATTTGTTGAACTGCCTACACAAACTAACAGAACCTGAATTATGGGATCATTGAACCAAATCCAATCATACCAATGTATGTTCTCTCTTGGTAAAGTCTACCTGTTATAACTCTAGGATATATAGAACAAAAGCTTGCAGGGCTCCTCAAACATTTTAAATAGGGGGCCAGTTCACTGTCCTTTAGACTGTTGGAGGGCCGGACTATAGTAAAAACAAAAACTTTGTTTTGTGGGCCTTTAAATAAAGAAACTTCATAGACCTGGGTGAGGGGGATAAACGTCCTCAGCTGCCGCATCTGGCCCGCGGGCCGTAGTTTGAGGACCCCTGCAAAGCCTCCCTTATTAATTGCTGTTCTTCAACTTGCGATAGCACAAAATGGCCTAACAAATATGAACCAGAGACCAGCAGAGACTATGTAACACCCAGCAGAGAACATCTTAATCATGATCAGAGAGGACACTGAGTTTTTCAGTAACAGGAGTAGCTGTGTTGGCTGTACATTTGCCAGGGAGGTTTGTTCTCTAACTATGGCCCCTTCACATATGTTCTCCGACTATGATTTTCTGTGTGGTATACACTCACCCAGTTGGTGTTATGGTCATCTGTGGGAGAATTCACCTTTGTGGAAGGGATTCTTTGCTTTGAAATGTGTACATTGTTCAATCTAATAAAAGGAAATATGTTACATTGGTTATTATGCTGGATGGGATTTTTTTTCCTCTCTTTTTTATTCTTGTTATTTGGAATGGCTTTCCAATATGGGAAGCAGATAAAGATATATTGGAAAATGTAAGTGATATAAAAATGAAAACAATCAATAAAAATGTAAAACTAATATAAACAAATAAGCAGGGGCTTGTGAGCTATGATTTTGAGTGGGTGAACTATGATTCTGAGTTGATGTTGACTCCGAGTATCTCAAGCCTACAGATTTCTGGGATATATTTATGAGGGACTATTTTCTTTTTTTAATTTAATTTTATATTTTGGGGGTTGCAAATTACATTTTTATTAAGTATTTTATTTTCCCCCAATTGCATGCAAAAAAAAAAATTTAACACTTATTTTTTAAATTTTGAGTTTCAAATTGTCTCTCTCCCTTTTTAACCCTTTTCCCTCCCTCCCCCCCCACTGAGATGACAAGCAATTTGATGTAAGTTATACATGTGGGAGACTACCTCTTTAAAAAAAAAAAAAAGGCTTTATTTTTGCCTTTTGTTTATAAGTCATTGCCCCTAAAACCCATCCCTCACTGAACTCTTATTTGTAATAACAATAATAAAAATTATATTTAAGCCAGCTATCAATTGACAATGCATACCTTAGTCCACATCCAGAATCCCTATCTCTCTCCTGAGAGGAAGAAGGTATTTTTTTTTTATTAGTTCTCCAGGACCAAGGTTCCACATTATATTTTATAGTATTTGCCTACATAAACACTATATTTTATAGTTCATACTCATAAACTATAACACTAAATGTAATTAATAACTAACACTATATATTATTCTCTCAGTTTTAGTTGCTTTTCTTCTGTATCACTCTGTACAAGTCCTCCTATATTTCTCTAAATTTTCCATATTCATCATTTCTTACAACACAATAATACTCCATCATGTTCATATGCCATGTTTTGTTCAGTCAGTTCCCGAGCCAATATAACCACAAAAAGCACTGCAGTGAATACTCTGTTACATATAGGGACCTAATTGCAATATAATCCCTATAATGTGATCACTTGACCAGCAGATATAAGCAATTTAGTATCTTTATTTGCATAATTTAAATTGATTTCCCAAATGATCCTCCAAATCACAGTTCACCAATAATGTGAGTATTCCTGTTTTTTCATAGCCCCTCCTCAACACTGGATGTTTTGTTTTTGTCTATTTGATATGTATGCCATGAAACTTCTGTTTCTTTCATTTACATTTTTTTAATTATTAGGGAATTAGGACAATCTTTCATCTAGTTATTATTTTATTTTAATTCTTTTTAAAACTGACCACTTATCCTAATGGAGAAGGGCTCTCAGTGTATCACACTTTCAATGAAGCCTTGGCAAAGGAATATAATTTGTCAGGTAAATGGATTTTGGTTTAGAAAATCTGGTTACCACATCCCTTGGTTAGGCATGGTTTATTTAGCAGGGTGATGGCTAGGATCCAGCACCATGAGGTTTTTTATTAGCTCTTTTCAGGAGCAAAAGGACTCCCATGAGAGTCATAATCTGTTATATTTTCTTAAAGAGGAAGACAGAAAGACCTCCTCTATACTAAGATGAGAGAAAAAGCATTAGTGTTTTGTGGGAGAAGAGAAATTGGGATTCACACATTTACTATAAAGGAAGAGAAAAATAGAGAATGGTTAGGTGAAGGGAGGACTGAGAAGAAAAGTCCATAACATTCTAGGGAAGGGATCCTTAAACTTTTTCCACTTGCAACTCGTTTTTACCCAAGAAATTTTTATGCAACCCTGGCAATATAAGTACATAAATCAAACAACAACCGATAATATAAATAAATTTATTTTAAAATAATTCATCAGTATACATATAATTTTACCATTTATTTGGAAGTGCTTTTTCAAAATACATGCAAAGATAGTTTTCAACATTCACCCTTGCAAAACCTTGTGTTTCATATTTTTCTCCCTTTCTTCCCACTATCTTCTCCTCTAGACAGTAAGTAATCCAGTATATGTTAAACATGTACAATTCTTCTATACATATTTCCACATTTATCATGCTTGTGCTTGTTCATTTTTACATAAATAATTAACTCTTGGCAGGACATTTAATACTTTCTACGGCTGCCAAATTTTTCAGACCCCTTTATTCAGTTATGCAATCCCAAATGGGGCTATGACCCACCATTTAAAGAGCTTTGCTCTAGGGGACATTTCTTCTCCTTAGACACTTCTCACCAACATCATTGCATGATCAGCTGCTCTTAAAATAATCATTAGGAAGAAGTTATCATTAAAAACAAAGGCCTTGAACAATGTTAACTTCCTTACAATGGTGCCATAATTCAAGTTGGCCATAAAGTATTAGACTTTTCTCACCAGTTGATACATTGCACCTGTAGTACATTGGCTAGCCAGACACTGCTTGGATGAGGCCGTGGGGACCAGCTGCCTGTGCCCATTTTTGCCCTTTACCCACTGTGGGGGTTTGAATGAATTCATTGTTTTGGGGTTGCCTCTTTCCTTGATAGGGTAACTAGTCTCCCCAGTGTGTCATTCCAATTCCAGATTAAATTCCTGAAGAACAAATCCACCTTCATCTCTAGTCTAGGTTCCTTCCTTTTAGAGAGTGGGGGTGTATAGGAAATATACAATATATGACATAAATACAATATGGAACAAGATAACTCATCCCCTTTCACCCTAGTTTTTCTATTGCTATTGTCATGACAACTGTTCTGGTAGCTACTACTTCCCCCCACTACTCTTCTAGGTACTCAGGAAAGAGAAAGCAACAGTTGTCTTTGATCTGTACTAAATCCCTTCATTTACCAGATGATGACCCAAAGAAAGAAAGGGATAGGCTCAAGAGCACACAGGTAGTGACAGAGCTGGCAAGATTGACTTAAGTTCAGTATTTTATCATAGATCAGTTTTAACTGTCTTTTTTGTTAAATCTCCCTCAACCAATCATCTACTAGAACAAGCTTGATTTTCATGCTGAAACCCAATTACCACTGGACATAGAGAAGGCAGCTCCATCTGAGATACAAGTTTGCCCAGGAAGCCACAAGCTCATGGCATGTGGCTAGATTTGGGGAAGTAATCCTCCCATCTGACCCTCCCGATAACTTAAAGAAACATCCTTTCACTTTAAAATGGGCAGGAAGGAGAAACTTCTGGAGCAGGGATCAACCCCCCAATATACCCTCAGAATTCTGGTCCAAATTCTCAGATGAAGAAATTGAAACTATTTATAGACATATGAAAATATGCTCCAAATCATTATTTGTTGGAATCCTTACAAACTGCTAATTAATTAGAGAAAGGACTGGCGAGACTTACATGAACTGATGCTAAGTGAAAGGAGCAGAACCAGGAGATCATTATATACCTCAACAACGATACTGTTTGAGGATATATTCTGATGGAAGTGGATCTCTTCGATAAAGAGAGTTAATTCAGATCAAAGATGGACAGAAGCAGCTACACCCAAAGAAAGAACACTGGGAGATGAATATAAACTGCTTGCATTTTTGTTTTTCTTCCCAGGTTATTTCTACCTTCTAAATTCAATTCTCCCTGTGCAACAAGAAAACTGTTCGGTTCTGCACACATATATTGTATCTAAGATATACTGTAACCTATTCAACATGTTATGGACTGCTTGCCATCTGGGGGAGGGGGTGGAGGGAGGGAGGGGAAAAATCGGAACAGAAGTGAATGCAAGGGATAATGCTGTTAAAAAAAAAAAAAAAATTACCCTGGCATGGGTTCTATCAATAAAAAGTTATTAAAAAAAAAAAAAAGAATTCTGGTCCCATAGCCAATTAAAAGACTTTTTGTCACTACACAGTACTACACATATCCAATAGGATAACCTTGTCAGAAGATAACCTTGCATGCTCCAAAGTATTGGGGGAGGAGGGAGAGACCTTTCATCAAACATACCTAGAGGCAGACCACACCAAACTTCAATGACTTGCCTAAAATGCCAACTGAACATTAGTATCTAAGGAGACACAACACAGAAGAGTCCTGAAAGGCTAAATGGAATTTCTATGAAGAATTTTTTAATCTCTACATGAACAATTTTAAATCCCATCATTTTCTAGAAAAGGGAAGAAACACAAGAGAATCCATGGGTCAACATTACCCACAAATTCAATTGCCAGCCTTTGGAGAGCTGCAAATTGGCAGAAGTTGCTCCTCAGAGAGGATAAATCTATTATGACAAGAGAAGATATCATTTCTGAACTTGATTATTGAGGATGACCTTTTTAGAAAGTCTTTCAGGTCAAAACTTTTTCCATAATAAAATTAAGACAGTTTACTTTTTAATA
This sequence comes from Antechinus flavipes, assembly GCF_016432865.1. Classification (NCBI taxonomy): domain Eukaryota; kingdom Metazoa; phylum Chordata; class Mammalia; order Dasyuromorphia; family Dasyuridae; genus Antechinus; species Antechinus flavipes. The sequence goes on along the minus strand of NC_067398.1, from coordinate 362,006,159 downwards.
TGGTATCACTAAATATAATCTACATAATTTAGACTTTTGAGATCCTCAATAATTTTTAAATGTGTAAAAGAGTCCTGAAACCCCAAAAAAAAGAAAAAAGAAAAATAGAGACTTAGTAAATAAATTGTCAAGAATTGTCTAAGACATGGTTAAGTGACTCATCTATGGTCACATGGCTTGTAATCATAAGGGGATATATGTTTCATTCTATACATCAGGGCTTCTTAAACTTTTTCCACTCATGATCCCTTTCCATTCAAGAAATTTTTATGTGACCCTGGATATATAAGCATATAAGATAGATATACAAATCAAACATTTATTGATAATAAATCATTATTTTGTGATCCCCATATTCAGTTATAAAATCCCACATGGGGTCACATCCTACAGTTTAAGAAACTGGGCTATCCATCACATCATGGTGTCTTTCTTTGCTAGCTGTTGAACACAGGTGAACTACGAATAGATCTGGGAACTCAGTTGATTAGAACAGGGGCTATATAGGTCAAGTGGTCAAGGAACCCTTTAGTTCTGGACGAGATAAGTTGGGATCTTTCAAGACAGTTGTGAAAATCCAGTAAGGCTTCATCTATTTTAAAGTCCTGAAGGACTTTTTAAGCATTAAGTCTGCTATTCTCCTAAGGGCATGCTTAAAGTCTCCTCCCTGCCATCCTCCTAAGGACATACTTAAAGTCTCTTCCCAGTTATCCCCCTAAGAGCATACTTAAACCCCCTTCTTGTTATCCTCCCTATTTTGACCAAATATGGGCAACTGTGTACTTATTGGTCAAGTTCAATTTCTTGGGTAGTTCCCGCATTTAGAATGTAAGATCCTCAGCCAATAAGGATGGGGGTCAGTGGTGGGAGGGGGAATTTGCGTTAGGGATTAAAAACTTTGACCCTGCCCCCTACAGTGCTTCCTCCCTTCTATTGTCTCCTCAATGTGTGGGACACCCTATTCTCTGGAGAACTTATAATAAACTTTTCTTTACTTCTAGAGAGCTATCCAGTCTTTTTTTATTAATGGTTTCTGACCCACACAGTTCTAGGATGTATGTGATCCTTGACTCCATTATTTCTCTCCTCCACAATACCAGGGAATGGGTGCAGCTATGATTGAAGTCTTCTTTCCTGAGTAATACTGCAAATTGGCAATATGATGGCAAATGATGCCAGTTCTGTGAATGGCAATGGAGGAGGCCCTGACCATACTTTGAGAACCACTATACTAAGTTATAGCTGAGCTGCATCTGAGTTAGTGTTCTACTTACAAAATCACAGATCCTTAATGTACTGACAGGATCAAACTTCCACCTCCTGTTTCCTCATAGCCTTGTGATTCAAAGTTACTATCTGCCAAGACAAAAATCTTTTTCTCCTGCTAAATCTCTCTGAACTCTTATATTTCTCTAGCTGAGTCCATCCTCTCCTCAAGCCCCTTCCTACTCTGTCCTCTGTTTCTATGTCCTCTGGAACCTCTGGTCTATTGGGAACAAATTCCTTTTTATCAGAGATCTCTCTCTCTCTCTCTTTTTTTAATTGAAGCTTTTATTTTCAAATCATATGTAAGGATAATTTTTCACCATTGACCCTTGCAAAACCTTGTATTCAAATTTCCCCCCTTTTCCTCCATCCCCTCTTCTAGATGGCAAGTAATCCAATATATATTAAATATGGTAAAAATATATGTAAATTCAATATAAGCATTTGTATTTATACAGTTATCTTGCTGCACAAGAAAAATCAGATCAAAAAGGAAAAAAAATGAGAAAGAAAATAAAATTCATTCAAACTACAACAAAAGAAGTGAAAGTGCCCTGAACTTTCTGTGAGAACACTCAGTTCTCACACTCTTCTCTCTGAGTGAGGATGGCTTTTTTCATCACTGAACAACTGGAACTGGCCTATCAGAAATCTCTTGCTAGTAATTCTTGACATCTGCTGTTCCAGGATGAGGAAACCTTTTTTCCTGGAAGAATTTCATCTTCTGATCATTGTTCCCCACCATTACCTACTCATACTCCTCAATTTATTAGGCAAGAAGAAGGAGGTGGTAACAATCTGAATGTTTCCTTGCTTCCTAGTACCACTGGCAGATATGTTCCCCCTCTTCCTTTGCTGATTCTGCAGCAATCTCTCCTCCTTTGAAGCTTGCTCTAATACTTCTAAAATTGGGGGTCCTGACTCTTTGTGGGGTTATGTAACTGAATGTGGGGTCATGAAATTATGATCATCAGTGAATGTTAGATTTGTATACCTATTTTATGTGCCAATATACCCAGGGTCACTTAAAAATTTCTCCGACAAAAAGGGGAAAGTGGAAAAAATTTAAAAGCCCTGCTCTATCTAACTATACAACTATACAACTCTTTTTCTTGCTACTCCTTTCATCAATTAGCTTCCAGTTTAAGGAGTTCTTAAGGAATTCAGTAATCTCCCACAGCCTTATTCTCTACCCATGTTCTTATTCTAGGGCATTTAATATTCAAAAGGAAATCATTCTGAAAACTCTGATCTCTTTATCTACACTAACCTCCAACTCCACTCTACCTCAGTTATCCTGAAGTTCGCCATCAATAAACCATCCACCTTAATCTTCTTGACATCCTCAAATCTACCTTCTGATCACAACCCAGTCCTTCCATCTCTTCCTCTGGCTCATTCCTCCTGCTTCTATTTTCTATCTCCAGTCTCCCTATGGCTCCTTGTTTTCACTCAGTCCATTAGCTCTATTCTGACTTCCTTATAAAGTAATGAACCTTTTTTTTTTTTTTCATTTTTTTTTAAAAATCAAACACATCACAAATTCATTTCAAAGTAGTCCCCTCAAGAGGCCAAACAGTAATTTTAGTGATGTGGTTCATAGTGAATGAGATGAGGTGAGATCTTTCAAGACAGTCGTGAAAATCGAGTAAGGCTTCATCTACTTCAGAGTTTGAGTAGGCCTGAAGGACTTTGAGCATTGAGTCAAGGGCACACTTAAGTCTCCTTGCTACATTCCCATGACATCAGTGTCTCCCTATCTCAGTCAAATATGGGCAACTATATACTTATTGGTCAAGTTCAATTTGTTGGGTAGTTCCCACATTTAGAATGTAAGACCCTCAGCCAATAAGGATGAGGGTCAGTGGTGGGAGAGGGTATTTGCATTAGGGATTAAAAGTATTGACCCTGCCCCCTAAGGTGCTTCCTCCCTTCAATTGTCTGCTCGATGGGTGGGACGCCCTTCTCCAGAGAATGTATACAAACTTTCCTTTGCTTTGCTTCTAGAGATCTCTCCAGCTTTTTTTTTTTTTTTTTTTTTATTAAATGGTGACCCCTCACCATGTCTGAACCACACAATAGTATTCAGAGCTGTTTGGGCTAGGAAGAAAATCATCTGAGAAATATGAGAAAATCAGTCTTGTTACTTTATAACCATTTATTCTCTATTTGCCTGCCATTTTTTTGGACCCCCAACCCAAATCACTTAATATGACTATACACTTTGCTCATCAGATAACTATGAAAATTTTTAAATCATTTCTGAAAGTTAAATCCTCCTCAAAAAAGATGGTCCTTTGAGGATATTAAAAGCAGATAGTGCTGGCCCTAAGTACCATTTCATGGAGGGGGAGCAGGCAGACATTCAAATCTCCTTCCTCTCCCCTTCCCCCACATAAAAGTCTGAATAAACACTCCTATGATAGAAAATGGTAATGAAATACTGGGAGTAGCTATATCCCCAAGGGATTTATAAAGCAGAAGACTTCACCTAGTCTGTCTTGGAGCAACCCACCCACTCAGCTCCCTAGGGGCTCAAGAGCACCAGGAATTCATGACCCAATTAGCATTTCCCAGGGGTGCTTCACAAATTCTGGACTCTAATCCTCCTCTACTTTGAGCTGACTTTAGGTCAGAATTCATAAACAGGGCAGCAGCTCTGATTTTATAAGAGCTTCACTGGATGAGATCCAGTTTCAAAGGCTTGTCTGTTTGTAATTCTGTTCAAACCTTCGGAGGTTAGCTCATCCAGCCCCTCTCCTCCCTCCATGATGATGTGTTCAAGGAAATGTCATTTCCCCATCACATACCTGTTATTTGGGTGGAGATTTCCTTTAATTACCTAACCCCTTTAAAGAACAAACTCAACAAACTCCCCATCTCTCCTTGACTCAGGCTGTAAAATATAGTTGGCTATCCAATGGTCTGGATTTGCTGCAGGAAGCTTGTTAAAATGTTTTTTGCTTTATTGTCTATTTGTTGCAAGTTTTCTTTTTTTCCCCTTTTCTTTGTTTTAGATGGTGGGTAAGGTAGAAGAGAAGCCACATGCTTACGAACTGAAAAAAATTAGTTTAAAAAACACTCAGGATAATTTCTTTCATAATAGTTTTATTTGCCATAGGCCATAAATTTTTCCAAAAAAGGATGATAAGCTCTGCTAAGTGCTGGTAATCGTAGCTGAAGCAAGGAATCTTTCAGACATGAAGTCAGAGGGTTTTCTCCATCCAGGATGCCTTAACTGGTGGGTCTGAGAACAGGATCCAGAGCCAAGGGGGCCTCTATCCAGCCACTGACTTTCCCTGTGGCCTTGGATGAATCATTGAGAAAAATCCACATCTGTTTTCCTGATGCAATAGATGAGAATAGAGGAAGGGGGAAATGGATTCTCATCCTTAAAGTCTCTAGGCTGTATACCAACCAGAACCTAGAGCACATAGATGTAAAGACTGTTTTGCATGGGTCTAAAAAAGGAAATCTGACCTCCTTTGAGGTCATTTTCCCGGTCCAGATCCTATGCTGGTTTCCTGTAAGACACAAAGGAAGACATGTGGACTCTGGTATCAAAGGACCCAGGTTCAAAAGCCTTTGATGCTAATCACTATGTGACCTTTGGCTAGTCACTTAACATACCTAAAACTAATAGTTTCCTCATCTGTAAAATGAGGAGGTGTCAAAGGTCCCATTATCTTCCTCCTGAAGGGAAAGATCACTTCTAAATGTCTCATTTAGTCTCTCATTCAAAGCCTTTTGCAATCTGGCTGTCAGTCAATTAACATTTATTAAGAGGCAACCAAGTGTGAAATAATATATTAAGACAGTGTATTAAATGTATTAAGATTTTTTTTTTAATGGTAAGAAATAAACTTCTGCTTTCAAGGAGGCAGCATGCTAACAACTATGTGCAAACAAATTCTATACAGGATAAATAGGAAATAATATAAAGAGGGAAGGTATTAGGATTAAAGGGAGATTGAGAAAGATTTCTTACAGGAAAAGGAATTTTAGCTGAGATTTGAAGGAAGCTAAGAGGTATAGATGAGGAAGGAGAGAATCCCAGCCATAGGGGATAACTGGTGAAAATGCTTGCAGTCGAGAAATGGAGGGTCTTGTTGGGGGAACAGCAAGAAAGCTTGAGTCATCAGATTACAGTACACTACCTAGCAACCTCAGTGTACACACTTCCCATTCCATACTCATGTCTCACCTCTTGCATGAAGCCTTCCCTGACTACCTTTGACTTCCTGAGTTGTTGCCAAATTATCCAGCATTAGATCTGCAACTAAATCCTTGCCCTCAAGGAGCCTACATATCATTACTGGGAGAATATAACATGTATACAGATACTTGTATGATCGAGTTAAGGCCTGGATCTTTGATTTCATCATTACAGGGAACTCACAGCTGAGAAAGCTCCCTCTACTAAGACAGGTGAGTGCTTTCTCTGTACCTTATAACCTTAAAGAAGACTCTTTCTTTATAATGAATAAGAAGTTAAATCACATGTCCAAGGTCACACAGCATGTGTCAGAGGCTAGACTTTAATCCAAGTCTTTCTAACTTTGAAACTAGTTCTTCATCCACTACTTAATGTTGCTTTTCTTAATTGTTATTAATAATAATATTTTAGTGGAAGCCAAAAGAAGCTTATACTGTTAATAAATAAAATAAATATATCTGGGTCAAGGAGGGGGCAGTTCTTATTTTATTTATTTATTTACTGATTAAGGGATGGTTTCAATATATGGACATCTCAAAGATCAAAAAGCAAAACAAAATATGTTGGATTAGCCTGAAGCTCTTTCTACAAGATTCACAAAAACTACACACACTTTGCTTCAGATCATCTAGTTTTATGAAATCCAAGACAGTGGTAAGGCCTTCTTTTCTCTAATACTCAATTCTTTCTTATAAATGGGAAGAAGTTATTTTTTGTTATTGTTTTGTTTGATATTTCAAGGCTTGAAAAAAATACACTTTAATCAGGATGGAGAAAAAATAGGAGCGACACTTAAAATGTGACCTTGTAGAATGCCAAATGAGAATAATGCCAGAGAGCAACTTGAAAAATACAGAAAGGACAGCATGTAAAAAAAACCCGAATCAAATATTTGTTGAGCCCTCAGATATGCCATGAAGGACACAGAGAAGATGTTTCTTTTTCTTAGACAGCCTATAATCAAGCTATATGGAATCACTTCAGTACTATGAATCATTATTTTTACTAAGGGTTTCTTTAAGAATTTAAATACTTCAATATTTTAAAATTCTGTTTTGTTTTTTTTTAATCAATGTCATGGAACAGTAACTAAGTTTTAAAGTTGAAATGATTCTTAAAGATCTAGTTCTACCTTCTCCTATGCTCTTCTTCCGAATTCCAATGATGAAGGAAATCAAGACCCAGAGAAATATAAGACATATACAACATACCCTTTTGGTAAATCATACACGCACATAATATATACATGTTTATTTATAGGTACATATAGTGCATATACATATGTCCAAACATATATAATATATAATTATATATATACAACATGCATATTATATACATATGCACATACATATGCACTGGAGTCAGTAAGACTCATCTTCCTGAGTTCAAATCTGACTCAGACACTTATTAGCTCTAAGCAAATCACTCAACACTGTTTGCCTCAGTTTTCTCATGTGAAAAATGAGCTGGAGAAGGGAATGACAAGCCAGTATTTTTGCCATTTGTTATTGTTGCTCAATCCAACTCTTTTTAACCCCATTAGGCATTTTCTCTGCAAAAATTCTGGAGTGACTTCTACTGGCTTTACCAGGGTAAATATCTGAAGCCAGGTGTGAATTTAGAAAGATGTCTTCCTGATTCCAGACACAACACTCTGTACATTCCATCATCTAGCTGCCTGTATAATGGCCAAGAAAACCCAGATAGAATCATGAAGAGTTGATCACTACTAATGCAATTGAACAACATTAATACATATAATATACATATGTACTAACGGGATTGACTAGCAGAGGCAAGATTTAAATTCAGGTCGTCTGACTCTGAATTCAGTGTGATTTCCCTAGCAAAGTTTTAAATGGTTTTCACATATGTAATGGAGTTCTTAAAAACTCTTAGAATTCTGGCTTGTGTCCTTTTCTACTTTCATAGGTTAACTCAGGTTTTGAGGGGGTTTTGCCTATGGAATCATGCTAAACATATCCTCAGTTCCCATAATTTTTTTTTAATACCCCATGCCAGTTAGCAAATTAATAGCAAAAACACGTAAGACAAAACAATACGACTAACAGGAGGGATTCAGATAATAGAATAACTCCTACTTCTATACACAAATGGGCACAATTCCTTATAGGCTTCCAAGAAAAACATACTCTAAACTCCTCTAATTCAAAGCTTATGGGTCTGCTACTTTTTAAAACAACAATTTAAAGTTCAGTATCATCTCCTTATAGAATTTTGCAGAAGCTTCTGGTGCAAGCTGAGATCAACTGAAGTCTCTTCCCTCAATTCAAGCTGAGATCAGCTGAAGTCTCAATTCCCTCAATTCAAGCCAAGCTTCCTATAAGACACCTGGGATCAGGGATAGAAAGGCCACTTTCTCCAATCACATCTCTCCAATCATCTTCATCTTTGTTCTTTGTCTCTGCCATTCCCATGATTGCAGCAGTCCCACTTTTTAAACTTCCTGACTTTCAGAACTTTTCACCAAATACTCATTGGTGAAACCATACTCTGCTACCAGAGACACAATCTTTTTAGAAATGTAGTTGTATTCACTAGAATATAAGGGGGTTGCTAGAAGGCAACATATGAGCACATCCAGAACAACTCTTATTAGTATCTTCTCAGATTTTTTTCATAGAAGGTTAAATCAACATTTTTGGGAAACTATCCTCTTTTCTGATATTATTAGGATGCCAATGAACATTTAGGTTGCCTGCTTGTTATGGTTCTCATTATGGAAAACACTTTTCTCTTTTACTTAATACATTTCACTGATATCACTCTTTATTCTAGTTCTCCTTTAAAATGCTCTGGTTTTGGTTATAGCTTAGTCACACCCATGATGAATCTCTCAATTGCTGTCTGAATGACAGTCTTAAAATTCTTTGGATACTGTAATGTTCCATGACTTGCAGTCATCCCACACCACCATAAGCTATTTTTTATTTTTGAAAATGTTTTAAAATGTATTATTTATTTCTTTTTAACATTCTTTTCTTTTTAAATTTTGAATTTCAAATTCTCTCCTACCTCCTCCCCTATCTAATGAGAAGGCAAGTCATATATCACTTATACATGTGACATCATCCAAAACATATTTTCATATTAGCTAAAAAATTTAAGAAAAATAACAAAAGTGAGAAAATTATACTTTAATTTTCATTCACAGTTCATCGTTTCTCTCTCTAAAGGTGGGTAGCATTTTTTCATCAGGCATTCTTTGGAACTATTTTAGATCATTGTATAAATCAGAGTAGCCAAGTCTTTCACAATTGATCATCTTTAAAAACACTGCTGTTACTATGCACAATGATCTTCTGGTTCTTTTCACTTTACTTTGCATCAATTCATATAGGTCTTACCATGTTTTTCTAACTACCTCTTTCATCATTTCCCACAGGACAAGTCCATCTCAATCATATACCACAACTTGTACAACCATTCCCCAATTGAACATTCCCTCAATTTCCAATTCTTTGACACCACAAAAAAAGTTCCTATAAATATTTTTGTACATATAGGTTCTTTTCATTTTTTTTTTATCTCTTTGGATATAGACCTAGTATTTGTATTTCTGGGTCCAAGAGTATGTACAGTAGGGTCTTTGAACCTAATTCCAAATTATTCTCCAGGATGGTTGGACCAGTTCACTACTTCCCTCATCCCCTCCAGAATTTATAATTTCTGATAGGTGAGAGGTGGTACTTTAAAGTTGTTTATTCTTTCTCTAAGCAGTAGTGATTTAGAGCATTTCTAAATTACTATAGATAGCTTTTATTTCTCCTCCTGAAAACTTTCTATTTATATCGTTTTGCCCATTTATCAGGGAATGATTCTTATGTTTATAAATTCAACTCAGTTATATACTATGTATATGTTTGAGAAATGAGGCCTTTATCAAAACAAAGTGCTCTAAAATATTTTTGATATTATTTCATTATATATGGTACCTTTTAGCAAAAAGTAGTTTCTCTTCTTTTTAAATTAGGTTTATTTTTGCTTTTGCTTTGTTTGAAATCATAATTGTTACCCTTGCCTTTTTTTTTTAGTTCAGGGTAAGCATATTGGATTTTTCCAATCCTTTATTTTATTTTTTAAAACTTTTTATTTTTCAAAATACATGCAAGGATAGTTAGTTGCATGTATTTTCAATATTTAGTTGCATATATATTTCAACAGTCACTCTTTTTTTTTTATAATAACTTTTTATTGACAGAATCCATGCCAGGGTAATTTTTTTTACAACATTATCCCTTGCACTCACTTCTGTTCCAATTTTTCCCCTCCCTCCCTCTACCCCCTCCCCTGCAAGCAGTCCTATATATGTTAGATATGTTGCAGTATATCCTAGATACAATATATGTGTGCAGAACCGAACAGTTCTCTTGTTGCACAGGGAGAATTGGATTCAGAAGGTAAAAATAACCTGGGAAAAAAAACAAAAATGCAAATAGTTCACATTCATTTCCCAGTGTTCTTTCTTTGGATGTAGCTGCTTCTGTCCATCATTGATCAATTGAAACTGAGTTAGGTCTCTTTGTCAAAGAAATCCACTTCCATCAGAATATGTCCTCATACAATATTGTCAACATTCACTCTTGCAAAATCTTGTGTTCCAAATTTTTCTCCTTCTCCTCCTCCCTCCCCTACACAGCACACAATCCAATATAGGTTAAAAATGTGCAATTCTTCTGAACATATTTTCACATTAATAATGCTGCACAAAAAAAAAAATCATTTCAAAAAGGAAAAAAATTGAGAAAGAAAAAAACAAGCAAGAAAATAACAAAAAAGTGAAAATACTTATGATCCACATTCAGTCTCCATAGTCCTCTCTCTGGATGATGATGGCTCTCTCCATCACAAGTCTATTGGAATTGGTCTGAATCACCTTATTATTGTAAAGAATCCAGTCCATCACAGTTAATCATCACATAATCTTATTGTTGCTGTGTACAATGTTCTCTTGGTTCTACTCATTTTACTTAGCATCAGTTCATGTAAGTCTCTCTAGGCCTCTCTGAAATCATCCTGTTCATCATTTCTTATAGAACAATAATATTCCATAACATTCATATACCACATTCCCGAACTTATGGTCATCCATTGCCACCACAAAAAGAGCTGCCACAAACATTTTTGCCTATGTAGATCCTTTTCTCTTTTTCATGAGATCTTTGGGATACAAACTTCAGTAAAGTTTGATAGTCCTTTGGGCATAGTTCCAAATTGTTTTCCAGAATGGTTAGATCAGCTCACAACTCCACTAACAATTAATTAGTATCTCGCATCTCCTCCAACATCATTATCTTTTCCTGTTATCTTAGCCATCCATATCTTAGCCAATCCGAGAGGTGTGTAGTGGTATCTCAGAGTTGTCTTAATTTGCATTTCTCTAATCAATAGTAACTTAGAGCATTTTTTCATATGACTAGAAATGGCTTTAATTTCTTTATTTGCAAGTTGTTCACATTCTTTGACTATTTATCAATTGGAGAATGCCAGCCCTTTATTTTAACTCTATGTGTGTGTCTTCCATTTCAATTGTATCACTTGTTAACAGGTATTGTTGGATTTTGGTTTCTAATTCATTCTGCTATCCACTTCTATTTTATGGGTGAGCTCATCCTGTAGTGTTCTCTTCTTTTTTTATAATACATAATGGTTCTCTCTGGGGGCAGGTTTCTCGGGGAGGTTTTCTGGAGGCAGCCTTAGTTTCAGTTCAAAATAATAATCACCCCAAATACAGCCAGCTGATTAAATCCAAACGTTTATTTTCTCCTTCCCAGTCTTATCTTTTTCCTTGGGCCCAGTTAGCTTTCTTAGAGGCCTCTCTCCCTCCTTGTTTCCAAGAGCTCTTGCAGCTTCTGCCTCTAACTCAACTCCAACTCCTGGCAATCTTCTGAACTGACTCTGACTGACTCACTGAAGCTCTTTTTATGCTCGGTGTAAAAAGTTGACTCCTCCCCCGAGAGTGGGATTATGGGAGGTGTGAATTCACAAAGTTACAAAGTTAACTTTGTGTATCTCCCGTACTTGTGAACTCCAATGTGTGAGCTCTAATGTGTGACCTCTAATGTGTAAACTCTTAAAGGTGCAAACCCAAGCACACAAGCATTGCTTCCATCAATTCCACTTAGTACCTTGTTTCAAGTTCTGGCCCATAACATCTCCTTGTAGGATCAGATCAGTATGATTACTAAACCATGCTAAATTAGATAATTATTGTCTCTATCAATTCTAATGACTTAACACTTTGTAAGAATTCCAACATCATTCCATTCACATTCACAATTGTAATTACTAGCTGAATATTTCCCTACACATCATTTTCTTCTGATTCTTCTCTCTTTTTTCCTGTCTTTCTTCAAAAGTCTTTTTTGCATCTAACTACTGCTTCCTTTAACCTACTCTCCATTTTGTCATCTAATCCTTTTTTTATCCCCTCCTTCTTCATTTCCCTATTGTGTAAGTCACATTTCTATACATAATTGTGTGTGTGTGTGTGTGTGTGTGTGTGTGTGTGTGTATTCTTCCCTCTTTGAACCAATTCTGATGATAGTAGGGTTCAAACACTTCCCTCCATTCTCCCGCCCCTCCATTTTTCTCTCCTCTGTAAAAGCTCTTCTTTGCATGCCTTTTTTAATATGAGAAAGTTTTTCGTGTTCTCTCTTTCCCTTCCCTTTTCTGTCACTACATCCCTTTTTCTTGCCTTTTCAAATTTTTAAGAGATCTTTCCAACATCATAAGCTCAAATCCATGCCATCTGTGTATGTAAAATCTTTTAAACTGTCCTCATAATGATAATGTTCTTTAGAGTCACATGTATCATTCTCATATATAGAAATGTAAACAATTTGACTTTATTGAGTCCCTTTCATGTTTACCTTTTTATGCTACTCTTGAGCCTTATTTTTGGATGCTAGATTTTCCATTCCATTTTCAACAGAATTGTTTCAAAGTCTTCTATTTCATTAACTATCTGTTTTCCCTGTAAAGGACTATACTCAGTTTTGCCTTCTGGAATATCCAAGCTCAACACTACTTTAAAGTGGAAACCATTAAATCTTGTGTGATCCTGACTGTGGCTTGACAATATTAAAATTATTATTATTTTTTTTGATTGCTTAAAATTTTTCTCTCTGACTTAAGAGCTCTGAAATTTGGCCATAATATTCCTAGAAGTTTTCTTCAGAAGATAAGTAATGTATTCTTTCTATTTTACCTTCTAGATCTAAGATATCAAGCCAGTTTTCCTTAAAGATTTCTTGAAATACATTATCTAGTATCTTTCTTTGAATATAGCTTCTAGGTATTCCAATAATTCTTAAATATCTTGCCTTGATTTATTGTCTAGGCCAGTTATTTTTCAGATAAAATAGTTCATGTTTTCTTCTATTTTTCATTTTTTGACTTTGTTTTATTGTTTCTTGATTTCTCATGGAGTCATTCACAAATTTCTTTCATTACTCTCATTTGTTTTCCCACTTTTTTCTTCTACTACTATTCTTATTTCTTTAATGCTTCCAGGGATTATTGTTGAGTTTGGGTCTAACTAATATTTTTTTTCATTTAATAGTATTTTATTATTTCCAGTTACACATTAAAGAAGTTTCCAACATTCATTTTTATAAGATTTTGAGTTCCAAATTTTTCTCCCTTCCTTCCCTTCTCCTCAAGACAGCAAGTAATTTGTAAAGGTTATACACGTACAACCATGTTAAACATATTTTCACATTGGTCATATTATGAAGGAAGAATCAGAACAAAAGGGAAAAAAACATAAGAAAAACCCCTTCTCCCCAAAAAAGTGAAAATAGTATGCTTTGATCTGCATTCAGACATCATAGTTCTTTCTTTGGAGGTGGATGGCATTTTCTTTCATGACTCTTAGAAATGTCTTAGATCACTGACTGCATTGCTGAGAAGTACTAAGTCTATCATAGTTGGTCATCACACAATCTTGCTATTACTGTGTATAATGGTCTCCTGGTTCTGCTCACCTTACACAGTATCAATTCATAAGAGTCTTTGCAGGTTTTTCTGAAATCAGCTTACTCATTTCTTATAGCATAATAATATTCTCTTACATTCATATACCATAACTTGTCCAGCAGTTCTCCAATTGACGGTTATTCCCTCAATTTCCAATTCTTTGTTACCAGAAAAAGAGCCTCTATAACTATTTTTACACATGTGGGTCCTTTTCCCTTTTTTATGATCTCTTTGGTATACAGACTTAGTCATGGTATTTTGGGATAAAAGGGTATGCACAGTTTTATGTCCCTTTGAGCATATTTCCACATTGTCCTATAGAATAGTTGAGTCAACTCACAACTCCATTAACAATAATCTTTTTCTTTGAGGTGTTTTAATACCCCTTTTCACATTGTTTTCTTTTTCCGAGTTTATGTCTTGATCTTCCCTGACATAATAGTAATTTAAAAAAAATATATATTTAAACTAGTTTTTTTTTTTCATTTTCCCAGCTTATTTGTTGACTTTGAATTTTATGTTAAAGTTGCACCCTGCTTAAGTGGGGTAGAGAGACTGTTTCAAGCTTCAGGCTTTTTTTGCGCTGGTTTTTTCAGGGCTAGTTCTAGGGGTTTATAGGTTTTTGTTGCTTCCAAGGTGGTGTGATCCTGTGAAAAGTATGGCTACTGTTCTCTTGCTCTGCACTGGGTTTTACCCAGGCAGCGCCCCTGGTCCCCTGCAGCCACAAGCGTTAGTACTTTCTTTCCCTTGGGACTGTGACCAGGGCTCTTACCCCCTTGTGACTGACCACCAATGCTCCTCTCTGTTGGAATCTTTACAAATTGTTAAGTCATTAGAGTTGAGATGTTTTGGGCCAGAACCTGAAACAAGGTACTAAGTGGAACTAATTGATACAATGCTTGTGTTCACACCTTTACTCATTGGAGTTCACAAGTATGGGAGATGCACAAAGTTAACTGTGTAACTTTGTGAATTCACACCTCCCTTGAAGCTCTTAGGGCCAGAGAGCACTATGGGAGAAACCCATAATCCCTCTCTCTCATATCCCACAATCTCTCTCTCCCGAAGGAGCATAAATAGAGCTTCAATGGGCCAGTCAAAAAAGTTTCAGAGTGAAAAAGTTACGAGTGGAGAATTGAGCTGAATTAGATTGGAGAGGAGCACTCTGGTTCAGACACAGAGCACTCTGGGAGATTGAGAGCCAGAAGCCCTCTCTCAGAGGCAAGGCAGATTCACCTTTGTGCTGGCTGGAGGCTGAAGAAAGCAGAGGCAGAAGCAAAGGACAAAGCTGCAAGAGCTCTTGGAACCAAGCAGAGAGATAGGCCTCTAAGAAAACTAACTGGGCTATATTGAAGACAATAAAAGGTCAGAACTTTTGTCATCTGGCTGCGTTTTGAGGTGATTATTACTTTCAACTGCAACGAAGGCTGCCTCCAGAAAACCTCCCCAAGAAACCTGCTTTCTCCCAGAGAGAATGATTATTATAAAGAAGAAATAGAACACCACACCTCTCCATCCTAGAACTGTGATCCATAACTGTGTATGGCTAATAGAATTGCCAATCAGTGCCAACTATACTCACTTTTGGCAAACGGTCCCCTTTTATCGTTTTCTAACCAGTTGTCTGACCCCCTGACTTTCTTTGGGATGAAATTTCCCAAAAGTGCTATTGCTGCTGTGGACATTCTTGCATGTTATGTGGGCTCCAGAAAGATTTTCAGCTCAGTGTCAGAAACTTCTCTTGCTAAATTTTCTTAGACCAGAACATAGCACTCCAAAATTTGATTTGAGGCATTTTTGAAAAGTTGTTTTAAGGGAAATGTTGGAAAGTTCACCTGGGTTGCCTTTAATTTGCCATATTGCCTTTGCTCTTCCTTCTCCCCATACACACACATAGTTTATAATCATAGATTATTGAAATTAAAATTTGGGCTTTTATTTCTGAGAAATGTTTAGGTCACTAAAGGAGATTTGCAGTTTCCTGATGATTATCCAGCTCATTGTCCTCATTCTGTTTAATTTAGGACCAAAGTCATTGTCCATATGCATTTTCTTTCTATCTATATATACATATATATATATATTTTTGTCCATTATATCCATCACCTATAGATAGAGATCTAGATATATATGCTGATGGACAAAATATTTGCTTACTTGTCTCTGATCTATAAACATTCTTCATCCATTTGATCCATTTGATTTTTCCCATGTGGAGAGTGAGTCAAAATTTCTCTTTGGATTACAGATCTCTTCTAAAAGGCTCTGCAACATTTGAGAGTTTGATATAACCAGTAGGATATCATTTGTAAGCAAGATTATCTGGTAGATCTCATTATCTATAGGAAACCCCTTTCATCTTTGGATGTGTTGGATATATTTTGTCACAGTGTTAAACATCCTTGATGATCTTATGTCGCCCTATTTTATGCCTTACATTGTGCCAAATATGTCTTTGTGGTTGTAATTTTCAACTAAACTTGAATAATTTTTTTTTCCCAAGGGAGAATCTTTAAGATGGCTTTATTAGATCAAGGTCTGTTTGTTTTTAATATTCAACAAACTATAAGCTTCTATGTATGCAATCTCCACACTTTTTAGTCACTTATTTGATAGGAAAGATATGGTCTCCTGAGGAATATTGCTTGCAGTTTGCCCCCTCTTCAACCACCTTGTGAATTAATCCTTAATGTTCTTCTGATTACTTAGATCTCTCACCAAGCTTTCTTTAAACTGATTTAACATTTTACTTCTCTGTTTTATGAAGCAATATTATTTATAATTTTCCATTATCTTTCACTGTAACATTTTATGAATATATTTATATTCTTAAACAGGAATTGTCCTTAGTGCCCTCTCTCTCTCTCTCTGCTTAACCAGTCAATCAAGTGCTTGCTAATATACTTTTAAGGATCTTTGGTCTTCTTGTAATAACAATTAATTTATATCAGTTAAACTTCTGTAAGAAATTATTATACTCTCTGATTATGCCCTTTCTTCTGCCCACTTTTGAAAGCTTGTTTGAACAGTTCAAGATTAAGTTGTCTTCATTTCATAGTATTTTTTTCTTGTATATTATCATTCTTTGAGCTATTTTATAACTTTGTTCTAACCAATTGGTGGTCTGTTTCCTATATCTCTATCTATATTTATATATCTACACATTGATATATAGGTATATATTTGCATACATAGACATGCATAGATATAAGCATATATAAACATGTATATATTATATATAATATGCATATATATACAAATACATATACAGACACATATTCAAGAAGGACTTCCACATCAGCAATGTGTTGCTTCCTTTATATTAAATTATATACAGTTTCACTTTTTGTGATATTCAGAATCTATGTCTACTGTCTACTAGGTTTTTTTCTCAAAGAAAGTATTTATGATATATCAGTGTAAAGCATCTATATAGCCTCTCTCTCATTCTTTCCTACTTCATTTTTTTTCCTTTATTATTTTTCAATATCTGTACTTTTATCCTGAAGTCATTATGGATCAAAATGAATATTAATATATTTTGGAGGGTTTGTTAAATTTGTCATAGAAAATGTCATCTTCATCCTCTGCAACAGATGGTACATAACATATGATTTTTAATTGTGTTCTTTCTGAAAATCTGAGTATTGTATGCTCATATAAGCATTCAATATGAGATGACCAAATGTCCCATGATATATTTCTTGACACATATGACAAAACCAATTCCACTGATTCCTTTGTTTTTCTCAATGAGAATCTATAAACCATTTTCATAAAGCTACAGTTTATTTCTTCTTTCACTTTTAGTGTGAATATTAAGTTTGACACAATTCATTTTCAGTGCATCCCCACTTATTAGTCACTGAATAAGGATCTTCCATATAAATTATCAATAGTCAAATTAAAGTAATGGAATATTATTGTTCTAGAAAAATGATGAACAAGATGATTCTAGAAAGGCCTGGAAAGATTTACAAAACTGATGCTGAGCAAAACAAGTAGAACCAGGAATATATTGTACACAGTAATAGCAAGATTGTGTGATGATCAACTATGAAAGACTTGATTATTCCCAGTAGTTCAATGATCCAAGGCAATCCCAGCAAAATTTATGATAGAAAAGGATCTGGATCTGCATCCAGAAAGCAAACTATGGTGATTGAATGTAAATACATGCTATGTTCACTATTTTTTTTTTTTTTTTGCTTTTGTGGTTTTCCCTTTTGTTCTGATTTTCTCTCCCAATATGATTCATAAATAAATATGTATTAAAAAGTTACATGTATAACCAGAAAAATAAAACAATTTAAAATAAATAAAAATAATAAAATTAAAATTTAAACATAGGAGATCTTTTATAAAACATATTAATCTTAGTTACTTTTGTCTCCTTCCCCACTATCATTATAGATTCAGAAGGGAGCCATATAGAACTGAGGTCCATTTTGTATTTTTCTCCTGTTTCAAGGATTAATAAAGCCCATTATCATTATGTGGCCATCTTATATATGAAAAGCTGGTCCTTAGAAGGTAGATTCAGTCTGTTATTCAAAGCCTTACACTTTAGTAGAAACGACTGGAATCAGTACTGGGGGCAGAGCCAAGGTAACAGAGTAAAACCAGAAAGCTGCCTGAGCTTTTCCAGTTTCCCTCAAAAACCACATGAAACCAAGCCTCAGTCTCCCCGAGGTGAAAAAGACGTTCAGTTGGGAAAGTCAGCGAGAGGGTCACAGCAGATCAGCAACTGAGACCCTTGGTTCTGGCTCCATAATGGAGCAGACCAGTAGAACAGACTCAAGTCTCAGCGCAGAAAGCTAATTGCCAGCTAGGGAAACCAAGCTGTTTCCTGGAAAAAGCAGGTAGGGCCACCCACTTGCTGTGAGCAACACACCAAACATAAAGGATCTTTGTGATAAAGCTCAAAGCCAGGCCTCAGAGCTACATGGGAAGCTTGGGGCAGCACTCCCTTTATCCCAGGAGCAGAGCTCAATTATAAAAGGCATAAAAGAAGGAGGGAAAGAGAAGGCAAGAAAATGAGCAAGAAACAGAAAAGAATCTTAACCATAGAAAGTTATTATGGTGACAGGGAAGATCAAAACATCAACTCAGAAGAGGACAAAATGTCCACAGAGGAAATCTCAAAATGTAATGTGAATTGGTCTCAAGCTCAAAGAGGATTCTTGGAAGTGCTCACAAAAGATTTTGAAAGGCAATTGTGACATCCAGTCATTCTGGAGAACATATGTATGTGCCAAAATGTTTGTGGCAGCCCTGTTTGTAGTGGCTAGAAACTGGAAAATGAATGGATTCTCAACTGGAGAGTGGTTGGATAAATTGTGGCACAATGAATGTTATGGAATATTATTGTTCAGTAAGAAATGACCAGCAGGATGAATACAGAGAGGCTTGGAGAGACTTACATGAACTGATGCTGAGTGAAATGAGCAGAACCAGGAGATCATTATATACTTCAACAACAATACTGTATGAGGATGAATTCTGATAGAAGTGAATCTCTTCAACTAAGAGATCTAACTAGTTTCAATTTCTCAAGGATGGACAGAAGCAGCTACACCCAAAGAAAGAACACTGGGAGATGAATATAAACTGCTTGCATTTTTGTTTTTCTTCCCAAGTTATTTATACCTTCAGAATCCAATTCTCCCTGTACAACAAGAGAACTGTTCAGTTCCATACACATATATTGTATCTATGATATACTGTAACCTATTTAACATGTATAGGACTGCCTGCCATCTGGGGGAAGGGGTGGAGGGTGGGAGGGGAAAAATCGGAACAGAAGTGAGTGCAAGGAATAATGTTGTAAAAAATTACCCTGGCATGGGTTCTATCAATAAAAAGTTATTTAAAAAAAAAAAGGAAAGAAAGAAAGGCAATTGTGTGAGAGGTAGAAGAAAAAATGAGAAAACAACTGAGAGGTATGGAAGAGAGTCACAACTTGGAAAAGGAAAGAAAAAAATTGAAGAAAATAATTTCTTTAAAAATACAATTAGTCAAATCTCCCCCCCCCAAAAAAAAATCCACTAGAAAAATACACCACTTTGAAAAGTAGAATTAATCTAATGGAAAAAAGAGATATCAGGAATATGTCAAGCTAAAAAAAATGAAAAAATGGAAGAAAATGTAAAATACCTCATTCAAAAAACAACTGATCTGGAAAATAGGTTCAGGAGAGATAATTTAAAAATTATTCTTCTACCTGAAGGCCATGACCAAATGAAAGAGCCTGGGTGGCAATCTTCAAGAGATCATCAAGGAAAACTCCCCTAACATACTAGAACCAAAGGGGAAATTAATAATTGAAAAAATCCATCGAATATCTTCAGAAAGAGATCCCACAAGGAAAATTCCAACGAATATTGTTGCAAAACTCCAGAACCATAATCTCAAGAAAAAAATACTACAAGTTGCCAGGCAAACACAATTCAATTATCTAGGATCAACAGTCAGGATTACCCAGCATCTGGCAGCTTCTACAATAAAGGATCAAAGGGCCTGTAATATCATAATCCAGAAGACAAAGGACCTGTGATTACAACCAAGAATTAACTACCCAGTGAGATTCAACATCATCTTTCAGGGAAAGAGATACTTCAATGAAGTAAGAGACTTTCAATCATTTCTACTGAAAAAAAAATCAGAACAGAAAATTTGATCTTCAAACACAGGACTCAAGAGAAGCATAGAAAGGTAACAGGGAAAATATACATATTATTTAAAGATTAAACTATTTATATCCCTAGATGGAAAAATGATATCTGTAACTTTTAAGAACTATATCTGGTATTGGGGCAGTTAGAGGAGTGTGTGGATATAAATGAACTCTGATATAATGGTATCAAAGAACAAGATGTTAAGAGATGGGAAAAGGATTGTACTAGGAGAGAAGAAAAGAGGAGGTAAAAATGGGATTTTTTTTAGATCAAATTAGATCACACAATGAGACACAAAAAACCTATTATAATAGAGAGCAAGAAAGGAGGGAGATGAGCATTGTCTGAAGCTTAATCTCATCAGTTTTGAACTCAAAGATGGAATAACATAATCACTCAGTTGGGTATAGAAATTTATCTTACCTTATATATAAGGAGCAGAAAGGAGAAAGAAAAGGAAGGGCCTGGATAGAAGGAAGAAACACTAGTAAAAAAAGGTAAGAAAAGAGGGAAAGGTGTAGATTGGATAGGTAGAAGGCAGAATAGATTAGAAACAAAACACTGCTAAAGAAGGACAAGGTGGAAAGGGAGAACAAAAGTATATAGAGTGGAAAAATAAGATGGAGGGAAATATGAAGCTGGTAATCATAAGTATGAATGTGAATGGGATAAACTCTCCCATAAAACAGAAGGGAATACCAGAGTGGATTAAAAAACAGAATCCTACAATGTGTTGTTTACAAGAAATACATTTGAAACAGAGATATAGAAAGAGCAAAGGTAAAAAGCTGGAGAAGAATTTATTATGTTTCAGCTGAAGTAAAAAAAGCAGGGGAAGCAATTTTGATTTCAGATGAAACCTACTAGAACCCCTAGTTCACGCCACAAGACTCCAAAGTCCCCTTTATACCATGATGAGGCATCAGCTTTAGAAATACATTAAAATCAATAAAGAAACAGGCAGGAATAGGGAAAGGAGAAGAGAGATTATAAAAGGAAAGAATACTGGAAAGCAATAGTGACAAGAGAAACTAATTTTAATTTCAGAGGGTAGATTTCAAAGGGAGAGATTAAAAGCAAGCAAAAAGAAAGAATAAGAATCAACAATCAAGATCTAGGCAAAGGAAGCAAAGTGAAATAAAAGCTGATCATGCCAATTTTAATTTACTAGCACCAATCTGTTCTTTCAGCACTGCCTTCCCTTTTGTAAAGATAAAGGACCAAAGATAAAGAAAAGATGACAGTCTAAGAGAGGGGGTGGGGGAAGGAGGGGAAAAATTGGAAAAGAAAGTTTTGCAAGGGTCAATGCTGAAAAATTATCCATGCATATATCTTGTAAATTAAAAGCTATAATAAAAAAGAAAAAAGTTATAACTCTGTATAACATCAAATAAAAATTCCAGTCCTATAAACTTAAAAAAAAAAAAAGAAAGAAAAGAAAAGAAAAGAAAAGATGACAGTAGGAGATGTCAAAAGAGATGGGGAGGGAAGAGCAGATGGTGACAGCAACGTGACTGTGGAAGCTGATGAGCAGAACACTTGCAGTTGCTTGTTTTTTTTTTTTTAAACAAAACCCTGAGAGGTGACTTTTGTGTGACAATCAGAGATAAGTAACCAGAGTGAAGGGAGAGTTGTCCCAATGCTTAGCCACCTACTAAAGAGTAATACACAGTTGACTGAGACTTAATCAAATAGAATACAGCTAAGCAACATTTAGTGCTTGCTAAGTTGTGGGGGGGAAGTACTAAAACTTGTTGATGGTGGTCCTTTGTTTTTGAAGAGGACCAGTAATACAACAGGTGATGGAGTGACTTGCACATGAATTGGACTTAAGGGAAGCAGAGTTGCACAAAATCATGTCTTACTTTCTCTTCCAGAGTCACTGAAGTCCAGTAGTAAGAGGTAGTGGATGACCTTGCTGTCTTCAATGCCTGACCAAGATCTAAGAGCTCCACAATGCCTACTTGAGCCATCTTCGTGGAAACAGACACAAATTTCTCTCATCTACCCATCTATAGTGGGACCAATCTGCATTTTATGTACTTCATAAGGTATGTATTTTTCCTCAAAGGAGATCTCTGGATTCCACCATTACATCACTATTATCATTTGTCTTTCTCTCTTCCTCTTTCCTAATGTCACCTACAATCTGCCCCATTTCCAATTCATAGGAATTCCAATTCCTTATCCTGATTGGTTACGTAAATGTGCAAACATTACTTCCAACACATGAAACGTAATATCCCCCTTCACCACTTCAAACTCAGAAGGGGAGAAGAAAATTAGGTTCACAATTTAGCTCAGTTCCTGTATGGTATAATCCCAAGGTCCAAGTCCACATTCCCCTTAGGCTTGAGTCCCAGACACCCTGTGTCAGGTTGACTGGTTGCAACTTCTACCCTGGATTTCTTGCTTTATGTCATGACTCAATATTTTGGGGTCCAGTAGAGATCATCACCTATAACTAAAACTGAGAAAGATAAATTAATAGAACCAATAGAAACCTTAGGTGTAATTTTCAGGGGTTATAGATCTGAAAGCAGAGGAGTAGAGAAAGTACCTCTTTCCCTTTCACCTGTTCAGTTCATTGTACCTGTTTTGTTGGTGAACCTTCCCTTTCTCTTGGATGCTACTGGAAAGAGTGCACAGGGCTGTGAGATTGTCCCAATCTGGCAGATTTAAAGATATAACCTGTTCTGGCTATGCAGTCAACTGGAGAAGGCTATAGCCCACTTACATGATAGAAGAATGCAAGGTGTCTTCTCCCAGAAGCAGGGTGCCTCCATGTTAGGTGATCTGGGTATACATAAACCAAGTTTAGTTATACATACTTGTTGAAAAACTTGTTTGTTTTGATTGGAATGGAGGGAACTGATAAAACAGGATGGGGAGGGTAGAACTGCCTAAAAAATCTAACAAGGAATTGAGTGGATGCCCATCAGTTGGGAAATGGCTAAATAAGTTATGGTATATAAATAGATTGAATGTTTTATAAGAAATGGTGACCAGAATGATTTCAGAAAAGTATGGAAAGACTTACATGAACTGATGCTGAGTAAAGTGAACAGAACCAAAAAATCATTGCACATAGTAACAAGATAATGTGATGATCAATTGTCTCACTCTTCTCAACAATGCAGTGATTCAACGCAGTTCCAATAGACTTAGGATGGAAAATGCCATCCACATCCAGAGAGAGAATTATGATGACTAAATGTGGATTGAAGCATAGTATTTTCACCTTTTTTGTTTATTTGCTTTTTCTTTCTAATTTTTTCCCCTTTTAATTTGAATTTACTTACACAACTTGACAAATATAGAAATATTTAAAAGAAATGTACATATTTAACCTATATCAGATTGCTAGCTGTCTTGGGGAGAGGGTAGATAAAGGAGGAAGAAAAATTTGGAACACAAAAGTCCTACAAAAATGCATGTTTAAAATTATCTTAACATGCATTTGGAAAAATGAAATACTATTGAAAAGAAAAAGGAAGAAAAGAAAAGAAAAAACCTAGTAAATCCTGAGAACTCTTTGAGAGAAGAATTTAACACATATCATGCCAACTATATAAGTATTAAAATAATACTACATTGAAGGAGGGGAAAAATAGGAATAAAAGGTTTGGCGATTGTCAGTGCTGTAAAATTACCCATGCATATAACTTGTAAATAAAGTTACAATTAAAAAAAGATAATACTACATTGGCATATAAAGTGCAAATTGTATAGCTCAGAGTTGATTGGACTCTTGCATAAGACTCTGTTGGTGGAAAAAATATTTATTCAATAGTTCTGTGCAACAATAGTTTCTTCTATAGAAGGATCAGAATTGTTGAGCTCTTGGGAGAGAATTTCTTTTGGTTTTTGGCTTTAAAAGAGGACATACCCTATTCCAGGCTCTTTTCAAGGAAAGTTCCTCAATGTCAGAGAAAGATTTCAAAGAGAATGACATGAAGAGGATTTGGTATCTAAAGTATGTTCCTATTTCCCTACTTACTATACTAGAGACTTTAAGGAATTTCCCTTTAACTGATTGAGGACTCCCTCTCTGCTGACCTGAGATATTCATGCTCCCAGAATGAGAGATCATTCATACTGCATATTGTTTGATATATTCTAATCAGTATTAATTTCTCTGATTTTTTCTTGCTATCAGCTTGGATAAAAGAATTTATCTATTACTCAATATTTGTGATGGTCTCTGTATAATTAGCATTTAGTAATAACAAAGTTAAGCCTTTTAATACAGTTTGGGATACTTTTTCTCAGATACCTATTCTCCAGGAAGGTATCAAGTTTTTTCTTAGAAAGAGGTAGTCAAGATTCAAGAGATACCTTGATGGTCAAGATTCACACTTACCTTTGAGCCACAATTATTCAAACTTAGGTAGACACACATAAGCTATATGAACAGCACACATACTTTACACTTGTAAATGAAGTAAAAAGAAACACAAGCTTAGCCAAAATAATACTATTAAATAAAATTCCTACTAAAATTATAACCTGAGTTGGCCTATCTTGGAACAGCAGTTTTCAAACTTTTTGGTCTCCCACTTATACTCTTAAAAATTATTGTGAACCCCAAAGAGCTTTTGTTTATGTGGGTTATATCTACCAATAATTACTGTATTATATTTAAAAACTGATAATTTTAAAATTATGTTTAAAAACAATAATTAACCTGCCACATATTTATATCAATAACATGTTTATGAAAAACATTCTATTTTAAAAAACAAAAAAATTTAATGAAAAGCGTTGCAAATATTTTTGCAAACCTCTTTAATGTCTGGCATAATAGAAAATATCTGGAATCGCTTATTTGCTTCTAATTTAGTCTGTTGTAATATTATTTTGGTTGAAGTATATAAAGAAAATTTGGACACACACAGTTAAAAAGGGGAGATATATTTCAATAAGCAAATAATGTCTTAGTTTGAAAAGTTTTGACCTCACAGATTCCTATGACAAGGTCTTAGGGACCCTAAGAGTCCTCTAAGAACACACACTGAGAACCATTGGTTTAGAATATGACTATATTCTACAGAATGAATGCAAAGTAATTTGAGTGGGAGATGAATAACCATCAACAAACTGGAGGGTAGGGAGAGTAGGGGAGCTATAGCACTGAAGTTGAAATTCTTTTATCTGACTATAATCTGTTGTCACTCCACCTCTTCCTCTGCCTAGGAACCCCAAACCCTGTTTTTTGAACTCACACAACCTTCAACCTTTCGGGGTTTTTTTCTCAAGTTGTTACAATCCCTATCTCCAACATTCTCTTCCCTAAACCCAAGAATCCAATTTCCCCACCACTTCTGTAGTGCCTCAGATAACTTAGATGGCATACCATCTCTTTTGCCATTAAGACTTATCTTTGCCAAGTATACCACACACGCACACATATGTA
The DNA here is from genome assembly GCF_016432865.1 of Antechinus flavipes. Classification (NCBI taxonomy): domain Eukaryota; kingdom Metazoa; phylum Chordata; class Mammalia; order Dasyuromorphia; family Dasyuridae; genus Antechinus; species Antechinus flavipes. The sequence continues at coordinate 361,980,583 of NC_067398.1, read as the reverse complement.
AAATTAACAACAAAAGCTGCTCTGATACGTATTAAGGTCATGTGTTAGAAGTGACAAAGAATTTTTTTGCCTAGATGAATTTTTTTTTTTTTTTTGCCTCAATTGCTATCTAGACTTAATCACTGCATGGTTGTAGCCTCAGTCAAACTGAGATCTGTTGAAGACCTTAACTTTAAAAGGCCAAGGTCTCCCCTTTCATCCATGGCCATGCCCAGTTCTGATCTATATCTGGCCACTGGACCCAGATGACACTGGAGGGGAAAGTAAGGCAGGGGACCGCTCTCCCTTAAATCCAACTCAATTGCATGTCACAGCATCATCATCCTGAGGTCCTGGTACTCTTAGAGAAGGAAGGACAAACAACAATAATAAATGAGTTGGACTAATGGTGGAGATGTGAATTTGTCCATTCTTTAAATAAAGTTGGAATTTTGCTTACAAAAAAATAACAAAAACGCCTATATACTTTGATATTGAGATCCCTCTGCTGATAACATATCTGAATGTGATCAAAGACAGAAAGGTTTCATTTACAAAAAAAAATTCACATTGATTTGGGAAAGAAATGTTTGAATAAAGAATTATACAGTTGGTCCCTTTTACCTGGGAAATAACTAAATACATTATGGTATATTACTATAATGAAATACTATAGCACTATAAAAAACAACAAATATGATAAATTCAGAAAAACTGTGATTTGCCCAGGGTCACAGAGCTAGAAAGTGTTAAGTGTCTGAGGTCACATTCGAACTTCAGGGCTAGTGCTCATCCACTACACTACCTAACTGCCCCAATTGGAAGACTTATAAGAACTTGTACAGTGAATTACTTAAGCAGAAATTAGGAAACAAGATCTACAAAGCCTGTAACAAAGTACAGGAAAAAAAAAACTGCTAATACTACAACATATAATGACCAAGCTTTGTTCCCAGAGAAAACTCACTTCCCTCTCTCTAGCAGAGATGGGGGATAAAGATATATATACTTGGATATGGTTGAGGTATCATTTGGCTTTGTAAGCTGTTTTTTTCTCCTTTTTTCTTTATAAATCATGACTAGCGAGTTGTAGGAGAGATGGATAGATTCAGAAATGAGTATAACATAGGAAAAAATGTCTACAAAATAAACTGGAATGTTCTAATCTGCATATGCACTTTGATTCAGCAATGCTACTACTAGGTCTATGCTTTGAAGCAAAGAAAGAGGAAAAAGAATCCATCTGCATAAAAATATTTATAGCAACTACTTTGGTAGTTGGAAAAAGGTGGAAACTAAATGGTTTTCTATTGTGGAACAGGAAATTTTTTGTTTTTCAGTTGTGCCAACTCTTTGTGACTCTCTCTGGGGGTTTTCTTGGCAAAAATACTGGAATGGTTTGGCATTTCTATTTCCAGCTCATTTTACAGACGAAGAACTGAGGCAAACAAAATTAAATGACATGCCCAGGGTCACACAGCTAGTAAGTATCTGAGGGAGACTCTGAACTCAGAAAGATGAGTCTTTGTGACTCTAGTCCAAGTACTCTACTTCATCACCTAACTACTCCATTAATAGCAATTTAATTTCTATTGATTGCTTTTCCTTCTCATATGTATGTCTTCCTTCCCTCAAAGAAATAGCAGAAATGACTCTAGAAAACCAAAGCTTTCTAAATTTTGGGGGATGAATGTTAGCACCCAACTCACAGGGTTTGTGAAGCTCAAATGAGATGATAGTAGTCAAGTGCTTTAAGAAGCTACATAAAGGTAGCTATTATTAGTGTCAAAATAAAATATATCTAAAGAAAATAATATTTGTGGAGGGAAGAGGAATGAATCTGTTTGGTTGGTACTTTAGACACTGACAAATAGTGAGAGAGCAGGAAGGGGATGAAAATGGGCCTTCAAATTTATATCATAACAAGGGATCATATATACCTTTAAATCCAGCTGTATTAAGCCATACAATCCTCTCACTTTTTTACCCTTTGCTTTTATTTCTAGATGCAATTAAAAAGCAAATATAGGAAAGTTGGCAGCTAATTGGCACCACAGTGTACAGAGTGCTGGGCCTAGATAAGGATGATTCATTTTCCTGAGTTCAAATCTTCAGATTTGACTCAGGTACTTCCTAGCTGTGTGACCCTGGACAAGTCACTTAACCCTGTTTCCATCAGTTTCCTCATCTGTGAAATGAAGTGGAGAAGGAAATGACAAGCCACTCCAGTATCTCTGTCAAGCAAACTTCAAATGGGAGTCACAAAGAATTAGACATGATAAACAACTAGACAAAAACAAAATAAGTAAGAGATGAGAGAAGAGGCATACTTTCTATTAAGCTGCTGCTTATAACATTTTTACTTGAGACTTTTAGGAGTTTTTCCAGGTGAGAATCTCTCTTTTTTCTAATACTAGTGAAGAATGTATAGTTTTCAGGATGAGCCCATCCTATTTCATTTAGACCAGAAGTCTCTCAATTAGGTTATTTTGCCCAGATTTCCCTTTTTCTCCACCCTGCTCCTTTTGCTTGTTGAATTCCATTTACATGTGAAATTACCTTTTTTGAAGCCTTTCCTGATTCCTGTTATTTAGTAATGACCTCCCCCCTCAGAACTTCCATAGCTTCAGAACTCTTTTCTACATGTGTGTACTAATGTTCCCTGAAATGCTACCTCATGCTCCTACCAAAGATCCTTGAGAAAAGGGATCTTCTATTGTCTAAATTTCCTATTGGTCTGGTTCAGTGTCTTTTTCATACTAGATATTTAATTTTTTTGAGCAATTTATTGTCTTATATGATTCTCTGTTGCATTCCTAGATTTTGGATTAGAAGGCTAGATTTTGGAGAGGATTATTGCACCTTCCCAGGAATCTCACAGAATCAGAGAACTGGGGAAATGAAAGGGAACTCAGCCAGTGTGCATTTGCAACCATATGTTTTTAAAAAGCCACATTATCATATTCCTCTCAAAATGGCATTTTTAAAAAGTCACTTTTTTTCTATTTTACCTACAATGTAAGTTATTTAGACTGTAATAAAATTTTAACTTTTCTATCCAACTTCCCAGTTAGATACTGTAATAATAAGTGTTTAAAAAAGAATATCATTACCTTAGTAATAACAAGTGTTAAAAATGAATATCATTACCTTAGTTATTCCCTAATCTCATTTCAAATTTGCAGGAGGACCAAAAACACCAACTATTTTAGAAATCTTTGTCCATTGCTTTCTTTCATGTATTTGACTCAAGTCAACAAGCATTTATTCAACACTTACCAGGGTACCTAGTCTGATTACCAAAAATTGGGAGAGAATCCAGAAAAATTAAGGCATAACAATATCTAGTCTATGGATTTTTCTGTAAAATGGAAATTCTGGAATGAGCCAACCAATCCAGGAAGGGGCCACATGGATGGAATGATCTTACATGATGGGACAGCTGTGGAATCATGGTGAAGAGAGAAATCAGGAGAGCTCTGAGGGAAATATTATTTCACCTCATATAAAACTGACATTTGTTCAAGGTCACCAGGATCCCCAGCACTGGTTCACAGCTCTCCTAGCAAGTTGCTCAGTGACATTTCCTATTTGTGCTCAAGCCCCACCTCTAACATTAAATCTTTCTTGACTCATTGAGTCCACATTACCTTCTCCCTTTTCTCAATCAAATCATAAAGTCAAGCCCTTCCATTTCCAATCTGAATAAAAGGACCTGGAAGTTTATTTGTGTTGAATTCATTGTTTCATTTGTCTCTTCAGCTAGACAAGTTCACTGCCAACAAGCTTTTCCAGGGCTGAGAGGGTCTTTTTGTAGACCCTCAAAGAATCTCAGAGAGTGTGTCACACTTAATAGGAGCTCAATAATTACTGATTCATGGGCTGTGGATTAATAGCTAATAACTATAAAACAAAAGGACTAGAGGGAGCCTACTTTGACTCTCACTTCATGAACATGATGAGTAAGGGAAGTGACTTTCTCAAGATAATGAGATGTAGTTGAAATTATATTGGACTCAGGATAAGGCTATTGAGATTCAGATCCTAGTTCAGTCATTTACTACTTATATGATTTCCAAAGTCTTAATGAGCCTAGGACAAGCGTCACAAAATATGCTTAGGGCAAGTACCACGAAATGGTTCCTCACATCAATCTGAGACAAACTCATCTGAATATGTGTATAGTATGAGAGAACCCAAGACTTATCTAAAGTAGACTCACAAAAAAGGAAGATATGCCATCTGGTATGTTTATTACTTTTCTTTTTCTTTCTTTTTGTTGAGGCAATTGGGATTAAGTGACTTGCCCTGGGTCACACAACTAGGAAGCCTTAAGTGTCTGGGGTCAAATTTGAACTCAGGTCCTCCTGACTTTAGAGCTGGTGCTCTATCCACTGCACCACCTAGCTGCCTCATCCTGGTATGTTTCTATTTTGACTTCTAATTTTTTAAAATAGACTATGTTGAATCAAACCCATATTAAAAAAAAAAAAAACATGGCCAACATTAGAATTTATTTGATTGATTATTCATATTTTAAAAATAATTTTCTGGTTTTTTTTCTTTTTTTCAGTGCAGAAGTAAAAAGGAGAAACACTGTTCTTATTTTTAAACTAAAACTATTTTAAAAAATAAAATTTATTAGACATATTAACAGGTAGTCCTAATAGTTATAAAGGTACCCTGGACTCCAAATGTAAATGGCATAGAGTGCTAAAACCTTCCATAACAAATTATGAGACTGTCTTCCACAGAATTGTCCATGTAATCTTCCAAATGCTCAATTCTGAGCATTTCATTTTCTTGCTCAGAAATCTTAAGTAGCTCCTTCCTTGCCCACTGACCAAAGTTAGGTTCAGCTTAGCACAATGTGATTTCAATCTACTCTTTCAATTTTACCTTGCATCATTTCCACTCAGAGTCTGCAGTCCTGTCAACATTCTTCTTTTAATTTATCATTACTTAACCCCACTCTGGATTCACTCAGTCAACTCAGTTTAGACTACCAGATTGGGAGCTCAGGGAATAACTGATTACTTCTCTCAAGTTTCCTAGAGATAAAACTGGGGGACTGAGGTTTCAAATACTATCATTTATGAGCCCCCACTAGTGTTTCTCAATATCATTTAATCAGTTAACATCTCCCTGATATCAATTATGTGAGGAATTAAAATTAATGTTTATCCAGATAGTCCTTTCACAAATGACAGCTCAGGTTGCAAGATTCTGTCAATCAAAATTGTATGACATTCTGATTTTTTCAATGGCAAAATAAGAGATTGAATATTTAATGGCAAGTCTTACAATAAAGACTATACTTATTGACTTCAAGAATTTACAGCAGTATGTGTATTCATTCTCTCAACCTGTGCAAATCTCAATCTCTCTATGTCTCAGTATACAGGTTATTTTTTATGAATGTTGTAAAAATCAGGAAACATTGTTCCATACACAAACAGAAAAAGACATGAAACTGTGAATCTTTATTATGTATGCCATTTGTTTATGGGACAACTAGGTAGCACAGTGATAGGCAGGAATCAGGAAGACTTGAATTCAAATCTCAGGTACTTAATAGCCATTTAAGAACAAGTTACTAAGGCCTTGTTTGCCTGTTTCCTCATCTATATAATGGAAATAATAGCACTTACCTCACAGGATTGTTGGGAGGCTCAAATGAGATAACTGTAAAGCATTTAGTACAGCGTCTAGCACATAAGTACTATGTAAATATTAACTGTTAGTAGCACATGCATACAGATGCATATAGGTGTATATAACTCAATGATGACCAATATTGCTCTGCTTATTTGTGTCCCTTCCGAACACCCACCCAGTTCTGTGTTTATCACTCCATCTGGGGCTACTTTCCCCAAACTCCATTCTTTCTGGCACGTTGGGTCCCTAGAAAGCAATAGACTACTTCAGCTCTCAGAATTCAAGCAGTAATTTTTAAAGTCTGGTATTTCTAATGCTATCTCTCAGGAGTCCCTAAGGGAATGATTTTCATTCTCCACTATAATTATTAGCCAGTAAGAATTAGTTAGCTGTTAGGAGTATTTACTAAGGAATATAATAGGAAAATTGTTGCAAAACCAATCCCCCAGAAGCCTGAGATGCACTCTCCCACAAGTAGACACAACATCCAATAGAAATTTGTCTTGAACTTAGAAAGCATGAGGCAAAGTATCTCAGAACTCTTGATTACTAGAAGTCCTTTGGTTCCTGCAAAGACTTTTCATGAAGTTTTCTTTGGTACATATAGATCTCTGCTTAGCTCCTGATGCAGACATTTTTATTTACTATTGCTACTGCTCCAGTGACACTGTGACTCATGTTGAGGAAGAACTTTATTCTTTCAGGCCTTTTAAAGTTCACAAAATCATCCTCTGGCCAAAGAAGTGATGTGGGGTGAAGGAAAAGATATTAACTTTTTTCCTCACTCCCTTTCCCAAGCAATTCTTTTGGGGTCTTAAGAGTTATCCCACCACTAGCCTAATAAAGCTATTCCAGTGGCAAGTTTTAAACTGACTTTTATACAACCTAGAGGGTTCACTCAACTCTTTTTTAAAAATTCATTCAAAAATTCATTATTTTAGCATTCTTTTTCTCTTAAATTTTGAGCTCTAAATTCTCTCCCTCCCTTCTACTCCTCCACCATTCACTGAGAAATTATGTGAAATCATGCAAAACATATTTTCTTAGTCATACTGCAAAAAAAAAAAAGCAAAAATAAAGAGAAAATCATGTGTCCACATATATTCATGGTTCTCTCTCTCTCTGGAGATGGATAGCATTTTATTCTTATCGTGAGTTCTTTGGGATTTGTATTGATCAGAATAGCCAAGTTTTTCACAGTTGATAATCACCTATAACATCGTTAATACTGTGTGCAATGATCTCCTAGTTCTTCTCATATCACTTTGTATCTGTTAACGTAGGTCTTTTTTTTTTTTTTCTGAAACTACTCCATCATTTCATAGCACAATCATCATAGCACAATGGTACTCCCTCACAGTTATATGCTATAACTTGTTCAATTATTCCCCAGTTGATAAAAATCTTTTCCATTTCTAGTTGTCAACACAAAAAGAGCTGGTATAAATACTTTTGTATTTGTTGCTAGGTCCAAGGATATGCATGGTTTAATAACCCTTTAGGTCTCCTTCCAAATTGTCTTCCAGAATGGTAGGATCGGTTCACTAACATACTATTTTCCCTCATCCACACCAGCCTTTTTCGTTTCTGACAACCAAGAAGTTACATCTTGGATCAGTTCATTCTCTTTAATCAATCACAAAATGAATTGTTGCCTGGATAGAGGATTGCCCATATCTAGTCTACTATTGATTGATGGATCCTATGTTCAAATTGACTCTATATTCTAAGGGAGTGTGACCATAAATGTAGAAGGTATCAGAGCACAGAACATCTTATTATACTAATTGGGGGCACACTGTTACATGTGCATTTTTAAAATGTTCTATTGATAGTATTTTTGCATTATCATAACTCCTTCTATCATTACTTTTTTGCCTCCACCCCCAAAAAATTCTCTATTACAAATAAATATAATCATCCAAATAGATCTGTATATGGCCATGTATGTTTCGATCTCTAATATTTTGACTCTCTACCAATAGGTAGGAAGCATGATTCTTTATCAGTCTTCTGGGGTCCTGATTGGTTATTGCAGTAATTAGTTTTTAAAGTTTTTCACAATTAATATCCTTTACAATATTGTAATCCTTATAGAAATAGTTCTGGTTTGATAAAGTCAGAATTCCTCTTAGTATATGGTTAAATGTTTTATTGGATTTGCTAGCAAGAAAGTCAGACTCAATAAGACCACCTGTATTCAAATCCCAAGTCTGGAACAAATTTATTGTGTGACCCTAAGCAAACAACTTAGCCACCAGTGCCTACCCCCAGGTAATCCAATAAGACTAAGTTACAGCTGAACTGTGGATCTGCATTAATAGAGTAAGCTTCCTATGTCAATGAAATCATAGGTCAGGGTCCAAATAAGTCTTTCCTAATCACTTTTTAGTCTTTGCAATAATATGTAGAGCCATTACTATCTTCATTTCATATATAAGGAAACTGAGGCTCAGGAAATTAATTTGCACAAGAGATCACACACTAAAAAGATGACCCAGGATATGAACTCTAAATCCAGAGCACTTTATTCTGTAGAGTCACTTTCATACTAATGAAGACAAAAAATGGATATTTCTCTCTAAATTCCCAACCCCGAATCTCACTCCTAAATTCTTGCTTTATTTCCACTGCAAAGAGAGAATATTGGAAGAAACAACTTCACCAAAATTGTGGATCTCAGGCAAAAGTCCTTGAGGAGATTCTTCACTTCTTTTGAGTAGATTTTTAGATGACTCAGGGCTAAGTGTATAGTAACTGGTTTTTTTTTCTGGAAATTGAACTAGGAATATGTCTTAGTATTTTTTTTCTTTAAATATAACTATTACTATTTCAGCTTTTGTCATCTATAGCCATGCAACCTTGTGAAGAAGTCTTGTGTGTCTTGAGTTTGACCTTGTATGTTTTTCAAGGATAATCTCATTTCTACTTTTCTGGGAACAAAGACCCAATATCCCCTAAAAATCAGCTTCTAGATATGGTTGTTCGTTATCTTAACAGTTATTGTTGTTAAATCCTGACCAATTCTTCATCACCCCACTTGAGGTTTTCTTGGCAAAGATGCTGAAGTGACTGGCCATTTTCTTTTCTAGCTCATTTAATAAATGAGGAAACTGAAGCAAACCAGGCTAAGGGACTTGCCCAGGATCACCCAGTTAGGGAATGTCTGAGGCAAGATTTGAACTCATGACTATAGTCTTCCTGGTCAGGACTGGCATTCTATGCACCATGGTACCACCCAGCAGCCCTATCTTACATTAGTTGTACCTTTATCTATTTTGTCTTTAAAGCCCTGGAAGTCAGATTAATTCTAAGCAGTCTTTCCCATCCTTGACCCATTCTATTGAGAACAAACAGATTCATTAAACTCTAAGATTATACAACATTCTTCAAAGTATCTCAAATACTAAGTCTAGAATCCTTTGAAAATTATCTACTAATCAGTAATACAGAATACAGAATAACAGCAAGAAAGTGCTATGACCAACTATGAAAGGTTCTTCTCAGTGGTTCATTGATTCAAAGAATCCTAATAGACTTTGGACAGAAAATGCCATCTGCATCCAGAAAAAGATTTAAGGAGACTGCTATATCCACTGCTTTTTTCTGTTTTTTTTTTTTTTTAATCTCCCCCAAGGTTTTTCCCTTTGCTCTGATTTTTCTCTTCCAACATGATTCATAAAGCAATCATTATTAAAGTATTAAAAGTAAATTTACAATTAAAACAACAACAAAAAAAGAAAACTATCTACCTTCTGAACTAGTGGTACCAGGTTAGCAAACAAAAAACAAATAAGGCTGATCCTTGGTATATTGGAAGGCTATACTGGAGGTAACATTAGTGCCAATAAGAACTTAAAACACCTTCAGTTTTTCAAATATTAGTTCATTTGATCCTTACAATTCTGAGAAGTATTAGATTTATCTCCACTTTACAGATAAGAAAACTGAAGTAGATAAAGGTTAAGTGACACTCTGGGTCATACAACTAGGAAGTTTCTAAGACTAGATGTGAACTTCTCTTCCTGATTTCAGGTGCTACATTCTCTCCACTAGAAAGATTTTAACATGATGTCTATCTACTGGTGCAAGGAATATGTCTTTAATGTCTTTTACTTTACAAATACCCATTCCAGTCCCTTTCCTCTATTCCTTCTTTGCCACAATAGCTGTGTTGTTTGCTTCTAGCTGCATTATTAGAGTACTGGTCACCTAGGAAATGTGGAGGTACACATAAGCCTCCCAAACATTTGGAGGACTACTAAGTATGAGTAAAAGTTGCCAAACTCAAGTAGGGAGAATGGCTATGCATTAATTGAAGAGATATATCAAACTGAAGGCAAGAGCCAGGTGACAAGGCATTAGAAGACCGCATTTCCATTATACATACCAGAACACTATTACACACCACTAAATTTTTTTAAAGTACATAATAATTCTACAGGTTACTTTCAAAGCTGTCCTTTTTAGACTTTTTTCTATTTTATGTACACTAATTTAAGTTTCAGTGGTTTTTTTTTCCATCATCATTATTGCTCTTCCTACTCCTACTCATCTAATCCAATCCAATAAACATTAAGAACCTAATCCAGTAAACATGAAAAATGGTATTGTATATTGCTTGTTATAAACTAATGATATCATAGGTGATGTCTTGACTTGCCTGTGAGTTGGTTTTAAGTGAGGCAGAGTTGCACAAATTTTCTCCTCCAAAATCCATCAAAGTCCAGGGAAAAACAAATCAGGACAAAGTCGGCTACAGCCCAAGATGCAGTGGATGACCTTGGTGTCTTCAATGCCTGAGCTAGCTCTAGCTGTCCTCATGATAGTTGGAACAAATTGTGCTCATACTCCCATTCCACTGGGGGAAATCTCCACATGGTTGGGGTAGACACGTCACTCACTCATAAATGAATTTAAGGTTGCTTACTCTCAACTCAGTTTTACCCAGTTTTTGCATGATTTACTGGGATATGGCCACTGGACATGCTACAACTTCTTGGAGCCACAGCTGGGAGCTGGGTTGGTGGACATCAAAAGAGGAAACCATGAAAAAGTTTGGCAATCCTCACATCAGGGTGCTAGTGCTCCTAAATGTACCATATGCTCCAGCAGCATGGTGGTGAAATTAAAGAAATGATGAGCTTCATCTAGGAGAAGCATCTCATTCCATGGGATTGAAACTAGGCTGAGCAGCAGATGCAGAATAGTGAACCCAAAGACCAATTTCTGCCAGATTTTGGGAAACAAAATAATCAATCCATCAAAACAAAGTCATACAAGAAGCTCCAAGTTTTCCTTGATTTTTCTCTCTTTCTTGTTCCATCTTTAAAACTTCTATGTTGTATCCCTACTCTGATGTCACTCACCTACAAATTCTTTGGATTGCAGAGAATGCTAATTTTTACCCTTGTGGTCCCAGAATAAATTGTATATATGTAATTAATGAATACTGACTTAGATAAAAGATGTTTACTAAATGTTGCATTGAGTTGACTAAAGATGATCACCTTAGCAAAATAACTTTCTAAGAAATTATTATAAATTATATCATTTGTCCTTTGTCAATCTTTTCTCATGGGTGAAGGGAAGAGTGAACAAATTAGTTTTAAAATAACCTTTGCTCCTTAAGATAGTCAAGTAATAAATGAGAATGGAAAGAGCTGTAAATTTAAGATTCAAAGGACCTGGATTCAAAAACATATTTCCTTCTTGGTAAGCCATGGGAAAATTATTTTCCCTCTTTGAGCCTAAGGTTTCTGAGTTATAAAATAAAGAGGTTAGATTAGATCCTCTCTAAAGTTCCTCCCATGTGTAAAGCCTAGTATTTGCATGACAAGTTATAGTTTAATAAATTGTTTTGCCACACAGTGCCCGTGAGTCAAATGGTGCAGATTTCATTGCAATTTACAGAGAAGAAAATGACAATTTGGAGTGGTATCCATAGCTCAAATACAGCTAGCTCTGTAATGGTAGATCCTAGGTTCAAATGTTGTTCTTACTCAAAATGAGTCCTCTTCCTCATCCACTATTTTCAAGGCACAAGGAAGACTTCCTGTAAAAGGTGGAATTTTAGTTGGGATTTAAAGGAAACCAAGAAATGGAGTGAATTACGGGACAGTCGGGAAGTCAGTGTTACTGCATCAGAGCACATAGTAATGAGCAAGGTCTAAGATGACTAGACAATTGGGGGAAAGGATTAGGTTAAGAAGGGTTTTGAAATACAAAAAGAACATTTTTGTATTTTATCCTGGAAGGCAGGGAGCCACTGGATTTTGTTGAGTAGACACATGGTTAGACCTGTGCTTTTAGGAAAATTGCTTTAGTGGTTAAATGAAAGATGAATTGGAGTGGGGGAAATGTGAAGCAGTCCAACACATCAGCAAGCTACCACAAAAGTTCACACATGCAGTGATGAGGGCTGTGGCATTGTCAAAGGAAAGGAAGTGTATAAGAGAGATGTTACACAGGATAAAACTGACAAGTCTTGGCAACAACCTAGAATGGAGAGTGAGAAATAGGGAGGAAGCCAGAGTAATTCCTAGGTGGTGAGCCTGAAAGCATTGCTGGGGTAATAGTGATGTCTTTTACACTAATAGGAAAGGTAGGAAGAGAGGGCTTGGGGGAAAATGAGTTCTATTTTGGACACAGTGAGTTTAAGATGTCTACTGGGCAATCCAGTTTTAGATATCTGAAAGGCAGTCAGATATGCAAGATGAAGGTCAGTATAGAGGTGAAGGTCGTATAGTTTTGAGAATCATAAGCTTAGAGATGGTATTAGATCTATGAGAATTGATGAAGTAACCAAGTTAAATAATGTTAAGGAAAAAGAGAAGGTGGCCCAGGACAGAACAAAGACAACACCTAAGATTAGAAGATATGATCTGGATGAGGATCCAGAAAAAAAGACTTGAGAAGAGCAGACAGACAGGAGAATCTATGGATGAAAGTAATGAGGAGAAGGTGATCATCTGTGGCAAAGACTGCAGTGAGGTCAAAGAGAATGAGAATTGAAAAAAGATCATTGGATTTGGCTACTAAGAGAGTGCTGGTAACTGGAGAGAGCAGTGTCCAGGAAACAAAGAATTGGACAAGAATGGGAAAGTAGATAGCATTTTCTAGTTAAGCTACAAAGAACAAAAAACACACAGGACAATAGTTAGCAGGGATGGATCAAATAAGAGTTTATTTTTGTTTTTAGGATAGTGGAGAAATGGACATGTTTATAGGAAGCCAATAGACAAGGAAATAGTAAAAATAAATGAAAGAGTGGGAATAATAGATGGGGCAAATTGATGGAGATGGAATGGAATGGGATCTCTTAGAAAAGTAGCCTTGTCAAGAAGATCAATGTTTTATATGATAGGGAAAGGAGATTGTGACATCATCTGATTGACAGATGAAAAACAGAAGTGGTCACAATGAATGAGACACATACACTTATGTAATATTTATAGGCTATACAAACAAAAAAACGATTTGAGAAGTGAATTTAGGTGATTAAGAAAATGATAGTGACCTTAACCAGGGAATTGGAGGGAAGAGCAATTGGGAGAAAGATGTTTAACGATTAATTTTTGGACATACTGAGATGCCTATGCTAAGATATCTAGGTAGAAATATGAGTTGGATATGTTTAACTCTCATTCAGAAGAGGGATAAGGGCTGGATATATAGATTTGGGAGTAATTTATTCCTTATTTTAAAAAAACCTATTAAAATAGATAATGGAAAACTGCCATTAAAAAAGTCTTTAGTTGTCACTTCTAAATTAGTAGGGTACAAAATCCTTGAAGACAGCAAACATTAGCTACTCTTATGTTTACCTTTGCCTCTAGCAGAAAGCTTCCTTCATAGGAGGAGCTTTTAGATATTTGTCGAATTTGTTGAATAAGTAAAAACTATTTCTCTTTCAAAGGTAAAGCTGACATACTTTGTCATGTACATTTTGAGTGCCTTGAGATGAGAAGAAAAATAATATTTAATTAAAGGAAAGTTAAGAGACTGATGCAATATTAAAATATGAGTCAATAATTAACGGGCAGCTTACTTAGGAAAATACACCAACAATTTACTTTGATTTACAACATGATAGTCATAAATCATGTTTATTAATAGCATTACAATACTAACATTTTGTGTACTTTTAAAAACTAAACTTTAATTGAATATGTAAACTGACTTCAAGTCCTTAATTCATTGACCCCACTGCAGTCCTAAAATAATGAGAAAACACATGCCAAACCTGGACTCTGGCTACATACCAATAACAATTCTATTGCAATTTGGGGTTCACAAAAAACCTTTCTGAAGCAAAATATAAATACAAATATTGGTCTCTTCATCCTAAATACCAAATTTAATGTGTGAGAAAAAATGAGAATGTAAGATTAAAAGCCAAGAAAGAAAGAAGAAATCAATCAATCAACTTCAAATAAGTTGTATACAGGAAAAATAGAAATTGGGAACATTAGAATTAAGGTTTGGGAAAGGCTTTCTGTAGATAGGATTTTATTTGGGACTTGAAGCCAGAGAAGCCCAGAGCAGAGAAGAGAATAAGTGCGATAGGCAGAAGTATCTTTTTCTTAAAATAAGATCAGAATCATTAGATCAAAGAGTACTTAGCAAGAAGTAAATTGTGAAGACTGCAAAATTGGGGGTAATGGAGCTAAGTTTTAAAAGTCCTTGGAACATCAAAGGATTTTGTATTTGATCCTGAGAGCAATAGGGAGCCACTGGTATTTGAATGTGTGTGTGCATATATCTATGTATGTTTACGTGTTTGCCTGTGTTGATGGGGAAGAGAGTATTTTCATGGTCCAAACTGTGTGTGGAATTAGAATCACTGTGGCAGCTGAATGGGTTGGGGTAGGGAAGACTTCAGGTAGGCACAACCACCAGAAGGCTATTGTAGCAGTCAAAGCAGAGGACCTGCACCAGGGTGATAGCATTTTTAGAAGGGGAGCATATGCTAGAACTGTTGCAAAGGTGAAATCAAGTGGCTTGGAAATAGCATAGAAAGACATTGAGAAATAGTAGAGTCATGAATGATACCCAAACTGTAGGACTGAGGGGATAGGAAGCTGGGGTAAGGGAAAAGATTTTGGGGAATAATAAATTCAGTTTTGGACATGGTAAATTTGTCTACTGGACAATGCAGTCTGAAATGTCTACAAGGCAATTGAAGATGTGAGCTTACAGGTTGGGGCACGATAAGTAGATCAGAGTCATCAGCAAGTGTAAGTAGTCTAAAGGGAAACCAGGGCCTAGCAAAGACCCTGTGGGATGCCTATGGCTTGATTACCTAAAATAACTATGTAATAAAGGAGACTGAGGAGCAGTCAGATAGTAGAACTAGGATAGACTGCTATCCTAAAATCCTAGAGGGCAGAGAATACAAAGGGAAAAAGCTAATCAATAATGTCATGGGCTACAAAGAAGTCAAAACTGAACACTGAACAAAGAACACTGGATTTATCAAGTAAGATTATTGGTAATATCAGGGGCCAGTTTTGGTCAAATGATGAATTCAGAAGATGGATTTTAAGGATTAAGAAGTTTGAAATTTGACAGAAGAAAGAAGTTTGATAAGGGTTTCATTTCTAAAATACATAGAGAATTGACTCAAAATTTTAAGAATGCAAACCATTCACTGTGGTGTTCTCTTCTTTAAAATATAATGATTCTCTCTGGGAGCAGGTGTCTCCGGGATGTTTTCTGGAGGCAGCCTTAGTATCAGTTCAGATCAATAATTGCCTCAAATGCAGCCAGGTGCTGAAAGTTCAAATCTTTTATTGTATCCTTCAATATAACACGGTTTTCTTAGAGGCCTCTCTCCCTCTTTGGTTCCAAGAGCTCTTGCTGCTAATCTTTTGCCTCTGCCAGCTTCGGCTTCTCTTCTTCCAAATATCTCCAGCCAGCACCAAGGTGAAAGTTGGAATGAATCTGTCTTGCCTCCGAGAGAGGACTTCTGGCTCTCAATCTCCCAAAGTGCCCCTGTGTCTGTCCCAGAGTGCTCTCTGGCCCTAGAAGCTTCTTGCTTTATATGAGCTCTCTAAAAATGTGAACACAAGCATTGTTTCTCAGCTCCACTTAGTACCTTGTTTCTTCTGGCCCATAACATCATCTTGTAAGATCAGATCAATCATACTGAACCATGCTAAATTAGATAATGATTGTCTCTATCAACTCTAATGAGTTAACAGCTTGAAAGGATTCTAACAATTCACCAACAACAAATGGTCAAAGGATATGAACAATTTTCAGATAAAATTAAAACCATTTCTTGATATATGAAAAAATGCTAGAAATCACTATTGATCAGAGAAATATGCAAATTAAGACAACTCTTGAGATATCACTACACACCTCTCAGATTGGCTAAGATGATTAAAAGATAATATTGGAGAGGATGTGGGGAAACTGGGACACTAATACATTGTTGGTAGAGTTGTAAAATGATCCAACCATTCTAGAGAGCAATTTGAAATTATGTCTAAAGGGCGATCAAAATGTGCATACCCTTTGACCCAGCAGTGTTTCTACTGGGTTTATATCCCAAAGGGATCTTAAAGGAGGGAAAGGGACCCACATGTGCAATGTTTGTAGCAGCCCTTTTTGTAATGGCAAGAAACTGGTAACTGATTGGATGCCCATCAATTGGAGAATGGCTGAATAAATTATGGTATATGAAGGTCATAGAATATTATTGTTCTATAAGGAACAATCAGCAGGCTGATTCCAGAAAGGCCTGGAGAAAACTTACATGAACATCAATTCATACTAAATGAAGTAAGTAGAACCAAGAGAACATTGTTCATAGCAATAAAATTATAAGATGATCAACTCTGATGGATGTGGTTCTTTTCAACAATAAGGTGATTCAGGTTGATTCCATTATTCATGATGGAGAGAACCACATGCATCCAGAGAGAAGACCGTTGGGACTGATTGTGGATCACAACATATTGTTTTCATCTTTTGTTGTTTGCTTGCTTTTTTTCTTTTTGATCCGATTTTTCTTGTGCAGCATGATGAATGTATAAATATGTACAGAAGAAGTGTACGTTTAACATATATTGGATTGCTTGCTGTCTAGGGGAAGGAATGGGAAGGAAGAAGAAAAATTTGGAACACAAGGTTTTGCAAAAGTGAATGCTGATTAAGGGGCAGGTGGATGGCACAATGGATAGAACACTCGTGTTGAAGTCAAGACATGAGTTCAAATCCCGGCTCAGACACTTAATACTTCCTAGCTATGTAACCTTGGGCAAGTCACTTAATCCCAATTGCCTCAGCTAAAACAAATAAAAAACTATTTTTGCATATATTTTGAAAATAAAAAAACTATTATTTAAAAAAAAAAAAAAGAAGTATGATGTCTTAATCCTGGAAACATAGGTTAGAGCCAGATTAAGAAGTATCTTAAAAATTAAAGCAAAGACTTTTTATTTTATCCTTAAAAAAAAAATAAAAATAAAGTTTGAAAAAAGTGGAGGTATCTATTCTGGAACTCCTTTTCAAATAGTCACAAAAGAGAGAAAAGAGAAGACAATAGTGGGAATAAAAGGATCAAGTGAGGTTTTTTTCAGGGACATTTATAGACAGTAGGCAGGGAGAGATTAAATTTATAGAATAGGAATGACAAAGAACAGTCTTCTGGAGGAGATGGATTGGGGTGGGACTTCTGTAGCTAGTGAACCATGGTAAGGAGCTTGATTGAAGAAGTCAGCTCTTTGTTAGAGACAAGGTGGAGATGGTTTCATTAAATTTTCTAATGTTTCAGACAGACTGATGAACTTCATGTTTGGAAAAACATATAAATTAATATAATTTTTTCCAACTGCATATTTGTGATCATTGAAGCTCAATAAATTCCCACAATCCAATGTAATGATAAAAAAAGCCATGATACCAGAGAACAAATGAAACATGCTAGCCATCTTTTGTGAAGTGATGGACGGTGCAGAATGACATTTTTTTGAACATGGCCAATGTGTGAAATTTTGCTTGACTGAATATTTGTTATATAAATTTCTTTCTTCTTTTTCTTCATTCTTTCAATGATGGAGTTAATGGAAGAAAAAAATCATAGAATTTTTTTTCCCCAAATTCCTACTAAAGAACATGCCAACAGTTTCTCAACTGACAAAGACCTAATAAAAACCAGTCATAGTCAGGGTTAACGAACTGTTCATAGACTTGAGTTTTAAAAATAAAATAACAAATGTTCATTCTCAATTGTACAATTTAGTGTCACCTCTAGATTTACTGTTAAAGCTTTTCTGAAAAGTCATTTCTGAATCTAAAGTATTCAATACAAAATACAATATACATCTTGTATTTAATTCTTTAGATTTTTAGAATGGGCATGAATGGGTGAGAATGTGAAAACCCAACATTAAGATGGATGACATTATATAGAAGTCATCATTTACAACCTTCCCAGATTTTAGCCTTCTAGTAAATTTTTGGTTGTTCAGAGGTAATGGAGAGGGAATAGCATAGAGAATCCAAAGTAATAAGACAACAGTAAAGTAGTTCCAAAGTAATAGACAACAGTGAAGCAATTCTGATTGTGAATTATACCTTAAATGATAGGTGTTACCTTATTTGTGTCTATTTACTCATGAATTCACAATACTTCAAATATAATAAAGTAGGTAAAGTAGCACAACTTTTGTCTTCAACTTCTTCCCTTTTTTCAATCTTTATGGGAGATGGGATGTTATCACCTTCCAAAATAAATTGTAAAGCAATAACCTTCATAGAGGAAAGAAAAAGGTAGAGGAGAATGCATACAACTGTATACAATTTCTCCAGTTACCACAACCTGACTGAGGGAAGAGGCTTTCAAATTTTTATTTCTAATTTCTGAGTTCAGGTACACAGGGCAAGGAATCTGGGAGTGGGAAAGAATTTCCTGAGATAAGCTAACGGGAAAAGGGACTTTGAGATATTGTGACTTTCTTGGGAAAAAATCAAATCTGACAAAGAATGGCTGACTTCATTTTTTCTTCACTCATACAAAAGGAATTAAAGTATCTTGCCTATATTAATGTAGGATTTTTGCTTTTTACTGTCTTCATTAAAATTCCATTTTTGTTGTCTCATGCAGAGTATTAATCATTCTATAGACCTTCGAAAACTAACAGTGTATGTAGCCCAATCTCTGGCATGTTTTTATGTGACCAAGATCCAAGCCTACCTAATTTTAGAGAATCTTATAGTGGTTACTTTTTCAGCCAAAGATTTTCTCAAAGATCTAGGAGATCTAAAAGTCTAAATAGATTGTAATTTCTGTCTTTGGAAGGAAAGAGTGTCCATAATAGCAATAATGAGTAAATTCCCACAGAAAAAAGTATAAATGATTATGATAATTTTTAAAGGGGTTCCTCTAACTACAGTCGTTTTTAAAAGTATTCCTATTCTAGTTGCCAATTACTCAAAGAATTCTAAAAGAAGAATGACTGCAATTTCTTTTCTTTTTGGGATGTTGCTTGTCCAATGGCCTATCCCAATTCATTCATTACAGTAGCTGGATTTCTAACAATTCTGAGATTTGAAATTGGTTGTGCTTTGAATATGCTTTTATCTAATTATTACACATTATTGATTCTAAATCTGATAAAACTCAAAGCAATTAACCATGAAAACATAAAAAAACTATTGTCAAAGAAAAGTTTTGGGTAAATGCTGAACATTAAATGTTCGAAAGTGAACAAGCCATATTCTTAGACTATTCCAATTTCAGCAAATACTAGCTATCCGTTAAATAACCTGGATGCCACAAATTAATAAGGATTTTTGCATTTTTTTCTAGGGGCAGAGATTATTCAGTGGGAATGATAAGGGTGCTTACTATGTTAGCAGATGAAAAATTTAGATCAAGTGATGAAATATACACTATACATTCACCTTTAGAAATTTCATCTCACAAAACTTTTATTGGCAGAGCTTGTTTCTAACTTAATGAATCAAGATTTGACTTTACAATGATGTCAAATTAGAGGGACACATAAAAACCATGAAAGAAGACATAAAAAGAATGATACTGTAGCTGAAAACTAGTTTAATCTATTTCTGTACATTTTTATCAATGGCCTTCATTTTAGGAAGAAAAATTATAAATTCTTTCCTTTATCTCATATTGCCTTTATCATATCACGTAACAGAAAACATATTCTTAACAATTTCACAACATAGCAAGAAACCACAGTGGTTTGCAAGCTACTAATTCTGTTACAGATGAAAGCATTCAATTATCTTTGAAAAATTCAATTCCTCAAAAAGGATTTTATTTTGAAGTGGGTTTTTCGAATATAAGTAGATAAAAAAATGTGGTGGTAGCACATGCTATTATTTATTATCTTGATTTTAAAAGCTAGAAAGAAGCTTCTTGTGGTTCTTGGGTAAAATGACTAAGCTGATGTAAAAGGGGTAGACATTCCTAAAAGACACTTTTATTCCAGATGTTAACTATGAGATAGTCATTTTATTGCAAAAGTACTCCCAAGCGTCTTTCTTAAGTGGGTCATCCTTTTTGAGGCTTATTTTATTTTTATGCAATATGGGGCTTGCTTAAAAAAAAATCTGTTATCACTCATAAAGTGAAAACATTAAGCTG
Organism: Antechinus flavipes; assembly: GCF_016432865.1. Lineage (NCBI taxonomy): Eukaryota > Metazoa > Chordata > Mammalia > Dasyuromorphia > Dasyuridae > Antechinus > Antechinus flavipes. Next base: position 361,960,320 of record NC_067398.1, on the reverse strand, counting down.
AGAAACCTAATTTTTGCCCTTCTAAATTTCTCTGTAAAGCTCAGTGGGCAGGGAACAATGTAATAATGTTACCATCTTTCTATGCAATGCTTTAATATTTCAACTGAAATGATAACTGTCTTAAAATTTTAATACAATATCTCAAAATTCTTATTGCAGTTTTAAACTTTAGTAAATATCAATAACTATCAATAACTTTGTATTTATAATTTGCTTCAATAATTTAAAACTGCACTACGACTTTTGAAATACTTTGTATTTGACTATTACCACTAATAAGTATGAACATAAAGACTCACTCTTCAATACTGTACATATATAAAAATTATTCTCTAGAATGAAGACATTTTCAGCTGTACAATTTTTCCCTAAAGACATTTTCTCATACCTATTCACCACCATTATCCATTACCCACTGCATACAATTGCATTTGATTCCTAGACAGGTAACAGCTTCTTTCTGCTTCAGGAAGTTCTAAAATGTCCACCCTAATTGTGGTTGTCTTGTACCTGTTTAGAAGGGCAGTCTGCTATGTATCTTTTGACTTCCACTTTTCCTTCACACATCTAGTTCATGCTGTTTCACAACTGGAAGGAAATGCTTTCAAATTTTTTTTCAAAATCCAGCTCAAATCCCACAGCCTCCAAAAAACCATCTGAAGTAATTTCTTCTACCTACAAAATAGATCATTTTCTATACAAACCACTCACAGCAATTTGTGATTATTTTGTAATTATATTGTCTCCAAATTTTAATATTCTTTTTTTTACTTTGGAGTACTTATCAAACATGTACAACTCGATTCTAACCTCAAGGATACTCTTTTAGCACCTAGTTAGTACCTTGCATACAACAGGCTTATACTTTTTTACAACAGGCTTATACTTTTTTAAATGGCTTTATTTGAGTAGAGGAAGTCAAGTTATTTGTGAGTGGTCAAATTACTGAAAAAACCTTTCATAGTTATAAGGCTACCTTAAGCTATCACTGTCTGGAATTTTATTTTAGTCTGCTTTATACTTTTTCCATTACCCTCTTTTCAAGGGCATGCTGACCTTGATTTACTGCCTAAGTCTGACAATTGAATAACTTCATTCCTGCACTGATAAAATATAATTTGTGTGCAGGGCTCCCAAATACATACTAGTACATATTTGTAATCTTTAAATTCATCATTTGCTCAAGACAGTTGCCTCTAAAAAGCAGACAATAATCAAAATTCTTCATGCCCATGTAACAGGAAGTAGGAAAAGGAAACAGAAGACAGCTTAAATCAAAAAAACATAGAAGCTTCTGGATGACTATTTCAATAACTTAAGCTGACAATTGTATGTATCAGAATTGTCATTTCCCAGAGTTCTAGGTGTATTCAGCATTCTTTAGTGTGTCTATATAAAAACAAATAAATATAGCTTCCTGTATAGGAAAAATGTTTAACACTGTATATAGTAGCTGCAAAAGCTAAGACCTCTAAATTTTTAAGGTTAGCAGATGTAAATATGCCATATTTAACCTCTATTTAAGTAGACTCTTTTAAAAGTTTCCTCTTTTCTGAAAAGCACATATTTCTAACACAATACATTTTTAAAAATGCATTCTCAAAGAATTCATTAAAAAATATAAATTATTTTAGAATGTGCTTGTATCTAACATATTTCTTAAGAATCTAATCATCAATTCAGGATATGATGAAGCAGATTATGAAATTAAGACAAAACCAAATTATTAGCAGTTTAAAAGTTCAGTTATTTCCTGTTACCAATCAAATGGATCGGCTATATTCAGTAATGAAGAAAATTTATTCCTTTGAAATCATTGTGAAATCTTTTAAGTACTCACCTACACGAAGTATATTTATCATTTTAATGTACCCCAAGAAAATATACTTATGAACACTCTGAAAGAAATATATCATGCCTTGCATTGCTCAAGAAAAAAATCAAATTTCTTAATTAAAAAAAAAAAAAACAGCTTTCATAGTTAACATGGTAAACATCTCAAATGGCTCTTTTTAATGCTAGGGGAAAAAATTCACCTTTTAGTTGTGAAATTACTGTTAACACAGGTAAAGAGCAAACAAAGTAAAAAGTTAAAGCACATATATGTATGTGTGTGTGTGTGTGTGTGTGTGTGTGTGTGTGTGTGTGTGTGTGTATAAAGTGACCAGGAATCACAGTACATTTAAGCAATGTTTTCTTAAGCAGAACTATTTTTGTACTTAAAATATTTGGTGTGGGTGGAGTGAAGGAAATCAATTATTTCACAATATTTTAACTTGAAAACCAGCTGTAATAAAGCCTTGGCTTTAAAAAAAAAATCACAATGGACTTTTGACTACCATAACATTAAAGCTTACAAAGAACACATCTTTCACAGTGCACAGAGGATGCAGTCATTTAAAACCATGTAGGAAAATTATAGCCGATTCTGCATCCTTTATATTGTATTACAAACTTTATGCTACTCCAAAAAACTTCATCCCACATGATCAGCGTTCTAGCTGGTAAGCACCTTAGGTGTGTGAAGCCATAAGGACAGAGTAGCTATAAAATATTTGTCTGAACACACCACTCCTTCTCCTGATTAGCTGGTGCATTGTCAAGAATTCTGATAGAACATTCAGTGAAACAGAATACAATATCACATTCTGGCTGCATACACTTGGGACAGGGCATTTTAGTAAATACAGTGAGAGATAGCACTAATGCTGAAATATTTTTCAGCAGGTAAGAAAATTCATATAGCATTCCTTAATTTCTTTTACTATGAACGACTTTAGACCCTAGGTTTAATTCACTTCAAGAAGAATACATGATTTATACATACATATACATACGTACAATTTCTGGAGAATATAGCAAATTTGCTGACATTTACTTTGTTTCATCAAACTATCTACCCATTTGTGTTACCGAAGTCCCATTACAATTAAATTTATTTCATTCTGGTGTCTTTAGTCATGATTTGCCACAACTTGGCATAATGCTCTTTCAAAAGCCAAATAATTTGCACACCCAATGTTAAAGCAATTGGGATATTACTAGTGTACATGTGCTGATAAGAAAGAAAAAGAATCAAGTAGGCATGGGACGATAGCAAAATAGGAAAAAAGGAAACACTACTCACCTTTACTTCTCCCAACTTCTCCCAAAGTTCCTGCAGAACATATCAGGATTTGTCTTTCAAACATTTTAAGCAGCATAAGGCTACCTTTAAGGCTATCAGCCTAAATATATTCTCAGAATATTTGCCAATGGCTAGTTTTTCCATTTTTCCATAGTCATGTATAAAAGGCTGAGGATTCTAGAAATACTATATTCAAAGTTTTCTATTTTACATGTAGTCACCAATACTTAGGTAAATTGTAACTTAAAGAGGTACGCCTAAGGGAGCAGTTGTATTGAAGTCAAAACTCAGTGATGTAAAACCTATATTTCAGTCAAATCCCCTAAAGTGCAAGTGAACTGGTCTGAAAATTTTTCAAGAGGTACTATTAGTTTTATCCAGTTATAGTATTCTTTAATACAACTTTGAGATTATCTGAACAAAAATACACAGTCCAGGGTTTTTTGTTTGTTTGTTTGTTTTTTGTAAAAATGAAAATACCTTTGCCAACTAATTCCCATAATCTTGCTTCAAATAGTTGGAAAGAGAACATGACAACAAGGATAGATTTTCCTCAAAGACTGACTCCTTAAGCCCAGAATTATCAAGGTATTTTCTAATCTTAGTGTATAAATAAATTGAACCTAGTGAATAGATTGCAAAAGGAATATTTTTTCATTAGAACATGTTTATTTTATCTTCAATACTATGATCTAGCTAGGCATATGTAGAAATGCTTTTTATAGCTTAATGGCTGCAAGCATAATTAAATGTTAAAAATGTTTACCTTTTAAAATAAAAAACCAAGTAGTATAACTTTTTCATCACTATATTGGATATTTGTAGTATAAAAGCTGTGGTAAAAAAATGAAATACTTGTAAAGATAAAAGTACTTTGTATTTTACTTTTACTATCAGACTAATAAGATTCAGGAATGTTGCCTATATCTAAGATAAAGTATAGAACTATAACTTACACAAATTACTATTGTATTTTATCAAGGCAAGATTATATAAATTTACTAAAATAGGATCTGATCTCTCCTCTGGAAGGTTTTTTTCACCGTTCAGAAAAAGAAACCAAAGAGCAAGAGCAGATAGAGTAGATGATAGAGTTTCTCAGGAGAAAAATACATATACATATGTGTGTATGTGTATGTGTTTGTTTTTAAAGGATTTTTTAAAGGGAAGTTTTTCTTTAGAAGCTTTTCTTTTATTCTCCCACCACTGCCCTACTTAGGGAGGAAAATAGGGGAAATAGAATTTGGAGAAATGGAGGGAGAAGTAAACAACCCCCCTCTCTCCACCCTTATTCCCCTACTGGAATTCCCAAATTTCTATCAATGACTGTCATGAAAACTCACTGTTATCGACCCAACAGACATAGGACTTGCAGTCATATAGTTAATATATATCTAGCCATATCTCCGGGGTTTTATTTAGTTAGGAAATTTGAGCAACACTAGAGAGAATCCATTGTTATAGAATGCATAGGAAAGACTGCAAATAAACTAATTCCATCCCAAGCATTCAAAAAGTTAGGTTTAATCCTGGCACTTTCAGGGTAACTTAAATACATGGGAAGGAAGGCAATATTTATGCCACATGAGTTCTTAAGTCAATGCACTGAGGTTTGTGCAACACAAATGAGATTTATCCTCTTATAAAGTAAACTAATAAAATGACCAATATAAAACCTGGGTTTGAATCTCAAACTTTGCCACTTACAACCTGCATGAAGAAAGTAGATTAAGTGGCCTCTGACCACATGTCTGATATATAAAAGGAAATTGTAAAAGGAAGAAAGGTTTTCAATAAGAATAAAATTTTCTACTAAGTTCTAAATAACTTTTCAATATTTGAATGACTAGAAGATATTCTCAGTATTAATTCTCTTTCTTATGGAATTATTTTGACTTTGAACAATGATCCAGTTTCTGCTCTTTAAATAAAATGCTATTATATGGAATAAATATACTGTTGGTTATTTTCTAGCTGATATTTTAGATAGAAAGGCAGTTTCCTTCTGGAAATTGACAGTATCATCTCAGTCTTGATCTACAGTAAGTACAATAACCTAAAAGAACTGAAACAAATAGTAAATCAACAATTACAACTTCCACAAAGCATGTCGCACTACTTGTTAAGAACAGTCATCTGATTCCAATGGGAATGGAAAATGCAATCCACAATAAAACTGAACGAGAATTGAAGCATAGTATTTTTACCTTTTTTTTTTCTTCCTTTTCTCATTTTTCCCCCTTTCTGTTCTGATTTTTTTTTTTTTTTGGAATAACATGATAAATATGGACATGTTTAAAAGGATTACACATACATATTTAACCTATATGAGATTGCTTGCTGTCTTGAGGAGGTAAGGAAAAAAAGAGAAAAATTTGGAACACCAAATCTTACAAAAATGAATGTTGAAAACTATTTTACATTCGGAAAAATAAAACACTACTGAGAGGGGGAAAAAATGAAATAAAATATAGCCATTGATTTGTTGAATAAAGTGTAGTACAAAGAGCTGTGCTGTCTTTTTATCTCAGCAGACATCAGTCAATGCCACTGTATGCTGCTTATCCATAAGGTCATAAATAAATTTTAACCTTCAGGTATTAGTAAGAGAGAAGATACTGTATTTTATACATCAAGAGTAGATGAGGAGTCTTCATCAAGAATACTTAACACTAGAATATATGAGAAGTATATCAAAAATAAAAATTAATTTGCCTAGGAAAAAGTTTTACACTAGGTTCAGTGATCTATATGGAAAATTAAAGAAAGGTAAAACTATATGAAAAAATATGTGACATATAAAAATGCCAACACAGCAAGAACGGGCAATAAATCACTCTTCTTCCCTACACATACAGATATGACTTAATTGGCAAATCTGATATATAAATGGGCAGGCAAGGCAAGAAAGAGGTTTTAAGATTACAATGTTTAGCAACAGAAACAAAAATGTATAGAAATGTTGGATAAGACTATAAACTGCCAAAAGAACGTAACAGTATTATATGTATATTTCTATCCAGGGCTCCCACCCCTCCCTGCCATAGCCTAGCACAGTACCTTACAAAATGGCAGTGACTCAATTTATAAATGGATGGATTAAAAAAAAAAAAAAAAAAACTCTCCCAAGTTCCCAAAGTTATGTCAGAGCAACTTTTTTGGCAGAGGAAGAGAAATCTATTAGGTTAAGCATACTATTTTATTTGTTATCTCAATTGAAACACTGAGTGCTTTTCACTTCAGTGAAAGTGATAAATAAATGGTATAACTCAGAATCCTAAGAAAAAAAGCAACATATTCAAGGAAATAAGAGGAATTTTATGAAAAATTGGAATAGTAAAGAACTGTATGTTGTTCAGAGTATTTTTAAAAGAAAATACTAATTTTTCAAAAACATAAACAAGGGCATATATAGGCATATTTATAACATGGGTGTATATAAAGAAAGCTGTCATATCTCTCGGTATAAAATGACAAGAAGGCCTCTAAAATAGATGGAACAAAAGATGTAATAATGCTTTTACTTTAAGAGCTTTTTTTCCTAAATGATATAAAAATATGACCAATGACAATGAGTTTTCAAGTAGTAGAAATGTCATACTTGGAAGTAACCAACCTAACCACTGAAGATTAGTTATCATGAATGAGAAAGGCAAGGGCAAAAAGTAACAAGTGTTCCAAATGGTTGAGTAGGTACAGTATGAATTAATATTTTTAACTAACAGCTGATAATGATGAGATAAGGAACTTTATCATTCAGTTCATTCAACTGATGCTATTAAGTTTTTGGGGAGAAAATGTTAGCACCTTGGAGAATAAAATTCTAAACAATCTTGACATGTAAAAAGATATAACTCAATTGAGAGGAGAAACCTATTCCATATAGAAATAGTATACTTAAAAGGTAAATTTAAAGGTCACAACTACAAGATAGTAACTAATCACTAGTGAGGCTCAAGAACAGCAAAAACTGAGACATAGTAGAAACAAATAAGACAGCAATGTATTTTCATTAAAAAGTTAACATGACACCAAGATATATTGTTCACAGAAGCTTAACTAACCACACCACGAAGTAATTCCAATATACAGATATGGTTGCTTCGTGTAACAGAGGTGTATATAAGTTCTGTGTAAAGCTTAATTTTATACAGGAAAATAATTCACTCCCATTAATTTCATCACACTGTAAGAAATATGCTCCCCTGCTTAATATGTTGATACCTGCTTAATGTGTTGATAATTCCAGATGTTAGTGTCTCACCTGGTATCAATGATATTTGCTAAAACTCCTGCCTCAACTACCAGTACCTACTACCATTCCAAAGAAAGCTGTCAATCAGGTGAAGAAAAGCTGTAGAAGTGGCATTAACAGCTCCTGAAGGCAGCACAACAGCTCTGGCACTGATAGCTTTAGAAGCTGATATCAGCTTCAAAGCAACTGCTAAAATAGGTTGAATAGTTCAAAGCTGGAACCCCACTGTTGTCAGGAGGTCTGGCAGAGGCAGTGGTCACTGCAGTGTCTTTACTGCAGTGGTGGCAGCTTTAAAACAGTGGTGGTGACAGCTTTGGAAAACTATGGTAGCAGAATTCAGCAGCAAGGACTTCAAGTAGAGGAAAAAACTGAACAGCATGACAGCTGAAGCAGTGCTTTTACAGATTGAGGACACTTGTCAAGCAAAATGAATCAGGGAGACTCATTTTCTCAGATTCTTCAATCCGTATCTTTGTAGAGCAAATCTTTATTTAAAACAAAAATCTTTATCTTAATTAAATGAGGTACTTAATAGTACCATGCCAAATTTGCAGCTATGAACAAAAAAGTATATGTATATGGAAACCAGGGGAGCAAGAACAACCAAAAGTATTAAAGAGCTGAGTTAAAAGATGAGATCTCTTGGGAAATGGGGAAGAATGCCTATCCATTTCCATCAAGGATGGAGTGGAAGGAAATTCCTAAACTATGGTAAGAAAAATTAAAGTTAGGTTAAAAATTAATTGCTGACATAGAGTACCAAAGGAGTTTCTGGAATCTCCTCTTGAGACTTTTAAATAAAATTAAGATAGATAACCACCTAAAATTCAGGGTTAAGTTCAGTCCTGACTGCAGGCAATATGTAAACAAGAAAATCCGAGGCCCTTTCCAACCCTTTAATTCTGCAGTTCTGTGATTTCAGAATGTGATAGAAATTGTAAATCTTTGAACATAAGAACATATCATAAGAACAATCCTTCTCTGCTGAGTGCTCCTCAGCCCTGCTCTTTGAGACATTTTCTGAAGTGACTACATTTACACAAGGCCCTTATTTTATAATGTACATAATACAATCTGGTAACTAATCAATATGAAACCACTCAAATCAAAGAATATGGTTTGTTGCTGAAATATTTTGAAATACTTAAAAAAAAAATCAGTGTATTTAAACTTACACATTGACTTTTTTAAAAAAAAGATAAATATACTGAAATAAATCTAGCTTATCCCTGAAAAAAATTATACTGCCACCTGTACATATGAGGTGCAAAGGATAAATCCATAAACTGCTAAGTTTGCACAAGTCAATTGCTGTTTGTCAAAATTTGTAGGACAAGGGGATTTACTAAATATGAATTTTAATTATACCCCAGAATTAACTTGTGCCAGCAGTATCAGTGCAACCATTACTGGCAACAGATGTCATGCTACGCTGTTTTGGTATAAGAATGATAGTGGGAGAAAGGAGGGAAGATAAGGAGATTTTTAAAAATAACACCACCACACTGATGATTTCTAAACCAATGGGATTAACATTAAATCAAGAAAAATAGATTTTTTTTTAAGCTCCACTGAACATACCAAAGGTCTAAGATTTCAAAAGATTAAACCACTTTTGTTCCCCCACTAGTTTATTTTTGGTAAAAGGCAGGAAAAAAAAAATCAGTTTTTGACAAGGAAAATCTGCTTCTTTATGACAAAATGAAGATCTGATTATAAGTACATATATAAGTGAGCATATATTTAAAAAAAACCACAAAAATAATGAAAAAGTGGGGATAACAGCTTAAAAACTTGCATTTTATGGAAGGCTTACCTAAATTAAGAAGCAGTGCACACACACCAACTTATGAAAACTAAAAATGTATGAATAGCACAACAATACTGTGATATTGGAGATCATGATACATTACCTGTACACAACTATTTATGTAATTATTAAACCTTTGGGACACTCAGTTTTATGCCCAATAAGACACCATTAAGTCTTTAAAACCTCCCCTTCCTCCTATTAGAAGAAGGTATTTCTATACACTAATTTTTCCATCTAGTAGAATAATAGGAAACAGAATCCACAAGGTGCTTTAAATGATGAGACCTCAAGTGCTGTTTTTTTCTCTCTTGAATTTTTGGATAGTAAACAGTTCATGGAGACCACACAAAAATACTACGACAGATGAGCCGTGATCATAAGTCTGTTGATAGGACTAAATATTTAGTCCACAGGAACTAGGATGTGAAGGTCTTATGACATGCTTGAGCAACGCACTGAAGGGGATCCCATCTGAGTTAATACTTTGTCCAACCACTGTAGGGGTCCATTCAGATGAAGTTCAATCCAGCAAGGGGTGCTTGTTACTGTCTGCCTTCTGGTGAAAAAACAAGAGAGGGGAAAATGGAAGTTACAAAAAGTAAGAGAAAATAAAACAAAGAATGACATTGTCAATTAAGATTGACATACTTCTAAACACAATAGAATTTCAATATCTAAAAATAAAATGTATAGGATAATTTAAATTTCTACAGAGAAAAATAGAGGCTGACATAGCATTGTCTGGGTCACATACAGCATCCTACAAGCAAACATGTAAGCCTTCTAATATTATTAAAGCCAAGTGAAGAACCAGTAAACCATAAAATCAAATCATAATTTGACATTACATGTAACACCTTAGTTGCCCCACTAAAATGAATAAAATGCTCCAAACTATCTCAAATATTAATGAGGTTAAATTAAGTACATATTCAAATACTATTCATTATCATGAAGAAAACACCGTCTCCCTAAATGCTATGTTCATATGTGACCTGAGGTCAGAGAAGCATTTAGGCTCAGAGTACTGGGCTTGGAGTCATGGAGATTTGAGTTCAAATCTAGCCTCAGACACTTACTAACTATAAGTGATCCTGAGCAAGTCACAATCTCCATTTGCTTGAATCCACTGGTTATGGAAAGAGCAAACTACTCCAGTTATCTGTACCAAGAAAATCCCACACAGTACTGGCATGCACAAAGAATAGGGCACAACTGAATAACCAAACTCTTGAGGTTATCGCTTCCAACCCAAAAAGGGAAAGAATCATCTTTACTATAATCATAGCCACTTGATTATTTCATGAACATTTATAGCAATAAAGACCTCAAATAGTTCATTTTACTGACAGTTTTAACTTTAAAAAATTCTTGATACCAAATTTTTAAAAAATCTATTTTTCTGTAACTTCTACTACTTATCCTAGTGCTACCCTTCAGGGACATAGCCTCTTAATTATTTGAAGACAGAAATCATATCCCATCCATACTTTTTCTTACAAATCCCAGCAAATGCTTCTCATATGACATGATCTTGAGACACCCTCAAAATCCTGGTCACATTTTTCTCCTTAACAGTCTCATTTATCAAATTCTTCTTAAAATGTGGTACTGAGAACCAAACAAAATCTTCCAAATGTAAGACTGTTTCCAATTAACAAAACATTCTGCTTTCTTCTTTAAACAAGCAAAAACAAAAACAATCAACAATAACAAAAACTTCTCAAAAGCTATCCTAATATAGCACCAAATCTGGCAGGTAGATGTCATTCCTAACCTGCAAAAGCTCCAAACATAAACCCAACGTGATTCATTTGTGAACTAACTAGTCAGTTTGGAGAAAATCAGTACTGGGTTGGCTACAGAGGATGATTTTATTTGAGCTGATGGGAGGTGGTGGAGAGATGACATATACTCTTAAAAACTAGTAGTTAAATTGTAGGGAATGCTAAATCTGTCTCAGATTAAACCAAAAATCAGAAAACGTTAATACAATAAAAAACTTATAAGGTTCCTTAGATGTAATCTAATTCCCTTCTTTTTACCAAAGAGGAAATTAAGGTTTAGAAATTGACTTGCATAAGGTCAAAGAAAAAGAATATGAATTCCACTACTATACTCTGGAACCTGTGACACGTCCCACATATTGAGTCTTTGGAAAATGGCTATCAAGCAATTCCTGACAAGTGATTTTTTTAAAAGTCAACGGGAACTTTCAAAATTCTTGATCACATTTAGTTTTAGAAGTGAATAGAAGAGGGAGATAGGCTTTTTCACAAGGGGACAGGAAAACTCTTCTTTTTAAAAGATCGGTGTCTATGAAAACAGTCCATCTTATTCTTTTCTATTCCTTTCAAATGTTCTAAGTCTATTCAATTTCAGGTGTTCCACATTTTTTATGAATGGAACAACCTTTTTCAAATCTATACTTGGCTCCACTGCTATTTGGTTTAGATTTTGAATGCTTTAGATACTCTCAAATTTTTAAATTGAAAAGTATCTTTATTTGCCACCTTGTAGGATAACATACTAAAAATATCATATGACACACAAAGTTATTAACAGGATTGTGGATATCTTTGTTATTTTTATTCTAAATTTAGGATCAACCCACTTTAGATGCAACTGATTTCAAAATTGATTATCTTCTTTCCTTTATGAGTTTAGTACCTGATCACACTTTCTCTCCTAAATGCTTTTCTTCATACTAGGATACAACATACAAACTGATAACACCCAATCTCCCAATTCCTTAATTTACTCATTTCCAATGATTTCATCCTCTATCTTACCCCAGCTCTAGAGAGATCACTTAGATATTATCACCTACAAACAGTTCACTTCTATCTTTATAAACTCAAACTGTTTCATATGTCACTTCTTACTTTGCTTTACAGCTCCAAAGTGTGTTCACAATCTGTAACTTCTTAAATGCTTAGTTTTTTCCCAGGCCAGCACATGCTCCTTTCCCTCTCTTAAGCCCTTGAAGAAACAAAAGAGTTCAACCCTACACTGTCCTCTTTTTTTCCTTGTTCCCTTATCCTATCAAAGCTTACCTCTGGATTACTCCTACCTTTACTCCTTCAAGTGCAGTTGAATGAAGTTGAAGAAAAACTTTAAAAACTGTGCTGTTTTGAATTTATGTATAATTCATGCTATATAATCTCAACAGGGCCCTAACTACTGCTAGGCAATCCTTTTTTATCCCCCTAAATGACCATTTCACTCATCACAGCAGCTCTTCTAAATATTTTCATTACTTCTCAAACCTCCTATGGTTCCTCTACCCAACACCTACTCAATTGAAAAATTTGTCTCATGTCATTGAAAAACTGAGGCTCTTTGTCAGGTTTCCTCTTTTTCCTTCCACTTTTTACCTTATATCACCCAGATACTTTCTGCCACTATTTTTTGCCTTCACTTTATCTCATATGATGAAATGGCTCTTTCCTTGCCAAAGTCAATCTACTCAAAATCTTGAATCCATTCTATGATGTTTCTTCCAACAGACTGAATACTACCGTTATCCCCTTCTCTCACTTATCTTCTGGCTACTTTTCTTTAAAATTACAGATATAATAGTTGTTTATGCTATTGTAGACACAAAATAAGATTGATATTTTTAACTAGCTAGATGTAAATTTTTATAAGTTTGAGATTACATAGGTATAATTTTTTAAATATTATTTTTAATTTATGGAATAAAACATAAAACAACACTAATCTTCTGACTACTTTCTTACTGCCTACAAGTACATGTCTTCTTATCCTCAAAAAAATTCTCTCTATCTACTCTTCTCTGTTAGCTATTGATCCAGTATCTCTCCTTTCTTCTAAGGCTAAACTACTTGAGAAGATCTTCTATAATAGGTGTCAACACTTTTTTTTCCCCCTACTTTTCTCTTAATTCTCTATAATATGTCTCTGATTTCATCATTCTATAGAAACTACTCTAAAAAAACTACTTTAAAAGTTATTAACAGTCTCTTATGTGACTAATAGCCTTTTCTTAATGCTCATCCTTCTTGACGTCAACAACTTTTTGACACTGTTGTCAAATGATACTCTCTTCTCTCTCGAATTTTATGACACTGTTTTTATTGTCTGACCATTCCTTCTAATTCTACTATTAACTATGAGAGTTCTATCCTAGGCCTTCAGCTGTCCTCTTTATGCACTATGTTGCTTGGTAACAGTTCCCATGGATTATATTTTCATCTTCATGCTAATATATCAAATCTACTACTGAAAGTATTCGTAACATAAACTATTTATACACCTGAATTTACTTTTAAAAATTACTTTTTTAATTACTTTGGTTACTTTTAAAACCAAATAATTGAATATCAGAGTAAAATGATGAAAATCAGAGATTTTTCCTTCCCTACAAGGAGTATGTAGCAATTTTTACTACATAAACATACTTGCTGCACTAACATGTGTAGCTTTTCCCCGCATGAATGTCAAACTAGTTCATCCACATTTGTATCTTCCAGCTATTAACTCATAAACTTCTTAACAATGTTCCCTTCCCCCCAAAAAAAGGCATTACTTTAGGGAGAAAAATTTTTAATTTCATATTAAAGTTTACACAGCTCTATAAGAAACGCTAAATATGCTTACAGCTATAAATTTCACAAAGGAAACAATTATAAGAAAGTAGAAATAAAGCTAAGTCCAGAAATAGGTTTTACCAACTTAACTTTACTAAAATCAAGGAGCTATGATTTTTGCCAACGTTAGTACTATTTTTGGAAGAGACCTCAAACCCTTTCTTCTTGATAGATGTTTAGGAGTTCGTGTATCTAATAAAGCCAAAGACCCACCAAGCCATTCCTAACTTATGCCTGTCCTTGGAAAGAAGACAAATAGACACAGTCACAGACACAGACACACACAGTCCCATTGCTGAGTTTGTATTTGAAGCTTCTCTAGTTTTGCAGGATATGCTTTAACTTGTGTGTGTCCTCCTAGCATAGCCTTGGAGAATAAGGCATAAGAATACACTCTGCTGGTGATTTCTCAACAGAGGGTATATGAAATTGGAACACAATTAAAAACCCTCAGAATAATTTTCACATTCCTAGAAACAAACTAATCAGAAAGACGTTATTCAAAAATACCAAACCAAAATAATAATATATAAAAAATTCTCACTACTATAATTTGTAATAATTATTCCGAGTAGGTTAAAAAAAGGGGGAAATTATTTTCTCACACTAGAATTCTACTCAATCATTTCTTTTAGAACTCTATTGTATATGAGTATAGTCTTGCAGCAAAGTAGGAAAAGAATGGGATATGGGAAATGGGGAGGGTGTTAAAAGTGGAGGACTTATTGGAGGAGGGAATGGTCAGGTCAGTAGCAAAATACTTTTGAGGAAAGACAGAGTGAAAGGTGAGAGAAAATAGAATGGGGAGGGGGAGGAAATGCAATTAGCAACAGTAACTGTAAAAAGAATTTTGAAGCTAATTTCTTTGATAAGGCCTTATTTCTCAAATCAAAAGAGATAATCTATATCCAAAGGGCAATAAATTCATGCACATTCTTTGATACAACACCACTACTAGATATGAATACCAAGAAATTAAAAGGAAAAAAAAAGGAAAAGGAACTATATGTATGAAATAGCAGCTTTCTTTTTAGGGCAAAAAATTGGAAACCAAGGGGATACTCACCAATTAGGGAATGGCTAAATAAACTGTGGTATGTGATTGTTATGGAATATTATTTTTTCTATAGGAAATGATGAGCAGGATGCTCTCAAAAAAAAAAATCTGGAAAGTTCTCCTTGAATTTAAGCAAAGTGAAATGTATTATATATAAAGTAACAGCAACATTCCAGGATGATTAGTTGTAAATGAAGGATTTAAGATGAAAAATCCTGTCCATATCCAGAGAAAGAACTGATTGTATCAATAATGAAGAACTCTCTCTCACTTTATTTTTTTTCTTTAATTAGAGTGGAAGATATATGTTTTCTTTTACAACAAGACTTCTATAAAAAGGTTTTGCACAATTTCACATATGGTTTCTCAATGGAGGCTGGGAATGGGAATAAGGGAGAATCTCAAACTCAAAAGTTTTAAAAACAAATGTAAAAAAAATATTTTAAATGTAACTGGGGAAAACATTGGATAAATTTTTTTAAAAAAAGAATTCTATTACTGCATGCCAGGAAACCTTTCAATGATGGATTACGAGCTGCCTCTTTTGAGTTTAAACAGATACAAAAGAAATGAGGAAGTAGAAAAAAATAAATTATTTAAACACTGAGACTAATAAAGAAAATGATTATTTCATACCTGTATTCTGCTCCCCAACCTTTAACAAAACTCATTCTTATGGTGCACATTCTAGTTAACTGGTACACGGCTTCAAAACCCTGATTCACAGATTGAGCCAAAAGAGCAGCAAACTCCTGGTTATTGAAGATCTTTAGATTACAGCCTATCATGAAACAAATTAAAATAAACTCTGTAAAAAGATGGTCAATTACCTATCGTCAACATTTCTTAGAATTCAAGATACCAAAGATTTCAGAATAACCATGGTGTATAAATAATCTAAGTTTGTAGTTAGGAATAAGAGCAAAAGAGATTAATTTGCTTTATAGTATTGGAGGGCATATAATCTTACCTGGTGGAATTTTACACACTGTTGCGGGATGCCAGCCATATCTCTGATTACAATTTGGACTCTGGACAAAGATTGCACTATCACTTAGGCACTCAGCAAAAACTTCTCCACCAATATAATACAAGCGTACTCCTCTTCCTAAAACAAAATTTAAGATTAGTTGTACTTTTTCATATCCTATTGTGAACTTTTTGTTTCTTTTAGTTACAGAAAGGCAGTTAATCAATCATCATTTTATTTGCTAACACTAAAAAATAAGGAAGATACATAATTTAGAGAATTGATATAAGAGGTAGTATATGGGAAAAAGTACATTTTCTGACTCCTAAACTCACATTTCTATAATGCTTTAAGGCACAACTCAAATAGTACTTATTAAATATCTACCATATGTAACACGCTAAATAATGAGAAGTAGCATAGGGTGGTAGATAAGAGTCAGTCAAACTTGGGTTCAAGGCCTCAATTGTCACATTCCTTCAATGTCTCAGGAAACTCAAAGACTCAATCTTAAATTACAGTGCTAATTTGCACTGATTAAAGGGGGGTTTCTCATTACTAGTAAAATAAAAGGTATAGTTATCTCCCTCAACCCCAAATATTTAACACATTGTTAAAGACAAAAATAAAAACATCTTACCCCCAAGGAGCTTATATTCTACTAGGGAAAAAGAAAGAAAAAAGATATAGAAATAAGTAAATTCAAGAAAATTTGAAGATGGAGAGACAAGGAAGACTATCAAGGCTGTTAAGAGCAGGCAGGACTTAAGCTGTATCTTAAAGGACAATGAAGATTTAGAAAGGAAGAGTTAAGAACCAGACCCAGTTCTCTACCTTCCAAAACTCTTTGAGATATAGAAAGCCATCAATTGTAATTCTTCCAATAAGATGGAAATCCACTAGGGCTTATTATCTGTCCTATCCTTGTGCTCTCTAAATCGTACGATATTGCCTTTGTTCTGTTGCAGCACCATGATAATCCACTGACCTGCTAATTTTTCAGACCTAAATATCTTAAACTTTCAAAACAGGGCCATGAGTGCAGTCCTTATATCCAAAGGACCAACCAAAGGAGCCCTTTCCACCTATCCTGCAGCTAAGCCGTCTCCTCAAATGGGGATTCCTTGAGTAGGAAATGTCTTGCTTTCTATTTGTATCCGCATGTTATTTGTCATATAGTAAGCATTTAATGCCTTTTCATTCATTCACCCATCCACAGTGGACAGCTTATAAAAATAGAGACGTGTAGGAAATGGAACAACAGATTCAAATTAGTAGACAAATGTGGCTGGAATGTGGACTAGGTAAAGCAGCAATAATGTGAACTAAGACTGGAAAAGTACATGACACTCAGATGGTGGAGAACCTTAAATAACAAGTTGAAGACCTTGTATTTTATCCTACAAGAGATAAAGACTGAAAAGAAGCAACATAATCATAGAATCTCAGCTGGATGGGGCTTTAAAATTATTAGGTACAACTTTTAGGTGAATAAGAAGTCTCTTCACAACATACTTGACAAATAATCATTTCACCTTTGTTTTTAAGACTTCTAGTGAAGAATCCATTTCTTTCAAAGTCAGTACATTCCATTATTAGATAACTTATACATGCTATCTTACCTCAATCAGGGCATAACTTAAGGGTAAAGACAGTTTTTACATTTGTGTCTACAGAGCTTAACACAGCATCTGGCACAGAGTACTGGTTTAAAAAATGCTCGCTATATCAAGATTAAATTTACTTCTATGCACCTTCCAAAGAAAGAAGAGAAAGTCATCTAGCTCAGGTTCTTATGGTCATCTCCAGTCTATCCAATCTCAGGTCTACCCTAATCTATATTTGGCCACTGGACCCAGATGGTTCTAGAGGAGAAAGTAAGAATGGTGACTTTGCACAGTCAATCCAATTCACCTGCATGTCATTGCATCTCTTCCTTATGTCATGGTCCTCTTTGAGAACAACAATGATGAAGGCCACCATCAAGGTGGCAACAACACAGCAAGATGGCACCATGTCTGGAAACACTCTACTGTCCTACCATCATCAATGGAGCTATTCCCATCTCTTGAATTTTTCATTATGGTAAGGACATTTTCACACCTTCTCCCAATGCTGATAATCCCAGCATACCTGAGAGTAAACCATACCATCTTCCAATTCGCTGCTATCTAGTCTTATAACCATCACCCACTGATTTCAGTTCTGGTCCTCCAATTTCTCACTTCAACTCTTTCTACTCACTTCAATTGTGCTTTGGGGAATTCCTGTTCTATAATAAACATCATTTTCTTCACTTTGAATTTCTTTCATGCTCATCCAATCTTGGGGCATTCATAGAAACTTCCCTTCTATGCTTTAATTCATGGCATCATGGCCATAGATCAGAAGACTGTTCATTCCCCACTACTACTTCCAGTGTGTTCCTTTACAGTTATTACTCAGCAAGCTCTAGGTTCACTCTATTCAAAATTATCACTGAATCCAGTACTTGTTAACTATTATCTTCCTTCCTTTCTCAAAAAGTTTAGTACCTCAGGTCAGGACTATTGTTTCTTCCTACCCCAATATATTTCATTCCATTGCCAAACTGATTTTTCTTGATAAGATACTACATGATATTCCTACTCAATAAACTTGGGCTGATTCCCTATTACCTATATAACATCCTCTGCTTGGCATTTTAAAACCTTTATAACCTGTCCCCTTCCATCCTTTTTAATCTCCTTATATGTTACTCTCTTTGGTCCAGCTACACTTGACACCTTACCTCCTATGTACCCCTTCACTAGCTGTCCCTGCATCCCTAGATTTTTTTCCTTCCCTCCTTCTGCCTCTTAGAATTCTTTCAAAGATTCAGCTCAAATCATGCCTTCTAAAAGAAGATCTATTCCTGGTTCCTTCCCCACTTCATTTTTCTCTTTAGGCTCTGCTTACAACTTATAAGACTCCACTATGATATCTTAAATTTTTTTCTCATCTTTTATTTTCCATTTGCACCTGGAAAACCCTCAACTTGGGACTATTCCTCCACTTCTATGGCTTTCTTCTCTCATTAAGTCCCACCTCAATTTTAAGGAAGGGTCTAATTTGGTCATTTTTCATTGCCTTCTGAGTTTTGCTTCTAACAATCATTTCAAGCTATATCCCCCTGCTTCCCCATTCCCATCTACCAATCATTTTAGTTCCTTTTTTGTGTGTTGTCTTCTATTAGAAAGTAAGCTCCTTGAGGGCAGAAACTCTTTTATTTATATCCTCAGCACTTAGTACAGTCACTAAAACACAATAAGCAGTATTTAATTAATGTTTGTGCTGCATTAAGCAATCTTCCTTCCTATATCTTTCTCCTCCCTGTTCTAAGGCAAACTGTTAGAAAAAAGATGCCTAAATTCATTTTCTCCACTACCTCTTATTCTTTTCTCAACTCTGCATTCTGGCTTGTGGCTTCATCACTGAATCGAAACTGCTCTCTGTACCAATAATTTCTTAAGTGATGAGCTATTACCAGTGTAACCTTCAGTTAAGTCACATCTCTGTCTGTTTCCTCAATTATTCCCCATTCCTTAAATCGGAAATAATAGCACCCACTCCCCAGGCTTGTTGTGACAATAAAATGAGATAGTATTTCTAAAGCACTCAGCACAAAGCCTGACAAATAGTAGGCACTTAATAATTACTTGTTCTCCTCCTTCCCCCTTTACAATTTGAACTTTTCTCAAGCCCCATACTTCTCAACATATCTGTAACCTTTAACAATGCTGACCAAACTCTCTCCTGAATATTCTCTCCTCTAGATTTTTATGACACCCCCGTCTTTCTAAAAAATAGGTAAAAAAAATGATCTTACTAGTTATTTTCAATATTCATTTAAAAATATTTTGAATTCTAAATTCTCTTCTGCCCCACACCTCTTCACCAAAATTTACAGAGAGTAACTTTTTAATTGGGTTTCTTGAATCCAGTCCCACATTCCCCCCTCCTCCGATCCATTCTTCAAGTATCTTGACTGTGTCACTCTACAGTACCAGAAATTTCAGTGGCTCTCGGGAACATCTAGGGTAAGATACAGACTTCTTTGTTTGTCAATGAAAACCCTTTAATCTAAACACCAGTCCTTCTAGATCTATTCCATATCAACTTTCTTAGACTCTTCATTCCAGTCTAATTGACCTGCTTACTGTTTTCCACAGATGCCATCTCAGCTCCCCTATTCATGCCTTTGTAGAGGCTGATGGTCTGTCCTTGAAGTATGTAATGTTTTCCCTTTTTGCCTCCTCTGGCTGGAATGCTTAGCCCAATTGACATTTGTCACAAAAGGCCTTTTCTGATCTCCCCATTTGTCCATAATTTATTTTCATTAGCATAGTTGTGTGTGTGTGTGTGTGTGTGTGTGTGTTTTTGATCTCACTAAACTCCTTGAGTTCAAGAATCATTTTTTTGTCTCTGAATGTACCTGGCACAGAAGAGAATCATATTACATATTTATAGAACTGAACTGAGTTAAAGTTCTTGTAAAGAAAAAGTGTGAACAAGAGATTATCAACCAATCTTTGAGGTTGATTTAAGATTTAACTGAAGTCCTCCACAAAGGAGGGACAAGTTAGCTAGAAATGGAAATGGTAACAAATAGATATCTAGTTGTGCCTAGTCCAAAAAAAAAAAAAAAAAAAAAAACAAGAAAATTAATTGACTGTTTTCTTATATTCTTTCTGTAATAGCACACTGTCACACATTTCCATTACCAATGCACAAGACTAGCCTTAGAAAATGTCATAGAATTTTCTGCTACTGTAACCAGAGTAGCACATGTTATGACTGATAACAACATGGTGACTGACCCAAAACATAAATACCCAGTTAAGTCAAGATTCTAGAGAGGGAAAAAAATAAAGAAAAGAAATACCTATATGCCGTCTTGTCATTTCCACTGTAGCATTTCGGTTAACATTGGAAAGTAAACCTAAGCAAAATCTCTCTGAATTTGATGGATCTGTAAATCCATCTACAGTCAGTGAAGGCTGTGATGCATGAAAGGTTTCTCCAACCCTTTGATTTAGCTCATAATATGCTATTGAACACCAAAATGCAGGCTCTGAATAAGTAACTGGCTGCAAATCTACAAAAAGAGAGAGAGAGAATTAATGAATTCTTAAGACAACAATGTGATTCAATAGACAAAAAGCATAATTATCTTTACCAATGCAAACACAGCAATACTAGTGCTATGAGATGAACATCTATCTACAAAATGCGTTTTATTTTCTACAAATCAAACCAGAATTTCATTTCATCCAGTCATTCAATATTAAAACCCCATCTTTTCATTTTGGATCATTTCCTATTGATAGTTTAAGCCAAAAAACACTTAAAAATTTTCACATTTAAAACTGCTAAAATTTTTATGTTTTCACTCTAGGAATAACAACAGAAAAAAACACTGGTTTTATGACAAAATTCTGGTCATACCTTTGCCACTAATTAGCTATATATAGCTCTGGGCAAGTTCACTTACTTGGGCACTTGTCCTCATATATAAGGTAAGATAACCACTAAGATCTTTTCCAGCACTAAGGTTCTGTGATTTCTATGACTGGTGATCAAATAGTTAATTAACTAGCCATATATCCCTATGTCATATTTCTAAATTTTCACTTTAACTATTTGTACCTGTATTATAGGTAAAAAAGTAAAATTAGTGGAGATAATTTTTGGTGGAAAGGGTTGAAGAAGCAAAGAGCAGAAAATATATTCAGAAAATCAGTTTAAAACGAGAATAAAAATTTCATCAGTGACACTTTAAAAGAAATTTTAAAAACTTCTCAGCTCTCACATTCTTTCCTAATTTAACATTTAATTAACACTTACTGAGCTACCTAGTTAATCAAAACAGAAAAAATTACACAAAACCTAGAGATAAAAGACACAGGCAGGACTTGTAATTTCACCACTACAGAACTCCAACAAAAGGAAATTCCCTCTAGCAATGCAATTCAACAACTCAAACATTTTAAGTATGCCAATTTAAATAGAATCTGAAATCAAAAAGTTTTGAAGTGCTTCATATCTAAACTCATAAGAACAATTAATTACTAGCTGTGTAGAGATTAAATTTCATATTATGAAGTCCCTATTTTTAATATGGTGAAATCTACTTGCATGGCATGTAACTGCTAGAAACCACACTTCCAGCAAGAAGCTGACAAGAAACAGTAACTATATAAAAAAGACTCATAGGGGATGTGGGAAAACCGGGACACTGATACATTGTTGGTGGAATTGTGAATACATCCAGCCATTCTGGAAAATGATGTGGAACTACGCTCAAAAAATTATCAAAGTGTGCATATCCTTTGATCCAGCAGTGTTACTACTGGGCTTATATTCCAAAGAGATTTTAAAGAAGGGTAAGGAACTTGTATGTGCAAGAATATTTGTGGCAGCCCTCTTTGTAGTGGCCAGAAACTGGAAACTGACTGGATGCCCATCAATTGGAGAATGGCTGAATAAATTGTGGTATATGAATATTATGGAATATTATTGTTCTATAAGAAATGACCAGCAGGATGCTTTCAGAAAGGCCTGGAGACACTTACATGAACTGATGCTGAGTGAAATGAGTAGGACCAGGAGATCATTATATACTTCAACAACAATACTATATGATGATCAATTCTGATGAACATGGTCCTCTTCAACAACGAGATGAACCAAATCAGTTCCAGTAGAGCAGTAATGAATTGAACCAGCTACACCCAGCAAAGGAACTCTGGGAGATGACTATGAACCACTACATAGAATTCCCAATCCCTCTATTTTTGTCCGCCTGCATTTTTGATTTCCTTCACAGGCTAATTGTACACTATTTCAAAAATATTCTTTTTGTACAGCAAAATAATTGTATGGGCATGTATACATATATTGTATTTAACTTTATACTTAAACATACTTAACATGTATTAGTCAACCTGCCATCTGGGGGAGGGGGGAGGGAAGGAGGGGAAAAATTGGAACAAAGGGTTTTGCAATTGTCAATGCTGAAAAATTACCCATGCATATATCTTGTAAATAAAAAGCTATTAAAAAAAAAAGACTCATAAAATCAGACTTAGAATTGAGAAGGACCTTAAAGAGTAATCTAATCCAGAACTCTCACTTTACAAATGAGAAAACTGTGGTCTGAGAGGTTAAATGACTTGCTGAGGCAGCTAGGTAGCATACTTAATAGAATACCAGTTCTGGAGTCAGAGACCTGAGTTCAAATTTGCCCTCAGATAACCAACAAGGTAACCTAGGACAAGTCACTTCACCTGTCTGGTTCGGTTTCACTATCTGCAAAATAGGTATCATAGCACCAATCTTACAGAATCAAATAAGGAAACATTTATAAAGTGTTTTGTATAGTATTCTTTACACTGTATCATGCTGTCTTACACGGAACCTGTTATTAAAGCAGCATTTTTCCTTCAATAAGACTTTATTTGTTATCTCTAAAAAGGCCTTTATATTTAAAACATTTAGATAAAGCAATTTTAAGTTCATGGACTATTTTAAAACAACCTAGCTATACCTGGCCTTTAAATTTTCTAAGAGTAAGAAAATAGTGCCATTTTTCTTCCCAAGAATTTAGAATTGTAATAATACTTCAGATTTCTGTATATCACAAAAATAATGAGCATTTTCCCCAAATCAACTTGAGCATTAGCACACATATGAAATAATCATACCTTGAAAGAGAAACTTTGAGTTACACAAATATATGACAACTGAAAATCTTTAAAAAAAAAAAAAGCAAAACAAAACAAAAAAACTGATAAAGATTAGCAGCTTACCCAAGCTATGATTAACTGGGGAAAGAGTACTAGGAGAAAGTTCTGCTGGAGATCCTAGAATAATAAGAAAATATTAGATAGTCCAGATTTACCCCATACATAGCTGTTGCCACTACTCCTACCAAGAAAATGATTAAATGAGTTATAATTAATGTCAACAATCTGGAAAACTCTATACGAAATTTCCCATGGGCTTAAATGCCACTTGTTTTAAATAATGCAACTAGTTTTAAAGTTAATATTTATTATTCATCACTTCTTATACATTTATATGTTATACATTTTCCTTTAAAGGAATGACAATCTCAAAGTTTTAACACACAAGACAAAAGATCAAAAAGACAGATAAGAATGCACATTTTACAAAAAAAAGCAATAAGGACAGCATATGCTGCATATTCAATTTTACATGAAGTGCTACTTCTAGTAGACAGATGTTTTCAGTGACAAGAACAAAAGAAAATCTCAAAAGGGAAAATTTAGATGGATCTTATATAATGGCTAATTGATAATATAGGTAAATTTTGAATTCCAGGTATAGAAAATTTGTAAATAAGCTTATAAGGCAAATGCTTAGGAATGACTGTGTAAATAAAATTAACAAAATTTTTAAAGAAAACTATTGTATATCAGGTTAAACATATAGTTTACTTTCCTTTAGTATTTCAAAACAATTTTGTTCTAATAAATGTGTCTATTCCATCAAGCTAAATCAAAGTCCAAGCAAGCCACCTCATTTAGTGAATTTTGACCATGTTCTACCACATAATTCTCACAAAATATCTATCCTCAAATGCTGGAAGATCTTCAAGGAATATTCCCATTTATGTATATTAGTATAATAACCAAGCTGTATATCTGTTATTCAACTCTTAGTATATGATCAACATACCTTTTTACAAATAACATCTTTAATAGAGTTCTCTTATGCTACTTTTCACACAGAGGTTATCAATGGAAATATACCACTACTAGCAATAAAAAAAAGTTATTATCCAATGTGTCAGACACAGTATTATGCACTATGCCACAAAGATAAAAATGACAGTCCCTATTTTGAAAGCTTGTATTTAATAGGAGGAAATAAGTAGATTTATTTCTTAGATCTAAGAACATATAAAAAATATATCAAATATGTACAAGAAAATATTTTGAGAGAAACTAGTAGCTAAGGGATGAGGAAATGTTTCATGTAGGAAGTAGCTTTGAAGGTAGCCGGGATCCTAAAAAAGTAGATGTGGGAAGATAGGGGATTCCAAGAATGGGTTTTAAGAAAAAAATGAATTCTGGTTAGGAATGTTTGAAATGCATGTGAGATAATCAGTTTGAAATGTCTAAAAAGCATATCTGTTAAAGAGCATTAAATTCAGGAGAGCACTTATAATTTAAATCTACAATCATCTGGGTAAAGAACACTTTAAACTAAAGTGACTATTGAGGTCACCAAGAGGAGCCCAGTATTGAGTCTTGGAGTATACCCACAGTTACAGGGCAGACCTTAGATGACATTTCATTAAGGCTGAAAAAGAACAAACAGGTAGGAGAGCACAATATGACAACTTAGAAAACAGAAAAATTATCTAGGAGAATATTGGTCAAGTGTTAAATACTTAGAAAGGCTTTAAAAAGTTAACAGTAAAGGGACATTAGATTTGAAATTTAAGACAAAATTGGTAACTTGAAAAGGCAAATTTAATTAAATGATTAAACGCAGAGTCAAACTCCAAGTACTTAAGAAGTGGAAGAGAGCAAATAAAGGCAACTTGTTCTAAAGATCTGGCTGTGGAAGGAGAGACTCAGGAATGAGAGCTTGATAGTATCAAAGTGGGGGGTGAAGGAGGGAGAGAAGAAGGCGGAAGGGAGGAAGAAAAGATCAGAGCTTGTCTACAGGCAGCAAAGGAATCAGAAGACAAGACTGAAGATCAGTAACAGAAGGGATTAATGACAACAAAAGCTGTTGAAGGGTACAAGTTGATAGCAAACCTCTGATATGAGGCCAAGAGTCTGGGGGAGGGGTATAGAGGGAGAGAGAAGAGAAAAGGAAGAAAGAAGAAAGGAGAGCAGTAGGAAGAGAGATCAATGGATTGAGATATAAAGGAGGGGAGAAAAAGAAAATAGAGGAAAACTTAGTCTACATAGGAAGGTGGGATGGGAGTCCTGAAAAAATAAGCTCTCCAGGGACAGAATAAGCCAAAGCAGAATAAAAGTATTGTATTCACAATGGATTCTCCATTGATTTTTGGGTCTCCTGAAACTTTGATTCTCTAAAGAATAATATTTCAAGATTTGCAAGTAGTGCTTACAACTAGGAAACATATTAATCTACATACTCTTAGTCTAGTCTACCTGAGAAGGAAATAGAGGCCCAAGGAGATAAAGTGCCTTGTCCAAAGCCAAAAAGGGAGTAGGTGGAAAAGTTGGAATTTTAATTGAGGTTCTTTTGACTCCAAATTCTAAGCTCTTTGAAGTGTGCTGCAACTTTTTTCCTTAACAAATGTGGGGAAAGGCCCGATAATTCATTCAACCTCTCTGAGTCTCAATTTTCTAAAATATGAAATGGTGACGATAATATTCACACTACCTAACGCACCACATTACTTTAAATAATGTACTTTGTAAATCTTTAAAGTACTATATAAATTAAAGTTACTACTATTAGTATTTAATAAAATTTGTATGTGTTGGCAAGGGGAAAGGGTACTCCAAAGAATTTCCCCTAAATAAATACAAAGAAATGAACAGGCAGGTGAAAATAGCTCAATTATGGAGCACATTATGACACAAAGTCAGATGAACAATCTACAGGATTTTTCTACCAGTATATGTATGCATACACACATACATACATGCATAGTATATTTAGACGAGATGAATCCATTATTAAACAGGAAGAATGTACTGGCCTGCCCTTAAAATTAAAATTCCTTTAAAGACAGCATATTCTACTGGAAACAAAGACCTATCTTTTGAATATCATATTCTACTGATTGTTATGTAACTGTGTCATGAAAAATCACATCCTTTGAAGAATTAAAAATAAATGTCATGCAGAGGACAATGGAGAAGTATACTGTGAGTGTGAAAAGACTGAAGTATATAATAAATAAGGAACTTTAAAGGATAAGTAGCATAAAGGATGGGGCAGGTAGGTGATGAACTGGATAGAGTACCAGGTCTGTGTCAGGAAAATCTCATCTAAGCTCAGATAGTTGCTACTTGTATGATCCTAGCCCTTATTTGCCTCAGTTTCTCATCTTATGAAATGGGGACACACTGGAGAAGGAAACAGAAAACCATTCCAACATCTTTGTCAAGAAAAGACACAGATGCCAAGATATAGAGTCAAACACAATGACACAACAAGAGTAAATCAGGATGCTATCAGGGAAAAATTTAAGTAGAAAAAATGGGTTGGTGCTATGGTAACAAAGATAGATTAAAAAGTGGACAAATACTATACTGGTATATTCTCATGATATTAGGACCCTAGTATATATCTAATGTACACTGTGACAACTTTTTGTTGGATATGGGCAAAACTTGCCTAAGGAAGACAAGCAAAAATGGGTTGTGATTTCCATCTTGGATATAAAACAGACAACATACAATTCTATCTGATTGTGAGGATTAAGATACCCATATTTATTAACAAATTACAATATTTCACTAAAATTAATTTAGAATTAAGTTGTTACACTATCAGGTTATGAACCAGGAATTAGCCGTATAATACAAAATTGTCTTTAAATGACAAGTCTTTTAAATAAGCAAATTCAAGAATTTGGAAATTAAGTTAAATTTATTCTTCCCCTAAAAGTCACCCCAGTCCTTTGAGTCAGATTTTCAATGACTATTGGGAGCATAACCCACCTTATGTTCAAACTGCTCGCTTCCTCAGAAGTATACAGATATATAAGCTCTTCCTAAAATACTTCAGTAGTCACTGAATACTACCAAAACAACTACTTAAAATTTTTAATCTTACAAATATGAAGAAAAAGACATAGCCAAGAAACTTTCTAAATCCATAAAAAGTGTCCATAATGCAACATTAAAAGCTTTCAAGATGTAGGAAATCACAAGGGAGATGAGGGAGATCAATGAGGGAGAAAGGGAAGGGAGAGAGAAAAAGAAAGTGAGAAAGATGAAGATGGGAGTCCCTTCCAGGTATAAAACTTTTAGATAAGAGAATTCACTTTAATTAAAATACAGCAAGCTACAAAATAAATTTGTCTAATTTAATAATTAATAATGATTAGGGTAAAACTTTTAACTCAATATACTTTGGAAGAATTGAGATATTAAACTAAACCTGGGGTATAGTGGAATTAATAATGGATTTGGAGTTAAGTTCCAGCTACTCTCAGATAAAATTCCCTTTCATTTAAGTTCTAAATCTATCTCTTTATAATCTATTCCAATTGGAAATTAATTTAAATCAACAACAATGCAAATTTTTCTACAAAAATATAATCTTCATTATTAAACCTATAAGATAATTTACATATTTTATACGTATTTCTTTAGTCTTACCCGAAGTGGCTACCAAAAAACAGAGCCAGTAAACTGCGATGTTCTTTCTAGCTACCATGTTGTCTTGCCTTTCCAAGCTCACTACCAAAAGCTTGTGGCCTAGATTATGGTGAGCCAAATGATGGTTACTTTGGTCTGTAGAGAACACTGCTATATGTGTCTCTGTTTATCTCATCTCTCTCTGTATCTACTCTCCTCCTGTCCCCCCTCTCCCCCCAAATGTTTTCAACATTCACCCTCACAAAACCTTGCTGTTAAATCCATTTTAAAGCAATAAATTATTTTTATTATTCACCCATATCATACTTTTAAAAAGTGCTTAGTTGTTTGACAAAATTGAAGCACATAAGAGTCCATGAGCACTTCTAATTAATAATATATATTTAAACTAACACAAAATATTTTTATGAGGAAAAAAAGACCAGGTATCATCTTCAATACTTATGTAATTATTTACTTCTCAATCTAAATTTCAGTTCTATTAGTACAAAAATAAAATTTTGTGTAATGATGGCGTAGACTTTATCTTCCTTTCTCAGCTTACTATAAAATTCTATAATGGGTTTATCGGCACTAGGTAATTGTTAGTTTGTGAAAGCTTACTTTTTGCTAGCAACTTTACTGTTTTGTTTTAAATCTGTGATTAAAGACAGATTTTATAGGTTAATGATAGACTACCATAAGGAACACTGAAATCTGTCTTTAAACTCCATTTTGCTAGCAATGAGCACTCACTCACATTCACAATTTCTTCTTATTTTCCACCCATTTCTTGTCTCAGTAAATAGTATACATTTACTGAAGAAAACAGCATAGTGAAATACAGAGGCAATATAATGTATAAAGGGTCCAGTCATCTCCAAGGTAAAAGAGTTCTACTAGAATTTATTAAAAGTTTTATTTTTATTTACTCTGTCTCCAATAGATGTTAAAAAAATTTTTTAAAATCTCATTTTAGTGCAAAAGTGAACCAGTTTCCAAAAATGATAATTCTGAGTTAAACAGGTAATGTTTATTTTATATTCCTTTAATCTTAACCAAGAGACTAGAAAAAGCAGAACCAGTCAAATGCAATGCTCTTTCTATACCATGTTGCCTCTCTTTCCAGAGATCATTACAGAAAGCTTGTGGCCTGGTTTAAAGAAAGCCAACTGATGATAACTAAGGTCTGTAGAGACACTATTGTGTGTGTGTGTATGTGTGTGTGTGTGTGTGTGTGTGTGTGTGTGTGTGTGTCTCTCTCTGACTCTATAACCATCTATCTATATACACACACATGAAATTGGCTTTATTGTATACATTAGAAAAACAAAAAGGATGAAACCTGTCCAAACCTACAATATGCAAGCTGGAGAGGCAGCCTGCAATGTTAATCCATGTTTATCAGAAATCTAAGGAACCTTTTGAATTATCTTATCTTAGATTCTGCTGAAGATTCATGATCTCAAACTTCACTATAACCAAAGCCCGTCTATTTTTTAAAAATTTGCACCATCTAATTTTTTAAAATTTCAATTGTTCTAGCAAAGTAAAACGAACCCTTAGAGATTCTCTAAGGCTAATAAATGAAGGTTATACAAGATTGAATGATAGATACAAACCGTGATTAACCTTCTTCAAGAATTCTAAGTAGTGGTATCAAATGTGACATCAAGGAGACCTGGGAGATCTCTCAAAAATGTCAGGTTAAGTGTCATGGCAGCAGCCCCAAGTTTACATTAAAAAAAAGATTTGTTATCAGGTACTTTTTGTTTGTATATGACATAGTGCCAAATATGCATTGAGCCCCCCCCAGAACATTTGAGGCCCTCTCTAACTCAGTGAGATTTATGGTCATTCAAAAAAGACTAGTTTCATCAATCCAGAGGGGGGGAAAAACAGAATAAATGAACTATACTCTAGTTCAGATTATGATATATGATTTGATGAAAAGTCCACTGAATAAATCTCTTAATACATATGTTTTGAATCAGGCATTAGACACAGAAATAAAATGAGACTGGGTCACATTTGAAAAATTATAATGTATTTTCAAAAATGCTCCAGGTGCTTCATGATACAAAACCTCACTTTTTTTTTTTAATATTAATATTCCAGTGGTAGAAGGCTGATTAAGATTTGTGCTTGTTAAGGCCAGAAAGACCTAGATTCAAGTCCCACCACTAACACTTAACTTATCTGCCCAGTCATACAGCTAATTAATATTTTATTCTAGACAACTTGCTAAGGAGCACAAGCAAAGGAGGTACCCATCTGCATTTATAATTAGTGTTTTCTTACTTAGAAGTCCCCTACAATGATTAACTCACAGGTTTATTCTTTATCCCTCTCTTTATCTTTTCAAAAATGCTATATATCATTGCAAACTCTTAGAAAGACAAGATCTCAGAAAAACAAAAAAGGAAATGGGTCATATATTGAATGAAGGTAGGAAAATCAAGGTAGACAGCCCAAGTATTGCATCTGAATTCACAAATTAAAATTATCATCTGAAAAGTTATAACTTGTTTAAGAAGGACTTAGAGAAAGACATGAACAAAAACTCCACAAGATAAAAGACTAGATTTGTTATGATCTTCCTTGGTATACATCAATGAAATTGTAGTCAACAAAGAATTCTCTTATCTATATGGCTGCAAATTATGGAATGTCAACATCTCAAAAAGAAGAAATAATTCAAAAATTAGTGTAATGCTATGCAGTGTATATAAATACACTACACCATGTTATCAACTATGACTTGTGATAAAGTCATGACTTGGCATAAAACATTTTCAAAGAAAATAAAATAAGTCAATTTTGTGTCAAAGATTGATAAACAGTAAAGTACTCCAATGAATATTAAAAAGCCTTGAGGGTTATGTGGAGACTTTCTCGGGGAGTTATAAAAAGACCAAGAATCAAAAAGGATTAAAAAGCTTTAAAAAGTTACAATCTACAATCTACTTCGAACTTGCATGATAAACATCTAAGTTTATCATGAATTATTTTAACCTTTAATATTCTAACAAAGTTTGGCAAATTTTGCTTTTAGTGAAAACTGTCTATCATTTCTTTAGACTTTTGAAATATAAAATGATGCTAATAAGAAAAGGATCTTTATTACTTAGGAATAATTAAGGCTTTATCCATCAGTAATCACAGTAATCAAATTTTCAATTCTACTAAAAGACACACATTAAAGAAGTTTCCTTGTATAGTATACAGACACATAACACGCACTCACTCAAAAACTTTATAAAAAGCCAGCTTTATGCTTTTTTTAAGACTGATATACCTATTTTGCTCAGGCTGGTAGTACAAGAGCTAGTCACAGTCATAGTCCCACTCTGACCAGCATGACAATTTTAGCCTGCTCTGTTACAGACTTATACTGGTTCATCCCTCTTTAGGTAAAGTAGTGCTTCTTGTTCCTAGGAGCTTGCCATATTCCCTATAAATGCCAACTTTAGTACAAATACCCAACTGGCTTAGCCCAGTATAAGTCAGAATTCCTGAAATCAAGAGATCTGCAAAGCTTCCAGTCTCTTCATTAAAGAGATTATCCAGCAAAAGCTAACTTTATACCAGTTTCAGACTATTTAAAGATATAGAAAAGACTAATTTTTATAAATATTAATTTTTTAAATAAATATGTGAACACACAATCTAAATCATCATAAAAAGCTGAAATTCTATATAAAGTTTATTTTAAGAAATGACCTACCAATAAGAAAAATTACTTTTAAATACCTGTGTCCATACTTTGGTTTAATTGTTGATCACTTGTTTCTCCATCTTCACTGATATATCCAGGGGGTGGTGTTTCTAAAAATTTAAACAAATCATACAGATTATTTAAAATGCCTTGTACCCAGTTTTCCCTATTAGATAATTAATCCCTCAAACAGCAACTGAGACATGTATTCATGTAAGAGGACAAAAATGGGTTCCTATCGAAATCATGTCAATTAAATATTCAATTTGTTTCTACTAAAGGTCAAATTCACTATATTCACTTTGCTATCATTTTACATATCTGAATAATTACTATGGGTATATTTTTCTGGATCAATAGCCAAAAGAGAACTTCAAAGAAGTCCTAGAATTGACTATTTCCAAGACAATGGCTTCTCCCAATGCTTTTCTTACTAATGGAAACTTGAAAGCTAACTTATTTTCTTACAAGGTGACTATAAAAGAAAAATACAGGGAATCCAAACACAGAATTTATTTTTAAAAATATCTGCTTTATTAAAAAGGGAATTAATCTTATATATGTTGAGTTTTGTCACAAGTGAATACAGGCATCATTAAAGAACTATGTTCTGAGTTCATTTTGGAAAGGTCATCTCTCTGGTGGTCTTTCAAACTAATGGCAAACAGAAGAGAGGCAGGTTTAGGGTTCCCATGAAGAATACTTCCTAACAATTCAAGTTATCCAAATCAGAAATGGACTGCTGTGTTTATTCCCTCTAACCAGAGATGTTTAAACAGTAGCTGGAATACCACCATTCCAGAGACCAAACTTGCCTAACAGAGCAAGTAGGTAGAGCAGACTCCACCTTGCATTTTAACTTTCCTGTTCCCTCAATTCTACTTTTTACAAATGTTTATTTCTGTCAACACTTTAGTTCAATACCATCTTCTACATTAAATTTATTATGATTTCCCCAGTTCCTTGTACTCTCCCTCCCCAAGTCAAAGAGTACTTAATTTTGTATATATTTGTAAACACTTAATTATGTGCAAGGTGTCTGCCCTGATGGCTCCTTCACAGCAGAGACATTAATTTTTGTCTCAATTTCCATTGCCCAGCAATGACTTTAAAGGGAATTCTTTTTCCATATATTTGGTTAAACTAAATGATCAATGAGATTGTGTGACATTCTTTAATGGCTTCTGAATATTTAGAAGAGAATTAAATACACATAGAATACATAAAACAAGCAAAATGACAGATTAGGTGAACATTAATATAATTTTCTTTTGTGATCAGGGGCCAAAATATTTTCCATGGGGAGGAAAAATCTAGCTAATACAGCAATAGCAATTTCAATTTTATGTGATAATCAACTTCAGGTAAAAAGTTTTTCAAGGGCTATAATTCAAGAGAAAGCAGAGACATGAACAATTTCCTAAAGACAACTAAACCCAAATAACAAAGAAAGAAAAATTATTACCACTAACAACAAAATGTTTGCTTTGAAATTTCTAATACTTAAACCTTGTACTTCTCTTTGGTAACCAAACTTAAACCCTTTGATAAAACTATGATGTTAGCATCTAAATAAAAGTTCATCTTAAGATAATATGCAAACCAGAGAAGAGGACTGTGGGAACTGAGTATGAATCACAACACAGTTATTTTCACATTTTTGAATTGTCTGCTTCCTATCATTTTTTTTTTCTTTTTCTTGTGCTCTGATTTTTCTTGTGCAGCATGACAATTGTGGAAATAAATATAGAAGAATCGCACATGTTTAACATAAAAAAAGATGATACTTAAGTGTTTTAATACCCTAATAAGAAAAAAGTAAAAACCCATCCATCAAAGTAGGAATTTCTAAAAACAAAGTTAAACTAGCAATATGTGTAAAATACTTTGCCTAACAAAAAGTTCATTTAAACAGATAAGTTTGAAAAAATTCTTACATGTAAAGTTTTTATTATAAAATCAACTTATTGACTGCTATAAGCTTTTCTATTCTCAACATTCCTTCTTAAGTTTTTCTTCATCCTCACTGAAACCTCCAATGCCTCCATGATCTCTCCCACACTATCATTTCTGTTCTCACCTCACTCTCACTTTACCTTCTGATCCCATGGATCACCAGTTCAACTATGCATACTCGTCTCTATATTTGAATCCAACATGGTACAATGGAAAAAGCACTGGATTGGGATCAGAAGACTTATAGTACAAATCCTGCTATTAACACTAACAATTGTGTAACGTTGACTAAATGACCTCTAAGAGTCTTCCCAGTTCTAAATCAATGATCTTCTTTCCCCCCATCATACAGCAGTTATACTTTGCCTATCTAAACCACCCACCACCACTAATCCCACTCATGTGCTATTAATGCATTCAAGAAGTCTTCCAACTATATGTTTTATGTGGGATCTACTATAAATTCTTTAACCTCACTAGGATCTTTTACTGCTTGCTACATGAATAATCCTTTCTCTCTTGACACTATTATACTTTTTATAATAAGTTAATTCAAATGTTTGGGGTTTTGTCCCCCCTTCTTCAAGCTTCTTATACAACGTTTCCTGGGAAAGAGTGCATATCTGAAAAGTTTTGGTGGTCTTTGTGTTCTTTTATCCCTTTTATCTCATCTGGGAGTTTGCTCCATTAATCTTCCCATCTCTCCTCACAATCTTTTCACTATTCATCAGATACTTCTTTGGCATCTATAAGCATTTTCAGTCTCCCCTATCCTTAAGAAAAATCATGTGACCTCCCTTTCATAACTAATTTCCTAGTCATCTAGCTTACATTTCATTTCCTCACTTTCTATTAATTTCTCAATCACATGCAATCTGTTTTTTCCTTCCCCACTCTATTTGGAACCATCTAAGGTTATGAGTAGTCTCTTATCTGATACCTTCTAGTTTTTATTCTATCTAATCTATCTGCATCTTTGACATTATTAACTCCCTGTTGCAGAGATTTTTTTCTGCTGTTGGCTTTTATGATACTGATCTGTTTTGCTTTTTCTCTTCCCCAGCAGACTTCTCCTCTAGATTATTATTCATTTCCCATCCACAAAGTGTGAATATCTTCTAAGACTCTGTCATGAGCTTTTTTTCTTTCTATACTCTCAGTTATCTTTCACCAACTCTTATTGATTCAAATTATTTTTAAGTAGATTTCTTAAATATATATATATCCATACACACACACACACACACACTCACTCACCAAACCTTATTTTTTCTTCTGAATTCTACTTCCACATAGGCAACTACTGATTGGCTATCTCCACAACTGAGATACCAAATAAGTTTAAATCTGACCATGAAAACATAACTAAGCTTCTTTTAAACAGTTTCTCCCACCAAACTCATGCTGAGGTCATTACCCTTCTGGCCATGTAAATTCATAAGATTAGAGTCATTCTTAACTTGACCTTCCCTTAGGTTTCCAAGGTGTGCCAAATAACCATTCTCAAGACATTCATCTGGCCATATCACTTTCCTAAATAAAATTCAGAAGCCCATTATTATCTTTGGAACAAAATATAAACAAAATATCCCAAGATTTATTAAAGTTTTCAATAATCTGATTCCTCATATTTTGTCAAAATTATTTCATTCATTCATTCATTTTGCATTCTATTTTCTGATCAAACTACTCTACTTTTTTCCAAACTGGAAATGCCATCTCCATATCTTCATTCCTCTAAAATTCTATTTTTATTTGTCTCTTTGAAGCTCAGGATTTAATTGAAGTGGTACTTTGCACAAATTTTTCCTAAATGTATCCTTCTTTTCCTTAGTTGTCAGAAATCTCTCCCTCTTAACAATGCTGCATATTGACTTATTAACTGTGTATACATTACAGCATTTTGCAGAATGTAAACTCCTTGAGAGAAAAGATTATTTCAATTTTGTTTTCATATACTATGTAACACACAAGTATTTAGCAAACACAAAGATCACAGTTAATAGGATGAAAACAAAAATCACTGAGAAAACTGTACAGCAATATTAAAAAAAAATCCAGATTTAGACCAACAAATTTTATATCAAAATAAGTTTCAAATGGAGAGTTAATCTAGATATAAACCCATATCATAAACAAATTAGAAATATGGAAAAAATATCTATTAGAACTATGAAAAGAAGAAGATGCATAAAATAATAAAAAGCAAATAATTAAAATGTTTAAATTTCTCTGATAAAGTCCAAAGGCATAGAACCAACTGATTCAAAACTTAAAATATTAAGAGTCATCCCCCAATTGATAAACAGTCCAATGATATAAATGGGCAATTCTCAAGGGGGAAAAAACATAGGTTTCTACAGTCATATTTTTAAAAATGTTCCAGATCACTAACAATAAGAGAAAACCAAATGAAATTCTCAATTACTACTTAATTCATTTCAGAAAGGCAAAAAATGACAAAAAAAGGGAATAAATCATGGAGGATTTATGTACAATGGTACAGTGTTGGTAACCCTATAAGTGAGTATAACAATTTTGGAAAGGAATTTTGAAATATATACAAGCCCTTTAACCCAACTATTGAATCACTTCTAGGTCTATAACTAAAAGAGGTCAAGGATAAAAGGGAAAGGTCCTATTTACACTAATTCCATATTGTTTCTTTAGTAAAACCTGACAACATGAATTTAAATTTTTCAATGCTTAATGTGTCAATTTATATTTCTCTTTTGAGCAAATTATGAAGATCCTGTACTGCTTCCAGCTTCATCTGATGTTGATTCATTGTCCTTTGTCATGTAATAATTACTTATAGCTGCCCGAAGTCTTTTATCTCACCAGAAGACCATATTCCCTTCTGTCATTGATTTTTTGACTTCCTTGTTGATTTATCTAGTTATTATTAGTCTTTTAAGTTTTCTTCTCCTGGAGATCTTCAGTAAGATTAAATCTTTTCCTTGTTTTCACTTTCTGACTTCCTCTACTTTGACGGAAGGTTTCCTAAATCTCAAAGCTATCTCAGCTTCCTCTCACACATAGGACAATTCACAGGTTACCAGTCCCAGGATCTGCCTGAAGAAACTTCTGAGGACTGAAGTAGTCCCAAATGGATGTTGAGTTCTTCCCCACAGGCTTACTGGAAGGATACACAGCCAAATACAAGTTGGCTCCAATTCCTACATCGTAGGATGATTGTGAGGATTAAGTGTTATATTTGAACAGTGCTTAATAACATAACGTTTTGAATACAGTAAGTACAATATAAATACTAGCTACTATAATTGTTTTTCTATTATCATTAAAAGAATTCATTAAACATTTATATCAGATATTAGAAGTACAAATACAAAAGAAAAACAATTCCTCTTCTTGAGAGTTTGTATTCTAATGGCAGAGTTAGCAAATAAACAGAACAAATTTATTACAAATTTTAAAAAGTGTTGTTTGCTTTGAGGGATATTACTGTTTTTAGGTATTTTCATTTTAATTTAAGATCTATGTATGGCAATTCCTCAACCACTCAGATGTTATATACTTTTCTTAAAAAAATTCAAAATCCTATTCATGACACTTTCTATCTTACATGGACACATCAAAGTTGTGCTAAACCTTAAATGAGATAATATGTGTACAATACTTTGTAAATTTTAACATACATCATATTATAACATATATTATATTATAGAAAATGCTTCAGATCTAAATTCTCCACTAATAAAAAATGATGCAAACTATATAGTTGGCCAAGTCTAAATCCATGAAACAGAAGGGGTTACTCTGATTGATAGCTTACACTACTTTGAGGGCAGGGATATCTGTTGCTCCTTTTGTATCCCCACATTTAGCACAAAGCCTGTCCCAAAGCAAGCACTTAACAAATGTTTAATGATTGATTAGGCATACCTCACCTTCAAAATTTTGATTGTATAAAAGTTGAGTTCCAAACTTAATAAAACTGGGCAAGTGGAAGCTAATGACTCAATGAGACATCAAGAAACAATAAAATTTTAAAAATTTTAAAATAGAAGAAAAGTTTTCACTGGAAAAATAATTGACGAACAGATCAAAGAGAGAGAATTTGAAAATTATGGGAATAAGTAAAAACCATGATAAAGAAAAAAAACCTAGACATCACATTGCAAGAAATTATCGAGAAAACCTGTCCTGATAGTCTAGATTCAGATGGTAAAACAGAAATTGAAGAATCCACCAATAATAACTTTTGTAAAAGAGATACCAAAACAAAAATTACTAGGACTCTTCAGACAAATTTCAGCGCCCACAGGTCAAGGAGAAAATACTGTAAGTAGCCAGAAACAAACAATTCAAATATTGTGGAGCCACAGTCAAGATAACACAAGACTTAGAGGCTACTACATTAAAGGAATAGAGGACTTAGAACATGATTCCAGAAGGCAAAGGAGTTAGGAATATAAGAATAATTCACTCAAAAAAACTGAATACAATCCTTCAGGGGGGAAAATTAATAGTTAATAAAATAGATACTTTTTTAAAAATAGATAATTTTGAAGCATTTCTGGTGACAAGACCAGAGCTAAATACAAAACTTGATATTGAAATATAACACTCAAGAGAAGCATAAAAAAGGTAAACAGGAAAGAGAAATCAGAAGAGAATCAATAAAGTTAAATTGTTTACATTACTAGATGGAAATATGATGCTTCTAATTCCTAAGAACTTTATAATTATTAGGAAAGTTAGGAGGAATACAGACGGCACAAGTATGAATTGACTATGATGGGATGATATCTAAAACAAAATTAAGGGATTAGAAAGAGGGATGCACTGGAAGAAGAGGAAAAAAATATCTCACATATGCATGGCATGAAAGGAGCTGTTACTTTGGGAAAGTTGGGGTGTGGAAGTAATAGACAATGATTGAATCTTAATGACAGTGGAATTGATTCAAAAAGAGAAGCATATACATCCTCAATTGGGTATAGAAATCCATTTTACACTACAGGGAATTAAGAGGGGAATGGGATAAGAAAAGAGATTGGGGAAGGGAACAGGAAGAAAGGAAAGGCCTGACAGAAAGGAGGTTGGGTATCAGAAGCAAAACACTTCCAAAAAGTAGCAGGGCACAATAAATGAGAGGATGATAAATGGGGAGAAGGAAGACTGGAGCGGGAAGAAATAGGATAGAGGAAAATGCACAATAATTTCAACTGTGAAAAAACTTTTACAGCAAATAAGAAAGATTTCTCCAACAAAGGTCTCATTTCTAAAATATATAAAGAATGGAGTCAAATTTTTAAGAATAAAGGGCATTCTGGAGAAACTTACACGAACTGATGCTGAGTGAAATAAACAGGACCAGGAGATCATTATATACTTCAACAACAATACTATATGAGGATCAATTCTGATAGACCTGGCTATCTTCAGCAATGAGATGAACCAAATCAGTTCCAATGGAGCAGTAATGAACTGAACCAGCTACACCCAGCGAAAAAACTCTGGGAGATGACTAAGAACCATTACATTGAATTCCCAATCCCTATATTTTTGCCCACCTACATTTTTGATTTCCTTCACAGGCTAATTGTACAATATTTCAGAGTCTGATTCTTTTTGTACAGCAAAATAATGGTTTGGACATGTATACTTATTTTGTATTTAATTTATACTTTAACATATTTAACATGTATTGGTCACCCTGCCATCTAGGAGGGGGTGAGGGGAAGAAGGGGAAAAATTACAACAAAAGGTTTGACAATTGTCAATGCTGTAAAATTACCCATGCATATAACTTGTAAATAAAAAGCTATTTAAAAAATAAATAAATAAAAAAGAATAAAGGGTATTCCCCAACTGATAAATGGCCAAACATGGACAGGTAATTTTCAAAAGAAATCAAAGCTATCTATAATCAAATGAAAAAATGTTCTGAGAATCTGTAATGATGAGAGAAATGCAAATTAAAACAGCTCTGTGGTACCAATTCACATTTATCAGAATGACTAATAACAGAAAAAGAAAATGTTAAATATTTGAGCAGATATGGGAAAATTGGAACAGTACATTAATAAGAACTCTTTCTGTAGTGGAAAATAAATGGAAATTGAGAGGATATCCATGAACTGGGAATAGGTGAATAAGTTGTAGTACATAATTGTGATGGAATATTATTGTGTTATAAGAAATGACAAACAGGATGCTTTCGGAAAAACCTGGACTTGCATGAACTGATACAAAGTGAAATGAGCAGAACCAGTTCTGTAACAGCAGAATTGTGCAATGATCAATTGTGAACGATGGAGCTATTCTCAGCAACACAATGCACCAAGAAATTCCAAAGAACTCAAGATAAAAAATGCTATCTATCTCCAGTGAAAGAACTGCTGGTGAATTGAAGAATTTTAAATTTTTCTTTTTTCTTTTTTTTCAGGGTGAGAGTTTCCATGTTTTCTTTCAAAACATAACTAATAGGGACATTTGTTTTGTATGACTGCATATAAAATTGCTTTCCTTTTGGATGAGAGGGGATAAATAAGGAAGAGAATTCAAAATTCAAATTTTTTTAAATATTAAAAATTATTTTTACATATGATAGGAAAAAAAATTTTTTTTCTAAAGTTGACTTATACTTCCTACTTTCTCCTAGCTTAACTGTATTAATATAATCCATCCATGGGGTTCAGAAGAAAGGAAAGTCTCAAAAACTGATCTTCAAACACCCTTAAAAACTGATAATTTACCAACACCACTTTGCTAAATCCCTTTTTTACAAGAGAATTGAATTTGGAACTCTTAGGGTTTTATTTGGGTAAAGAGAAAAAGTAAGCACAATGGAGACATTAGGTAAGAAAGAGAATATCTGAGAGTTTTCTGCTTTGTTAATATTTTGAATGTTAATGTCAGTCTCTTGACTTACTGAGGATAAACAAAGATGGAGAGAATAAAGCACTAAAGTGCTCAAATCCTATAAAGGAAACATACAAGAACCCATAATTCAACAAAAAGAATTAGAATGGAGTTCATTTAATTTACCCCCCTCATTTTGCAAATAATAGAAAAGAGACTTGAGAAGTGAAGTAATTTATCCAAGAACACAAATTAATTTTAAGAACCTAGGTCTCCTGATTCTTTATTCCAAAATAACATTTGCCCAAAGTAATGTACAACATGGTTGACTGAAAGCAGATGTGTTCAAGTTCTAGCTATGCCTTTCACTAGCTGCATGACCATGATTAAGAATTTTCCCCACTAACATAAGAACTTATACTTTCCTTTGAAAAGAAATACTCTGCTAGTACAGATTTACCACTATCTATAACTTAAATCTAGAAAGTTGTCTATGAGGCTAAAAGATTTGCCTAGGTCATACAATTAGTATCTATTAGAGGTAGAATTGACCCTAAAGCCATTCATATTCTAAAGTTTGTCTTCTATCAATTAGGTCACATAGGAAGTTTTTTTTTAAAGTGTCATGCAAAGATTAAAGTATCATGTATATGTTATCATTGTCCTTATACCATTTATTCCTTTACTAGTAGCATTGAGAGCTTGAAAACAAAGACAAAGATTTTTTTTTTTTGCTTTTTAAGCAAAGGGGAAAAAAAAAACAAAGCTAAAATTTTCCTTTATTTTTAAAAAACTTAATGCCAAGGTTAGACATCAGAAATATCCTATCAGTATTACTACAGAACCAGTTAAACCTATAATTGGGTAATAGATAAGTATGTATGTATAAATCTAAATACAGTTTACATAAAACTTCACGATTAAGAATTAAACATCACTTCATAAACAAGAGCTTCAAGAGAATTAAAAAACAAATGAATAAATACCTGGTATGTAATTACTCTGGGGCTCAATTCCTGCTGGGAAATTAGTGTTTTCTGGAATGGAATGAGTATAGTCATCCAAGGGGGGTAGTTCTGTTAGAATCTCAGTATGCCGTGGCACTAATACAGGAGGCAAAACTGAAAAGTTTCAAGAAATTCACATTGTTACATTTAAAATATAAATAAAAAAGTATGAAAAACTCAAGTGTCATTTTATTAATACTAAATAGGCCAATTTAAATTTATAAAATATGACATTTAATATATGAAGAAATATAGCACTGCAGAGTAAAGATTCTGACAACTGCTTTATAATAGGTAAAGTAATTCATAATTCAAAATTTGTTTGTATACAAAATGTGACATTAATTGGTTTTCAAAAGTTCTTCACTAGTATTTGGATATTATATATTTTTTGAATAATATAAATCCTCTAAGACAGAAGTAAACCAGTTCAGTTAAAATAAAAGTCCAAATGTATGAGGTCTGCATTCCTATCTTCAGTGTTATTTCAAGAGAATTTTTCTTTACATGCTTCAAGGTTTTTCTTAGAAGTATATATTTATATTATTTTATATAATTTTTATATAATTATATAATTTTACTATATTATTTTTCTTCTACAAATTCTAAATGTTTTAAATTACCATATATAAGCTATGATGAAACAAAACTGAATATCAAGAGTTAGGCATCTTTATATTCATGTCAGAATTTAGTTCAGTATGCAGTCTCCTTTTAACATTAAAATTAGTCCAAATAATGAGTGCATAACTATGTTTTGACTTATGATCTTATGTTTTTAATTCAAATACAAAAACAATTAAAAAGCAATTAGTAATCTTCCTACCTGGAGTCTCCACTCTCTGGTAATGGTATGGGTTTACACAAACTTCATCCTTTTTAAGATTAAAAGCATATTCACAGTTTTCAATTGCTTTAAGTTCATGGTGACTGTGAAGATCTGGCCAGCGCCACAAGCGGCAATAAATGACATGTGGCAATCCTTTTCGATGAGATACTTGTAGACGACCATCAAGGGATCTGTGGAGAGGGAAAGGGGAAATCATGGAAGGGAGGGAGAAAAGGAGGAAATTAAATAAATAATTTTAAAAAGGCTCACTCAGTGTAGGTTATATTAGTATAACATGAAAAAGAATGACAAATAGTTCAATTCCACTAAATAGTACAGCACAAATAGAGTTGAAAGATGTGTCCTATTTAATGAACTAGTTAAAAACAATTAAGTTAGTAGAAATAGATGTGTCTTATAGAATGACACAGCTGTTAATCTTTAGACAAAATATGACATTTCATTAAATAAGATTATACATATCTGTATTTGATACTCATCCTCAACTTCTGCCTTCAGAAGATTATGCTGCTATCATGAATGATTTTGTTTAAGGACATTTAGGAAATATTACTGCTATTAGTCAACAAACCTGACAGCAATCCAATCTGCATTGTGCTGCAGGTGGTA
This sequence comes from Antechinus flavipes, assembly GCF_016432865.1. Lineage (NCBI taxonomy): Eukaryota > Metazoa > Chordata > Mammalia > Dasyuromorphia > Dasyuridae > Antechinus > Antechinus flavipes. Next base: position 361,917,173 of record NC_067398.1, on the reverse strand, counting down.
AAAAACAAAAACAAAAACAAAAAAACGAGAATCAACACAAAAATGAACTGTGAAGGCACGTTTTACAGAGTGTGAGTTTGTTAAATATCTACATTAATGTGAATGCAGCCTAAACTAATGTAAATTAACAGTTGTGATTCTTTTGAAAATTAACATATACGGCATAATTTCACACATAAATGCAGATGATGATAGTGATGAGATGAAAAAAGACAAACATCAATGTGCTGAAAAAGCTGGTAAGGTGATGAAAAGAAGGTAAAAATAAAAATTAGTTCCCCCAGAATTAACTGTAGTATAAGGGGTTTTATAAATTACTTTACCCACTATTAGTATAAGAAATAATACTAAATTAAATTTAGAAAAACTGGCCAATTACCAGTTTGTTTTTTTAAATGCTTCATAAGGATCAGGCCTACTGTAGAATAATAAGAGTAATAACCTAACCTCAAACTGAAGAGTGTGCATTTATCAAATTTCCCATTCCTTTAAAAAAGTATTTCAGAACTAGAATTTCATTGGTCAAAACATCAGCTAAAACATTTAATATTCTTGAATTACAGGCAAGCAACTGTTTTAAATGCTATGCCATATAATTGACATAAAAGGAAACATCCTAATAAAATTATGCAAAGCATCCCACTATGGATAGAGCCTCCAAAAACCCACCCCCACCCACAAGATCTCTATGATTCGACAGAGGGCAGAATATTCACCTGGTTTGTTCAGAGAAGCTGTAAAGGCCTGTTGTATCCCACTGATCTATCGTATTTGGTGTACTCAGTCCCCAAATTTCAGAGCAAGTGCTGTGCATAAATTGAAAAACAAAAAATTGATGTGAACATGGAAGCATGGTTATTCAAAATACCATGATGTAAAACATGAAAAAAATGTACAGAATGCTCCCTTCACAGAGAAAATATACAGTGTTTTGCTATATTTATTGATATTAATGCTACTTTAGTATATTTTCTGCATGAAGGCAGCCAATAAAATGGAACATGTGACTCAAGGTAAATTATGATTATGTTTTTAAAATGTGAATACCAAAGTTAATCTCAAGGTTAATGCCATAATGTCCATTAAAAAAGGAAATATTTCCATCTATGGAATAATAGCTGTGTTAACAAACCTAATATAAGAACTTCATTTTATTAATATACTGTTAATAAGAACTTTTCTGATTTCCAAGCAGATGTCAACTTTTTTTTAATTAGTGAAATCTAAAAAGCTTAGATTTCTCCAGTGAAGGATTTCAATGTACTCTAATGTAAGTGATACGCATTTTTCAGAAGTATGCTGATGCCATTCACTAGAACCAAACAGAAAGCAACTTGTCAAAACATTCCAATGAAGAAATCTATCTTGAAAGTTTAAAATGAAAACTGTTTATACCAAATATGTTTTTAATCACCTAGCTTGTTAATCACCAAGAACCTAAAAACCAAATACCAGAAAGACCTAAAGATTTTTTTCATAAATATACAGAAAATAATTTTCATAACATAGTCTTAACTGAGGCTATTTCTAAATCAAGACTTTCTACAGTTTCAAGTTCACTTCTCAAAATGGAAACAACCTACCAAAACTGTAATTTAGAAAATTAACATATTATTCAAAAAACAAGTAACAAAAACCAATTTTTAAATAATAGGAATGGGTGGAATCAGGTAAGAGATATAATGAAATGTATCAAGCAATTAAGGGAAATCTTATTGCCAATTATGAGTTAATAAAAAGGAAGCGAGAGGAATACATTCAGAAAAGTGGCTAGTTAAGATACTAGAGGCTCAACTAATTGGGTTATTATTTGACACTTCATTTTCAAAAAACTACATAATATCTAAGCCTACCATGACATTCCTGACAGTCTGAATTCTTGCTTCTGACCCTGTGCCAAAATTAATACATGAACTCTTTTATTAAACATTGTTTAAAACCCAATTATTATTTTTCATCAAGAATCCAGTTTATTCAATGAAAAATGCTGTTTATCAACTCACACCCTGATAAATGCCAACTGTTATTCCCTAATGTTTAAAGCATATATATGACCTTGTAAGAGTCCTTACGTACTTTTAATCTTTCCCAGTCTCTTGCAACAACTATAATAATAATGGATAAATACGTCTGCTTCCCATAAGCAGAAATTCTCCAGGGATGGTGACCTCACTCAAAAATGACTATTTGTTGTTCTACCTAAAATCATCTCTGAGAAACCTCATGGTATAATGGCAGGAGCATTATACCTCAAGTTAGCAAAAATACAAGTTCAAATTCCAGCTGTGATATTTAAGTGTGGGCCACAATCAAGTCACAACCCCTCTAAAACATTTTCCTCATACATAAAAGAGAGACTACAGTATGTGTCGTTTCTTGCTTCACGATGCTATGAAGACAAAATATAATTATATTAAAGCATGTTGCAAACCTTAAAGCATTATATACAGATTACCTATTACTATCTTGTTTAATAAATTGTGAACATATGGAATGTCTTACAAATGTGGACTTCAAAGAACATTAACAACTTACATTAAAAGTTCCCAATTGTTATTCCTAACATAGGTCTGACCATGTGAGTTCCTTGTTTAATAAGATCTAGTGGGGCTCCTTGTTTTTTGTAGATTCAAATACAAACTCCTGTTTGACATTTAATCCCCTTATGATCTATCTCTACATTACTTTTATATGTTTACCAAAACTGGCTTCCTTGTCATTCCTCTCACACAGGAAATTCCATCTCTCGTCTCCATGCCCTTGCATAAACTGTGCCCCATATGTGGAATGTACTCCCTTATTCCTCATACATAAAATTCCATCTCTGGTATCCATGCTTTTGCAAATACTGACCTGCTTATGTGGAATATATGCCTTCCTCATGTCTGCCTCTTAGAATTTCTAGTTTCTTCCAAAGCTCTCATAGCATCCCAAACACAATCATTTTCCTCAGTCCTCCTGATGTTAATGTTTGCTCTACCTTTACCTTTTATTTATTTGTATATGCTTCTGTACATACGTTGTTTAACTCTGATACATTGCAAATTCCCTAAGAGCAGGGACTGTTTTGTCCAATAAAATAATTAACAAGCATTTAATTAAGTACTAGGCACCAGATAGGCACAAATAAAAAAAAAAAAATACAAAGAATACAAATGAAATTTCTTTGCATTAGCTGGCATCTCATAAGAATTTAATAAAATGCTTGGTGATTGGTATCTTATCAAAGAAACTCCTACTATGTGCCAGGTTTTGTGCTGTAAGGATAGTAAGAAAAGGGAAGGTTCTAGGAAGATGGTAGAGTAGATTGCAAATTTCAAGCTCTCCGGAATTCCCCCACAAAGAGAACAAATTTGCACCTAAGCATGAACAGGGGAGAGCTGAATTTGGCTGGAGCTTAGCAGGAATCACAGAAACTTTCACCTCTTGGACTGTTTGTATAATCCAGGTCTGAGTCCAGGAAGACTGTGTGAACCTCCGTTAATGAGAAACACCAGGCCCAGCTGTGCTGCAGAGTTGGGTCCTGGGTGAGAAGAAACCAGCATAGCCAATGAGTGCAGAAGCAGTGGAATAGGGATACTGCTGGCTACCGGCATATGCAGAAGTGATAAGCTATTGATTTGAGATTCCAGGTCAGAGGGGAGAGTTGAAATGAAGGCAGAGGCACCCCCCCCCCCAACCACCATACAATTAGAGGTGTTTACACTAATACTTCTATTAAAAAAAAAAAACAAAAAAACGAATTGGCAAAGAAGAACTCAATCACTGAAACTTACTATGGGAATAGGGAAGACTAGGTTTCATCATCAGAGAATACTGGAGTTTAAAAAAAAAAGCTTCGATCCCAAAGAAAACTCAAATAGGAATTTCAAAATCAAATGAGAGCTGTTGGAATCCTTACTAACTGCTAACTAATTAGAGTTGATCTAATCTTACAAGAAGATGTTTTAGGCAGAACCTGAAACAAGGTATTAAGTAGAACTACCCATAATCCCTCTCTCTGGAAGGAGCATAAATAGGCCAATGGGCCAGTCGGAGAGTTCTTCAGAGAGGAAGACGCTACAAGTCGAGATTTCACCGGAATGACATGAAGACTGGAGCTGGCTGGAGGCTGAAGAAAGCAGAGGCAGAGGCTGAAGGACCAGACTTTGGATTTAAAGACATTTGGAGAGAGCTCTTGGAACCAAGCAGAGAGATAGGCCTCTAAGCTAACCGGGCTATATTGGAGATAATAAAAGATCTGAACTTTTATCACCTGGCTATGTTTTGAGAAGAAAAAGCTCACCACATTTTGGCGCTCGAACAGGGACCGATTCAGATCCATCTGAACTAGATCACAACAGAGAGCCATTGAAGAAAAAGAGGGAAAAAAATCCAAAAAACCCAAGAAGATTATGAAAAGTTAACCAATTAGAAAAGGAAATACAGAAAAAGACAAAAATAACTTTGAAAAATAGAATTGGGAAGGGGAAGTCAGTGAATCTATAAGAGATCAAGAAATAACAAAACAGAATATAAAGAATGAAAAAATAGAACAGAATATGAAATATCTTATAAGAAAAACAACAGATCTAGAGAACAGATCAAGAAGACAAAAAAATAAGAATTGGACTACCTGAAAACTGTGACCAAAAAATGAACCTTGACATAATAATGCAAGAAATAATCCAAGAAAATAGTCCTGGAATGACATAAGGGAAAAGTGGTAATGGAAAAAAATCCACCAATCACCATCCCAATGAGATCCTTTGTGAAAAACACATAGGAATATTATTGCCAAATTTCAAAATTCCTTTTAACCTTCCTCTACCTCCCTTATCTTCTTCACCCTCTCTTTGCATCTCCCTTTGCCTTTATCTCCCCCCTGATTTCTTTTAGATTTTGGTTCTTGGTAGATTCATGGTATATATTCCTGATATCAGAAAAGTTAACATGTAAGAGCCAATAGTCGAGATTAATTTTAATGAACTTAAACGTGGACAAATTATTTGTGTTTTCTGCATAGAAATGTATGCAATAAAGTAACTATTGGCATCAGGAATTGGATAGTTCAAAATTAAAGATTTATATAAATGAGACAGAGGCAGTAGAGGGGAAAGATAGGTTCATAGTTCTGAAAACCTACTCATATTGAGAATGGATTAATAGGCAACATTATACATACATATATATATATATATACACATATATATATGCATATGTATATATATATATATATATGTATATATATATATATATATATAAATATAAAATCAATTTACCAAAAACCAAAATAATAGCAAAACAAGTTAAGGAATAGAATTAAAATAGAAGACTTAGCAGAGAGAGGAAAGAAGAGATGTACATAAACACTACAACAAATATCAGAAGTTGAATTTATTAGGAAAAAAAGTACAACTAGTAGACATAAATACATGTACAATACATAAATCAAGCTTAACGAGTGAATTAAGAGAAAAAAATTTTCAATATTTATCAGCCATACTAATATTGTTTTAGATGCATGTTTATGTTTGTATAAATGCATGTATATTTATATTTGAGTATATGTGATATGTATGCATATTTATGTATCTATCTATCTATATAGATATAGATATAGATATAGATATATGTATGTGTGTGTCTATGGATGGGTATAATGTATAATGTACATGTGTTTATATTTGTGTGTGTGTGTATCTATTAAGTATAGCCATGCTTAACTAGCCTGCTTAGGGAAGGTGGGGGGGGGGGGGGAATGAAAGAGAAAAAATAAAAATAAAAATAGTGCACAGCAGAGAACAAAAGAACAACTTACAAGGAAGTAAACATGAATATAATCTTTTATTATTATATAGCCTTTTTTGAACTGGAAATTCAATTGTTATATTTTAAATCTTGCTTGACAATCTGCTGGGCAAATGACAATGTTCTGCTTTGTTTTGTTTTATTTTTCTTTTGTCTTATTTTCTATTAAATTAAAAAATAATAAATAATAAAAAATAATTTTTAAAAAGGATATTAAGAAAAGCAAAAAATAGTTGCTGTCCTTAAGGAGCTTACAACTAATAGGGGAAAACATGTAAACAGCTATGTATCAATAGGATATAGACAACATTGTAGATAATCTTAGAACTCACTAACATTAGCAGCACTTGAAAAGGATTCTTTCAGAATGTGAGACTTGAGCTGGGACTTGAAGGAAGCCAAGGAAGCTAGGAGATATAAACAGAAAGGGAGAGAAGTGAAAAAGTCCAGAGTTAGCAAATGAAGTGTTTTGTTCTAAGGATAGAAAACAGAGTAAGGGTGAGCAGAGAGGGTTGTTGGTAAGGTAAAAGACTGGAAAAGAAAGGTCCAAGTTACATGGAGAGCTTTATATCCAAAAAGGATTTTCTATTTGAAAATGAAAGGAAACAAAGAAATTAAAGTTGATGAGAGAGACATAAAGAGATATTTACACATTATGGGAAAAACTTTGAAAAAGAAAGACCAAACATGAAGCTATTACAAAATTCTACCAGGGTGATAGTAGTATCAGAGACACATAGAAGAGATATTAAGGAAGGTAGAAACAGTAGGATTTGACAATGATTTGGATGTAGCAAGTGAGTGACATCTCTGACGCCTGTTTGAGTTAAGAAGAGAAGAGAAGAAGGTTTGGCCAGGAAAGAATGGACATGTTGAGTTCAGATGTCCAACAGGCAGGAAAAGATGCCAGAATGGAAATCAACATAAAGAATAGGGTTAGATGGCACAGTGAAGAGCCTATTCTGGAATTTTTATACACACACATTTATTCAATAATGCAATAACGGCTATTCAATAATTGCCTGGCCTATTATATAAAAATTCCATTCTGTTCCTTAACTTCCCTTATATATTTTTAAAAAATTTTTACTAGATTCATCTGTCTGACAGAGAGTAAACTAAGGTGTGTTACATTATTATAGTTTTACTATCTTTTTCATTTTCTTTATGTATTTACATAGTATGCATTTGCTTCCATATATTTAGCACTGATATTACTTCATTGTTCATGGAATCTTTCAACAAGTTGTTTCCCTGTTTATTTCAATTACACTTATTTTTATTTTGTCTTGTTTAAGACCAAATTGCTATCCCAATCTTTTTTTACTTCATTTGAAATTTAACAAACTTTGTTTCAGCCCCTTATTTTAACAGAGCAAATTTTTGTTTCAATAGTATTCCTGGTAAATAAGTTACTTTGTTGCATTCTGTTTTCTAATTCATTATTCACTTCTCCTGTTTGATAAGTTTGTGCCATTCACCTTCATAGTTATGAGTTAATTTTCTATTTCTTTTCATTTTCTTCTCATATACTTTTCTGATAAAGAAGAGAATGGTAAATAGAAAAGTTTGCTCAACATCAGTGCTCCTGACCTCCCTCTTAATTCCCTCAATCCTTTCTCTTCTGTCACTAGCGAGTAGGATATTATGTGCATGAATTGTTCCTTCCTTTAACAAATTTGCTTTCTTCCAATCCCTTTGCTCCGTTATTATTATAATCTTGCAATTGTATAGCCTGATTTTATAACTTCTCACTTCCTTCCCCTATCCTCTCTTTGGTCTTTTAAGATCATCATTAAAACAACAAAACTATTCTCAGGCTCTTTTATTAGACATTTTCTATGATCTTTATAGATGCTAGAGTTCAGAGTGAAAATATATATCAAAATTCCCCACATCAGAATTTTATATTTATATATAAAGAGAGAGAGAATGAGAGAGAGGGAGGGTAAGAGAGAGAGAGAGAGAAAGGGGGAAAAGAGAAAGAAGGGGAGAGGGGGAGAAGGAGAGGGGGAGAAGGAGAGGGGGAAAGGGAGAGAGGGAAAGAGAGGGAGAGAGTTTATCTTTGTTGAGTTTTATGACTGCTCATTAACATTTATCTGTTTATTTCTCTTCTTTGTATTCCAATTTCTATGCAGCTCTGGCCTTTTTATCAGGAATACCTTACTGTATTTCAGTAAAGGTCTCTTTTTCCCCCTATAATAGTACTATACTCAGTTTTGCCAGGTAAATGATTCTTCACTGTAAGCCTATGTATGTATCTTGCCTTTTAGAATACTGCATTCCAAGTCCTCTGGTTCCTTAAAAGTCATGGCTACTAAATCATCCATGACTTTGATTGTGACTCCTTGTATTTGAATTCTTTCTGGCTACTTACAGTATTATGTCTTTGATCTGAAGTTCTATATTTTGGCTATTCCGTTTCTAGTAATTTTTATTTTAGAGTTTCTTTCAGAAGATGACTTGATGGATTCTATTTTCACATTGCCTTCTGGTTCTAAGATATCTGAGCAACTTTCTTTTATGATTTCTTGAAATATGTTGATTATTTATTACTCAGTTCAATGATTTGGTTATTAATCAAGAAGTCCAGTGATTCTTGAATGGTCTCTTCATCTATTTTTTCAAGTAAGTTATTCCTGCTACAAGGTATCTTAGATTTCTAGTTTTCACACAATCTTGGGTTTTTAATATGTTCTATCTCATGAAGTTTCTATTTGTCCATTCCAATTTTCAGCACATCTATTTTTTTGAGTAAGGATCTGTATTTGTGCCAAGCCATTAATTACATTCCAACACTTTCTTCTATTTCTTTTTCAAGATTTTACTCTAAAAAATAATTTAACTTAAAAACCAAACCAAACCAATCAAACAAACAAAAAACTCTTGCTTCACATTCTTCAGAAGTTCTAATTCAACAATATTTGTTGTTATTTGCTTATACATCCTGGCTTCAGGCTTTATAATAAGGATAGCAAACTGAATACTTCAAGAAGAAAAGTCTGGGAGGATCCCAAAGCTGCATTCTTGAATTATGTTGTATATTTCAGGATTCCAAGGAAGTGTTCAGGCTGGGAACCTGCAATCTTGTAGTGCTCCCAAAGTGGTTTGATCCAGGGCACATTTTGTTTGATCACTGCCTTTTTATTTTGATTCCTGAAAATTCCCAAACTGGATATGTATATGAACAGCATATTTATGACTGAACTTACAGTAAACAGCTGCTGGACTCAGCCACAATCAATAAGCTGGAAAGATCTATTTCGATGGCTGAAACCATTTAGTTCCTGGGATGAGAGTCACATCTCCTCTAGGCACAAGTCTCACCAGGTCACCCTGGATCCATCATGGACTAGATGGTAAGAACAGAGCTGCCAGTTAGTTAGGATCTATTTCTAGAAAAGATTAGTCCCACTGATACATTGTTGGTGGAACTGTGAATATATCCAACGATTCTGGAGAGTGATGTGGTACTATGCTCAAAAAATTATCAAAGTGTGCATACCCTTTGACCCAGCAGTGTTACTACTGGGCTTATATCCCAAAGAGATTTTAAAGAAGGGAAAGGACCTGTATGTGCAAAAATGTTTGTGGCAGCTCTCTTTGTAGTGGCCAAAAACTGGAAACTGAGTGGATGCCCATCAATTGGAGAATGGCTGAATAAATTGTGTTATATGAATATTATGGAATATTGTTCTATAAGAAATGACCAGCAGGATGATTTCAGAAAGGCCTGGAGAGACTTACATGAACTGATGATGAGTGAAATGAGCAGGACCACGAGATCCTTATATACTTCAACAACAATACTACATGACGATCAATTCTGACGAACATGGTCCTCTTCAACAATGAGATGAACCAAATCAGTTCCGATAGAGCAGTAATGAACTGAACCAGCTACACCCAGCAAAGGAACTCTGGGAGATGACTATGAAGCACTACATAGAATTCCCAATCCCTCTATTTTTGTCCGCCTGCATTTTTGATTTCCTTCACAGGCTAATTGTACACTATTTCAAAAAAATTCTTTTTGTACAGCAAAATAGTTATATGGACATGTATACATATATTGTATTTAACTTATACTTAAACATATTTAACATGTATTGGTCAACCTGCCATCTGGGGGAGGGAATGGGGGGAAGGAGGGGAAAAATTGGAACAGAAGGTTTTGCAATTGTCAATGCTGAAATATTACCCATGCATAGTATCTTGTAAATAAAAAACTATAATAATAAAAATAAATAAGTAAACATGGAACCACTCATTGCTCAGGTGCATACAAGCCCTTTTTTGAGTCTCCATGGTAAAAGAGTCCATGTAGTTATTCCTGGCTCAATCTTATTCCAAGTTGACCTGGGTTTCCCCAAGGAATTTACTGATTAGCACTTAGTCTGGTATACATTTTCTAGATTGTTGTGCAGAAGCTGGGGAAAAAAAACACTTAACTGTACTTCTTGCTACCACTCTGCCATCTTGGCTGGTTCACCTAAACCAGACATTAAGTATTTAAAAGTTGGAGAGACTCTGTTTAAGATGATCTAAATATAATTTTGTTTAAAGACAGAGATAAGTCCCAGTCTTCTGTGAATTTTAGTATATCTAAGATGAGACTAATAGAAAATGATGATGGATTTTGTTTATTTAAATTACTTTAGGAAATGGTGCTTTGATTAGATGAATTGCAGAGGAAATTCTAGAGAGCATATTCATTATTGTGAAATGTATGTTAAATGCAAGACTTAAAAGAACTGGATTTCTTAAGAGACATAACTTTTAGTAGATATTCTTTGCCAACAAACTTGGTGAGTTCTTTGAGTAAGACTGTTGCTAATATATAAATGTAGGCCTCTAAGGAAAAATAGAACCGAATTTTAAAAGTGCAAGCAATCTTGGAAATAGGATCAGCAAACCACAGGCTCTGCCCCCCAATCCCAATGCTGTTAAAACTTCTAATTCTCATTTGAAAAAACAAAGTTAGTAAGTTTATGATGGTTCCAAAGAAGATTCGATAGGGGTCTGGAAACCCAGAATGTACTTAAAAAAAAAAAAATCACAACACAATAAAAGACTAAGAAATAGACAAAGGTAAAACCCATCTAAGTTCTAACTAATCACAACCAACATGCAGAATATCTCCAAATACTTTTGATTTTTTAAAAAATATTTTTACATTTATTATTCCTTCTTTATACTGCTTCCCATGCCCCCCACAATTTTTAAAAACTCTAATATGCATAGTCCAGTAAAAATAAATTTCTACATTGTACATTCCAAAAATATATGTCTCATTCCGGCATATTAAGTCCAATACTGGACCCTGGAAAAAGGTGAGTGGTATGTTTATCTTTAATCCTCTGAAGTCGTGGCTTATTACCATTGCATTCATCAAAGTTCTAAAATATTTCAAGGTTGTTTTTCTCTTTAATTTTATTGTTGCATAAATTTTTCTAATTCTGATCACTTCAACCTTCAGATTCAGAAAGGTCTTTCCAATTTTCTCCTAAATTGTCTACTTTATAATTTCTTGTGACACAATAACATGTCATAACATCTATATGCCATAATTTGTTTAGCCATTTCCCAAAAGGTGAACACTCCTTTAGTTTACAGTTTTTGGCTGCCAGGAAAAGAGCTGTTATATAAATTTTTGTAGATATGGCTTCCTTTTCCTCTTTAATCTTTCAGGGGTATAGGTCTAGTTGTAGCATAGATAGATCAAAGGTTATGGTCTTTTTAGTCAGTCCTGCAGACAGCTTTAAATTGCTTTCCAGAAGGCTAGACCAATTCACAGCTACAGTAAATGAATTCTGATTCTAAAAATAAAATTCAATATGTAATAGCAAAATAAAATATCTTTATGGACTAGTGTGATATGATTTCATTGGTGTGGGTAACTGACACTAAGAGAACTCTTTCTGATAATGAGCAACTGTTCTTCACCTAAGAATTTTAAAAATTGCTTGGAGGGTCCCCTCAAGTGAATGATTTGCATGTCTAATGCAGGACTTGAGCCAAGATTATCTTAGACTCCAAATTTAGCCCATTTTTCATTCTTTCCAACAATGGCTTCTATTTTCCCACAATGATTTTAATAAATAGTTGATATTATTAGCTAAAAGTAAATTTCTAAGTTGATTACCACATCCTAAGGTCTATATTATTATAGAAGTACTACAGTATATGATGTTAATTTTCTTGAATTTTCCCTGATTTAGGAAGTACAAAAATAGTAACCTGCCCAAGAAAAAGTCATCTTATGACAGGAAAAAATAAGGATGAATGTTGGAGGAGATGCGGGAAAACTGGGACACTGATGCATTGTTGGTGGAGTTATGAACGAATCCAACCATTCTGCAACCTGGAATTATGCCCAAGAAGTTATCAAACTGTGCATACCCTTTGATCCAGCAGTGTTACTTCTGGGCTTATATCCCAAAGAAATACTAAAGAAGGGAAAGGGACCTATATGTGTCAAAATGTTTGTGGCAGCCCTGTTTGTAGTGGCTAGAAACTGGAAATTGAATGGATGCCCATCAATTGGAGAATGGCTGGGTAAACTGTGGTATATGAATGTTCATGGAATATTATTGTTCTGTAAGAAATGACTAACAGGATGAATATAGAGAGGTTTGGAGAGACTTACATGAACTGATGCTAAGTGAAATGAGCAGAACCAGGAGATCATTATACACACTTCAACAATGATACTGTATGAGGATGTATTCTGATGGAAGTGGATTTCTTTGACAAAGAGACCTAATTCAGTTTCAACTGATAAATGATGGACAGAAGCAGCTACACCCAAAGAAAGAACACTGGGAAATGAATGTAAACTATTTGCATTTTTTGTTTTTCCTCCCAGGTTATTTTTAAGCTTCTGAATCCAATTCTCCCTGTGCAACAAGAGAACTGTTCGGTTCTGCAAACATATACTGTATCTAGAATATACTGTAACATATTTAACATATATAGGACTGTTTGCCATCTAAGGGAGGGGGTGGAGGGAAGGAGGGGAAAATTCGGAACAGAAGTGAGTGCAAGGGATAATGTAAAAAAAATTACCCTGGCATGGGTTCTGTCAATAAAAAGTTATTATAAAAAAAAAAAAAAAAAAAAAAACACCATGAAGTTTGCCTAACAGTTTCTGCTTCTGTAGCATTTGTTTCTCTTTGTTCCTGCATAAAGAGATTACATAGCTGGTGTTGGTGTCCAGTCACTTCAGTCATGTAGTTCTTTGTGACTCCATTTGAAGTTTTCTTGGCAAAGACAATGGAGTGGTTTGTCATTTCCTTCTCCATTTTACAGATGAGGAAACTGAAACAAACAAGGTAAAATGATTTTCCCAGAGTTACACAGCTATTAAGTGTCTGTGACCAAAGATGAGTTTTTCTGACTCCAGGCTCACTCCACTGCATTACCTAGCTGTCCATCACCATCAAAGAAACTTAGCTAGCAAACTGGGGAAAAAAGAACCCTCTAAAATATATGATATCATGAATGCATTCATTCACTAAAATGTTTATTAAACATTTATTGCATACACTCTATTTTGTAGTTCATATCTTAACCTTTACAACTGAATTCTAAGACCATGCATTCAAATCTGAAACTCAATAAACAAAGTTTGAAAATGGTATCCTTTGTTTTTGTAAGTATATGTAAAAGGGGTAGCTAGATGGCATAGTGGATAGAGCACTAGTCCTGAAGTCAGGAGGATCTGAGCTCAAATCCAGTCTCAGACAACTCTACTAGTTATGTGATCCTGGACAAGTCACTTAACCCCAATTACCTCATGAAAACAAAACAGAAGAGAAGAATATGTGGAAGATACTGATAACTCTAGCTATCCCTGTTATTTACTACTTCCCTGTGCCTCAAATTTCTAATTTATATAAAGTAAGATTCTTGGATTAGATATTCTCTCCAAAGTTCCTTTGAGTTTTTAATTTTATGATTTTATATAAACAAAGGAGTTTGGGAATGATGCTATTTCAAATTATTCTTGGAACAAAGAAATTATCATCTTTTCCAGCTTTCAAAACACTAACAACCATAACAACAAAGGTATAAAAAAAGAACAAGTTTGAAAAATACGTCAAAGTAAGTATATTGATAAATAAAATGTAATGAGGCAGCATAGGAAAGCAAAAAGAATACAATATTTGGAGTCAGAGAACAAGAGTTGCAAAAACCTATAAATCAATTACTTTTTCTAGGTCACTTAATTTTAAAATGAGGAGATTGAATCAGATGAGCTGAAATGTCTCTTCTACCTCTAAAGTTTTCATCATATAAATAGAAACCAGAATTGGAGTTAGTAAATAAAAGTTAAGGTAAAAATTAGCTATAATGAATAAATTCTTAGTTTTAGATTCAAGATGTACCTGACCCCCAATTCCCCAGCTCCTTCAAAAACATGCCTTCTCTTGGTGCCTTCTTTGATTCTTTTGAATATGCCAAATCTTTCTAATCAAACAAATAAACCAACCAAACAAAAAAAAAGCCCAGTTCTCTCAGTCATATTCCAAACTATTCACTCTCTTGGCCTCATTTCATTAATAGAGGGGAATTAAGAGAAGACTAAGTACCTCTGATATGAGGGGTGCCCAAGCCCTTTTCTGACAAGCTTTGTACTTTTGTTGTGTATCTAATTCAACTCACTTTCACCTGTGGCTCCAAAAAACTAACACACACACAATGACCACATCTTAGTAAACCATTCAAGAGATGGGCTAAACCAGGTTGAAGGTAACCAAAAGGTTTCAAACCTCTGATGAGTTAGAGGGTATCTATTCCAAGCAAGCAAAGACTTCAGAATGGAAGGAAAAGAACAATTTGTTCCAAGAGTCACGAAGGTGACTGAAGCAGGTGCTGAGGAGTACTTAAGAATTTTGTTAGACATTGAAGATTCAAGGTCTTTCACTGTATCTTCAGTCATCACCAGCTGCCTTGACTTTTGTTTTGCCACTGGACTTGACTCTGGAAGACAAAGTGATGCTGATGACTTTATACAATTCTGTATCACTTAAATCCAAGATATGTGAGAGTCAAAAGACATCACCTATACCATTTTTACCTATGACAACAGGCAAGTGATGAAGCCACAAGTGTTTCAGCACTAGAAACTGTAGTCACAATCCTGTACACAGGTAGCCCAAGCCATAAGATCACCTTCTCACTAAACTGAAGTAGCAATGGAAATAGCAGGTGAACCCTGGATGTCTGAGCAATTTTTTAAGGACCACATTGCTGACTTCCTGCCATGAGCAAAAGACTAGAAAAAGGGCTCTAAAAATTGTATGATTTATCCATCCCTGACCTGCTTATTGTTAATAGGCAGCACATTTCATCCTGCAGTCAAAGCACAAAAATATACAAAAAATTTTGTGAAGATAATTCCACATACCATCAGTACATAAGAAATTCAGTAGACCCTAAAAGATGAACAACCCATGTCATGAGAGAACTCAGCAGTTATTAATCTAAATAGCAGCCTTTAGTGAAACAAGGCTTGCAGATGAAAACTAGCTTATTGAAGTCAGAACTGGTTATGTTTTTCTGGAGTGGCTGCAGTGGTAAGAGTGAGTACCACAAGACTGGCATAGGTTTTGCAATTAAAACTAATCTAGGCAACAAGTTTGCAATCAAAACTAATCTAGGCAACAAGCTTATATGCCTCCCAAAAGGACTGAATAAAAGGCTCATGACAATCCCACTTGCATGAAAGCACCACACAAACATCAGTGTGTATGCTCCCATCATGTCGAACCTTAATGAAGTCAAAGAAATCCCCCTTCACCTATGTGCCAAAAGAAGACAAGTTTATAATTCTGGGTAACTTAAACACCAGGGCAAGTAAAAACTATCAGATATGGCAGGGAATCATTGAGAGGAATGGAATCACAAACAGCAGCAGTCACTTACTACTGAAAATTGATGTACTTAAATGCACAAAAATTTCATGGATGCATCCTTGCAGCAAACACTGGGATTTAACAGATTGTCATTGTGAGGACAAAAGACAAACAGGATCTGAGAGTGAAGAAGGCGAAGTATGGCACAGAGCACTGGACTGATCATAGACTTATCCTCTCCAAGCTAGATTCACATTCAACAAAAGCAGTAGCAGTCCTAAGGCAAGACGACTACTGAAACACAATGTCAACAGAGTAGAGTACTCCTCCCAGCATGAATTGCTCACTGCTAACTTGAGAGGGAAAGCTGAGCCAACACATAGTTGGCAACAATGGAACAGAAAAGGAGTGGGCAGCTTTCAGAGATTTGGTACACAGCATCACATTTATTCATCTAGGAAGCAAGAGTACTGGCAAACATCAAGATTGGTTGGTTTGACAAAAATGATGGGGAAATTCGGAACCTGCTAAATGAAAAACGAGCAGCAGGCCAGCAAGCCAAATCTATCCATCTCTAAGGCAGCAGCATTTAACTCCATCAAAAGTCAAAGTGTCATACTGATTACTGATAAGGACATGATCCTGGAGAGATGTTCTGAACATTTCCATAGTGGTTTTTTTTTTTTTTTTTGGGGGGGGGGAGGGGGTCTAAGGCAATTGGGGTTAAGTGACTTGCCCAGGGTCACACAGATAGGAAGTGTTAAGTGCCTGAGGTCAGATTCGAACTCAGGTCCTCCTAACTTCGGTATTGGTGCTCTATCCACTGTGCCACCTAGCTGCCCCACTTCCATAGTGTTCTAACAAACAATGATCAATACATACTAAAATTATTGATTCTATACCTCAGATTAAAGTCCACCTCTCTCTAGCCAAATTTCCACCTGACGAAGAGTTTTTGAAAGCCATTAGGTTCTTCTGATGAAGCAAAGTGCCTGATGCTGATTCTATTCCAGCTACAATTTTACAAGGCAAAGGGTCCACTGCTCATACAAAAGGTGAACTAAATTTTCTGGGTTTTAGAGCAAGAGGAGGTCATCCCTCAGAAGTTCAAGGATGACTCTGTCATCCATCTCTATAAAGGAAAAGAACATAGGTTGTCCTGTGACATTCTCTCTTAATTACTGCTGGCAAGATTTATGCCAGAGTCCTCTTGAGGAGGCTACTCCTTCACCTCGAAGATGGTTGTCCACCCAAAAGTGAGAGTAGCTTCAAGAAAGAGTTGAGGAATTGTCAATATGGTGTTTGTAGCTCAATAATACCAAAGAAATACCAGGGACAAAACAGGGGTTTGTACACAACATTCATTAATTTGGTCAAGGTCTTTGATACTGTCAGTCATGAGGGCTTGTGGAAAATCATGGCAAAATTTGGTTGCTTAGAGAAAGCTATTTTCCTTTTTTTATTATTATATTATAACTTTTTATTTACAAGATATATGCATAGGTAATTTTTCAGCACTGAGAGTTGCAAATCCTTTTGTTCCAACTTTTTCCCTCCTTTCCCCAGATGGCAGGTTGACCAATACATGTTAAATATGTTAAAGTATAAGTTAAATACAATATATGTATACATATTCATACAGTTGTTTTACTGTATAAAAAGAGTCGGACTTTAAAATATTGTGCAATTAGCCTGTGAAGGAAATCAAAAATGCAGGCGGATAAAAATAGAGGGATTGGGAATTCTATGTAGTGGTTCATAATCATTTCCCAGAGTTCTTTCCTTGGATGTAGCTGGTTCAGTTCATTACTGCTCTATTGGAACTGATTTGGTTCATCTCATTGTTGAAGAGGACTATGTCCATCAGAATTGATCATCATATAGTACTGTTGAAGTATAATGATCTCCTGGTTCTGCTCATTTCACTCAGCATCAGTTCACGTAAGTCTCTCCAGGCCTCTCTGAAATCCTCCTGCTAATCATTTCTTACAGAACTATAATATTCCATAACATTCATATACCACAATTTATTCAGCCATTCTACAATTTGATGGGCATCCACTCAGTTTCCAGTTTCTGGCCACTACAAAGAGGGCTGCTTGTATGTTATTTTTATAACAGTACGTTTGTGTGGGTTCTGGATAAGAGATGATGCTCTCAAACTTTCCCAGTAACCAACAGAGTGAAGCAGAATTATGCTTATTCTTATGTGCTTTAGCATGATGTATTCAGCAATGTTGTCAGACCCCTTCAATAAGAATGAAAATGGCATCAAGGTCAGCTACCGCATTGATGGTAAATTATTTAACTTGAAAAGACTATAAATCAAGACTAAAGTGAAAAAAAAGTTCAGGTGTGACTTTTTTTGTTCACAGATGTTGGTGCACTCAATGCAGCCTCTGAGACTGAGATAGAACTAAGTAGAATTGATTCTTTGCTGTCTGTGCTAATTTTGGCCTAATGATTAATACCAAGAAAACAGGTTTTCCAACGCGAGCATCACACCATCCATATATGGAACTAATAATTACAGCAAATGGAGAAATTCTTAATGCTGTGGTTAAATTCACTTACTTTGGCATATACTATAATCCATGTATGTACACATAGATGACTTGGCTGATTCACACATTGCCATAGCTACCTCAACATTAGGGAGGCTTCAAGGAACAGTGTGGGGAAAAAAAGTGGTATAAGGTTGCCTACTCAACAAAGGTCTATAGTATCTTTATGCCTACCTCCTAGTCATATGCCTGTGAAACACAGAAAATCTTATCAGCACCATGCCAAGAAACTAAACTGCTTCCATTTGTACTATCTTAAGAAGATTCTGAAGATTACCTGACAAGATAAGATATGGACAGTGAGGTCTTTTCTTGAGCAAAACTATCAAGCATTCAAACTCTACTGTAGAGAGTACAACTCTGATGGGCTGACCACTCCATGTACATTTGTCTATAAGACTATTTTATAGAGAACTCACATAAAGCAAGCACCCACACACAGGTCAAAAAAAGTAATATAAGGACACTATATAAGGACACTCTTGAGGTTTCTTTGAAGAATTTTGGAACCACTTGTGAGACATGGAAGACAACCAAGCATGGTGTGCTAATATGAAAGGTGGTATGTTCTATGAGCAAAGTAGAATTGCAATAACTCAAAAGAAACGTGAAAGGTACAAATTTACAGACATCTCTACTCCAAAAGTTTCACATGAATTATTTGCATACAACCTATGTCAGAGCATTCCAAGCTCTATAGGTCTGATCAGCCACAGTGGGATACACTGCACCTTCTTGACCTCAACATAGTGAAGTTGTTTTGGTTCTCCTTAAGAATGAAGAACAACAACTAATCAACCAACAACTAGCCTCTATTTTCCCCCTTCGTTCACTTCTCAACCCTTTCATAATCTGATTTCTCATCATTTAATTGAACCCACCCTTTCCAAAATTATCAATAATCTTTAATTTCCTTTTCTGGTTCATTTTACAAATGAGGAAACAGAGGGAAACCAGACTAAAGACTAGCCCAAGATCACACAGATAAGTATCTGAAGCTATATTTGTATTCAAGTTTTTCCGACAGCAGGCCTATGTTCTATCCACTACCACCTACCTATCCAATGCAGAACCCTCAGATTTCTACCCAACAAATCTAAGAACTGGTCTTTCATATTCAACTTATATATGGAATACATTTCAAAGTGAAATGTCCTATGGCCCTTTCAAATTCAACATTTCCAACAGCAAACTAAAAATATTTTTTGAAAAACTCACCCTTTATTAGATTTCTCCATTTATGTCAAGGGCATTAGCATTACTCCAATCTCCTAGATTTCTAACCTTAGCATTAACCTCAACTAAATTTTCTTTCTTATCTGACATATCAGACCACTTTTTCCATTTCCAAAACATCTCTCACATCAGTCCCTTTCATGCACACATGAAGTCACCAACTTATTTGCATCTTCTTGCTTGAACTATTATAAACACTTCCTAATTGATCTTATTGCTTTAAATGTCTCCCCACACAAATCTAGCTTCCATGTAGCTGCCTAAGTGATGTTTCTGAAGGATAAGTGTGACTATGTCATTCCCCTTTTCAATAAATTCCAGTGATTCCTTTTGATTGCTGAATAAAATACTAATTCTGTCTGCCATTTAAAAGCCTTTCAGAACCTGGTCCCAATCAATCTTTCTAGATTTGTTTATATTATTTTCCTTTTTCTGCACATGATACAGTCAAAGTTGGCCTTCTCTCTGTTTCACACATTTGATAACCTCTCTCTCATTTGTTTTTTCACTTGACCCTATCCTAGAATGCACTTCTTTGTCACCTCCATTTTACAGAGTTCCTCACTATCTTCAGGACAAAGTTCAAACACTGCCCTCTTACATGAAGTTTTTTCTCTTTCTTCTAACTTCTAGAGCCTTATAATCAGAAATTTATTTTATATGTGTTTATCAATGTATATTTTCTCTACAAATAGAATAGTTTCTTGAAAACAAATATTGTTATCTTTTTTTTTTTTTTTTTGCTTTACCATGCACTCAATACATATTAGGTACTAACTAATAAGGAAGAAAATTCTATTTAAATACAATAACAAAAAGCTAAAACATGATTAAGATAAAACTTGATTTGGAACACATACATTTTAAAGACTGATACAAAGACTTATGATATGGAGAGCCTTAAGATTTATTTGTTTTTAAGTAACTGTTGTTGTTCAGTCATTTCAGTCATATCCAACTCTTCATGACCCCATTTGGAGTTTTCTTGACAAAAATACTGGAATGGTTTGCTATTTCCTTCTCCAGCTCCTTTTACAAATAAGATAATTGAATCAAACAACATTGAATGATTTGTCCAAGGTCACACAGCTGATAAATGTCTGAAGCTGTATCTGAATTCAGGTCTTCCTAACTCCAAATAAAGTATTCAAACAACCATGCTACCTAGCTACTCCAAAGGTTTTCAACATAAAGGTTTTCAAACATAAAGAATTATTATTCAAGGTAAATAAAGTATCAAAGACCCTTTACTTTGATCATGATGTAATTTAAACCAAACTTTAATGCATAATGATAGTTTATTATAAAAGAGGTATCTACTACTAACTCCTAAAGAGAAAAATACTACTATACTAAGTAACAGTTAAAAATGTCAAGAAGACAAAGCAATTTATTAATGATCCATACTCAATGGCAAAACAAAAGAAGCAAAAACCTAGATCAACAGAAAATGTTCTAATTCAAGATGTTCAAATATAAAAACCCTTTGGAGAAATTATCCCTTAGAAAAAGATCAAATAATATTTTGCTAAGCATACTGCTTTTATATCACCTGTCACTAGTTCTATTTCATTATTTTATTAACATATGCTATCTTCCATCTCTTTTCCCAAAGAAACCTGAATGAGATGCTCATCAACAGATAAAAGACTGAAGAAAAAGAGCTTTTTAGAGTTGCTTGTTTTCCATTTAAAGATACAAGCTCTTTGTTTGTTAGTCCATATTACAGTCCATTATATGAATTTGATTAACAGTTTCAAAAGTCTCTTGACTGAGTCCCCATTAACTATAACTATTACTATAATTATAACATATATATGATATACTATATATACTAGCTAATCTGAATTATTACCCAATTATTTCAGTATTCTCTTGTAATTTCAAATGTGTAGGATTACTGAAGTCTTTTAAAATAAATGGATCATTAACCCTGGTGACCAAAAAAGAACCAAATATACATATAGGAGAATAGCCTCAGTTGATTTTCAAAACCAATCCAATTTTTAACCTAACAATTCTGTGCTGTTCAGTCATGTTCAACTCTTCATGACCCTATTTGGGAATGATTTGCTATTTCCTTCTCCAGCTCACTTTGCAAATGAGAAAATTAAGACAAACAACATTAATGACTTGTCTAAGGTCATACGGGTGATAAATGTCTGAAGCCATATCTGAACTCAGTCATTAATAGTAAAGATCTGTCAATATTTTTCTGGAGAGGACATCCTAGATGAGGATTATACTTATGTTCTATCACTTTTGTCATTACTAAATTGGGGAAATGGTAGAGAATATAAAGTTATGATAGTCATCCAAGGAATGAAAATGCTAAGAGTCAAGGAATAGTATTCAAAGGTTCTTCCTTATCTTTTCCAGATGCCATTTTTTCACCACTTACCCCCACCACCTCCTCAAAAAGGCCACTTCAGGAGAATAAAGGATTACTTGACTCCCTAAATTGCATTCAACTTTCTTATCTGTGGTGATTCTCTTCTTTTAAAATATGTAGAATAGTTCTCTCTGGGGGAGAAGGTAGGTTTCTCGGGGGAGGTTTTCTGGAGGCAGCCTTAGTATCAGTTCAGATCAATAATTACCCCAAATGCAGACAACTGGTAAAAATACAAACGTTTATTTTCTCCTTCCAAAATAGCCCGGTTAATTGAGGCCTATCTCTTTGCTTGGTTCCAAGAGCTCTTGCAGATTGTCCTTTGCTTCTGCCTCTGCTTTCTTCAGCCTCCAGAGCCAGCACCAAGTTGAATCTGTCTCAAATCTGAGAGAGCCTTCTCAATCTTCAGCTCAACTCTCGACTCGTAGCTTCTTCCTCTGAAAACTCTTCTTCTGCCACCAGCCAGACAAGTGGAAAATATTCTAATGAATCACTCTTCACTGGCTTATATATGACTCTTCTGAGAGAATAGGTTTATGGGTTTTCTCCCATAGTGCTCTCTGGCCCTAAGAGCTTCAAAGGAGGTGTGAATTCAGATATCTCAAACTAAACTAGTAAGAAAATCATACTAAACGTGTGAACTCCAATGAGTAAAGGTGCAAACACAAGCATTGTATCAATTAGTTCTACTTAGTACCTTGTTTCAGGTTCTGGCCCAAAACATCTTCTTGTAAGAACAGATCAATAATCTATCAGCTCTAATGAGTTAGCAGTTTGTAAAGATTCCAACACTTATCCTTTACTTTTAGCACTAAAACTTGGGGGGAGTGAGGAGTAGAAATTTTGGCGAAACACACTGAAAAGAAAATGTTTTGTCACTTTTTTTCTTTTCAATTTCCTCTTCCCTCATTTTGTAAGAACAATTAAACAAGGATTTTTCACTAAAAATGATTTAATCCATACAAGTAACAGACTAAGAAAGTAGTCAGCCAAGCTTTTCTATTTTTATTGCTACTATTACTTCATAGTATCAACTAATGTCTAAAATTATTTTAATGTTTTAAAATGGCATACACTGGCAGAAATTAGGCATGGACCCACACTTAACACCACATACCAAGATAAGATCAAAATGGGCCATGATTTAGGCATAAAGAACTACATCATAAATAAATTAGAGGAACATAGGATAGTTTACCTCTCAGACTTATGGAGGAGGAAGGAATTTGTGACCAAAGAAGAACTAGAGATCATTATTGATCACAAAATAGAAAATTTTGATTTCATCAAATTAAAAAGCCTTTGTACAAACAAAACTAATGTAAATAAAATTAGAAGGGAAGCAACAAACTGGGATAACATTTTTACAGTTAAAGGTTCTGATAAAGGCCTCTTTTCCAAAATATATAGAGAATTGACTCTAATTTATTAAGAAATCAAACCATTCTCCAATTGATAAATGACCAAAAGACATGAACAATTTTCAGATCATGAAATTGAAACTATCTCCATTCATTTTAAAGAATGTTCCAAAACACTATTGATCAGAGAAATGCAAATTAAGACTACTCTGAGATACCACTACACACCTGTCACATTGGCTAAGATGACAGAAAAAAATAATGATGAAGGTTGGAGGCGATGCGGAAAAACTGGGACATTGATGCATTGCTGGTGGAGTTGTGAATGAATCCAACCATTCTGTAAAGCAATCTGGAATTATGCCCAAAAAGTTATCAAACTGTGCATGCCCTTTGATCCAGCAGTGCTACTATTGGGCTTATACCCCAAAGAGATACTAAAGAAGGGAAAGGGACCTGTATGTGCCAAAATATTTGTGGCAGCCCTGTTTGTAGTGGCTAGAAACTGGAAAATGAATGGATGCCCATCAATTGGAGAATGGTTGGGTAAATTGTGGCATATGAATGTTATGGAACATTATTGTTCTGTAAGAAATGACCAGCAGGATGAATACAGAGAGGCTTGGAAAAACTTACATGAACTGATGCTGAGTGAAATGAGCAGAACCAGGAGATCATTATATACTTCAACAACAATATTGTATGAGGATGTATTCTGATGGAAGTGGATCTCTTCAACTAAGAGAATATCTAACTCAGTTCCAATTGATCAATGATGGACAGAAGCAGCTACACCCAGAGAAGGAACACTGGGAAATGAGTGTAAACTGTTTGCATTTTTGTTTTTCTTCCCGAATTATTTTTACCTACTGAATCCAATTCTTCCTGTGCAACAAGAGAACTGTTTGGTTCTGCACACATATATTGTATCTAGGATATTTAACATGTATAAGACTACTTGCCATCTAGGGAAGGGGTGGAGGGAGGGAAGGGAAAAGGTGGAACAGAAGTGAGTGCAAGGGATAATATTGTAAAAAATTACCCAGGCATATGTTCTGTCAATAAAAAGTTATAATTTAAAAAAAAAAAAAAACCACAAGGAACCCACAGAATTGAAGCTATTTGAAAAATAAAAAAATTAAATTAAAAAAATAAAATGGCATACACAAGATCATCTGTGATTCAACATTAAAGTCAATTTTAAAGTGCTACTGTCTAAACAAAGAAAGTTTAGTATCTCATGGATGTTTATAAAAGTTGGTGAAAGAAAAACACATAATCTGAAAGGACCTACATTTTTCAAGGGGCAGAAAACATTCTCTTAAAGTCAGAACTTATATAATGAATAGATGCTTTAGTCACAGGAATTTCTTTTACAAATGATCTAACCTAAAACCAGTTTATCTAAGAAGGAAGAAATAGAAAAGTCTGGAAAACAAAAAACAGTGCTAAAGTGAGAAATTGCATACATACATACACAAAATTGTATGAAATATCTTTTACTTTGTCCCAGTAAGATAGAAAGTATACAGCAAATAGATTAAGAAAATTCACCACTTTTGCCATCTCTGAGCTACATTCAAAAAAGTAATTGATTGTTCACCTCTAATATAAATGTTTGTTGTAAGGTTATGGTTTTTTTAACTAGGAATCTTCTGATTCACATGCACTTAAAAATATGAGTTATGTGTCTTAATATTGCATATACTGACAGATACAGACTTTTTGCTCAACTGGTTTTACTTAGCCATCCTTCTTTGTTATAAAGGAAGGCTCATCTATACCTACATCTACAGAGGACTGTAGAATTGAATTGTTTGCTTGCTTTTGTATTCTTACTCATTTACTTCCTTTTTTTGATCTGAATTTTTTTTTGTGCAGCAAGAGAATTGTATAAATATGTTTATACATATTGGATTTAACATATATTTTAACATGTTTAATATATATTGGATTGCTTTCTATTTAGGAGAGGGGATGGGGGAAGGAGGAGAAAATCTGAAACACAAGGTTATGCAAGGGTCAATGTTGTCAAATTATCCGTACAAATAAAAGCTTTGAAAATAAAAAGCTTTATTAAAAAAAAAAAAAAAAAAAAGAAAGAAAAAACAAGGTTCAAAAGGTTTAAGGGTAGGAAAATATATCTGGAAAATGAATGTGAAATAGATAATCAACTAAACTTTACTTAAGTGCATATAGAAAAAGTCCAATGCAAACAGAACAATAGATTTCATATAAGTGACCCAAATCAAATCTTAGAAGCAGCATAAAGAATGCTAAGAGGCAAGACAGTTTGCTAGACTTAGAGACAATGCTCAAATCCCAATTCTAACACATTAATCTAAGTCTAACACACTATTCAATGAGTCCAAAATGGAACTCGTAACCCATACTCACCCCACTTCTGAACTTCTTTATATCTATTGAGTATATAAACCATCCATTCAATCATGTTACCCAAGTTGGCAACCTAAAACTCATCTACTCTTCTACATATTTCATCAATTACCAAATCTTGTCTTATTTTACTTTTATAGCATCTTTCCTATCTGTTTATGTCTCCTTTCACTATTCCTTTTCAGGCCTTTAATCTCTCTCAAATAGATTATCACTTCATTATAGTCTCAACTACTCTCACTAGTCCTCACCCTCAAAAATTCTTGAATGGAATATTGTAAAGAATCATATGTGTTTAAAAAAAACAACAACTTATTTTTAGAAAACTTAAAAGCACTATGTAACTAGCAATTATTATTTTTATTATCATCCCCTTAATTTAACTTCAAAGTTCCAGTTTCTGCCCAATCCATTTTCCACGCCTGTCAAAATAATCTTCCCAAGTAGTAAGCCTGAACATGCAATCTTGCCCCCATCACTTTTTAATTCTAAGAGATAAAATAATAACTCTTGGTCTGACATTTAAAACTCTCGACAATTTGTTTCCGAACTACTTTTTCAGATTTATTTCATATTATTTCTTTTCACACACTCTAAAGGCCCAGACAAAATAAACTTCTAGCTAACATCAAAACCCAACACCTATTTTCCTTCTTCCATGTCTTCGAAAAGAGATAATTTTTGCTTCATACATGTAATAATACATGTAATTCCCTTCTCCTCACACTCAACTTCCTTAACATCTTAAGAGCCATATGCTCTGTAAAACCTCTCTCAATCTTCCCATATTATTTTATGACTCACATAGACAATGGCTTTTAAGATAGAAGGTCATCTAAACATAATTCTAGGAGGAACACATGAAAGAATCAAAATTCAAAAGAGATTTTGACACGGTATTTGAAAATAAACAAGATAAAACATCATAAATGCAAAGTGGAATTTTTGGACTTTCACTTAAGAGCCAAAATGTCAACTACATGAACTAAAAAATTCAAATGAACATTAGTCTATATGATAAATGAATCAATAGTATAAATCAGCCATTAAAATAAATAAGGCACTCTTTAAATGCATTTATGTTAAGAGGTATGTCACATCCTGACCTGACTACAGAAAAGATAGAATTTTCAAATTTGGGCTTCACTCCTTAAAAAAAAAAAAAAAAATGAAGTACTCCATAATATCAATAATTATTGGTGTACATAATTAAAAAATAAAAGGATATGTGGAGAAACTAAACATGAATATACGTAAATGTAATTAAAAGAGATGAAGGTATTGGTTTAGTTTGGGAAAGAAAGAGGTATAAATACTAAACTTATTCTTAAGAAGCGTCAGAAGATTTTAATGAGATACTTTATCAAATGCTTTGCTAAAACCTAGGTAATCTATATGTAAACATTTTCGTGATCTGCTAATAAGTATCTATGTACAAAAGAAGGAAGGTACAGAAGATGAACACAAGAATGTGGAATGATTCTATAAAAAATAACATCAAGAAATATTAAAGCTCAGAATGAGGTAGGACTGGTGAGTGAAGGTAAGGACAATAAAAAAAGTTTTCTAGCTATATTGGGTGAAAGAATAATCAAAGAATGGTGAGGACTACACCTTGGTATGGACAAAACAATGATAAATGACAACAAAGAGAAGTAGAACTTCTGAGTTCTTAGTATGTTTTGGTCTTTGCTCTGTCAAGAAATGCATTAGAATTGCACTAGAAATCACATGGGGAAAAATAGCCAACAGGGAATTGATATTCAAGTTCTGGACTATAATAAAGGATCAAATGAATATTAAATTCTCAAATTCCAGTTGAACTAGAAAAGAAAAAGTAGAAAAGCCTGGCAAGCACCTGATCATCATAGACATGTTACCTTGCTCAGAAAAATAGCATTTTCAAATATTAAAAAAAGAGATATAATTGCCAAATTACTGCCAAAAACATTTGAATGGGCATGAGAAGAGAGATGGAAGTCCTTTGTTCCCTATTATTGCCACCTTGCCCTGCCAAGGAACCTTGGATATTTTGCATATGCTGCTGAACAAAGATGGAGGAAAAAATTATGAAACTATGCTAATCTCATCTGGGCCTTCACTACTACAAGGTAATTCCTTTATATCCTCCTAATTAATTCACTAACCTTCTGCCACTAACTCCATCTCAGTTAAATATGAAGGGTGACCCTTCTCTTTGTCAAGATTAAACTCTACATGCTCAAACGATCTCATGCCATCCCATTTTCTCCAGCAGGTTGGATCCTCTATCATCCCCACACTCTCACTTATCTTCAATCTTTCCCCACCTGCATGTTGTTTCTTTACTACTTATAAACACATCTGTCTCCTCTATCCTCAAAAAAAAAAAAGAAAAAAGAAACCTCCTTTGATCTATTCTCACTAATTATCATCACATTTCTCCTACCTTTTGTGGCCAAACTTTTCAAGTAGGAGCCTATACTTCATTTACTCTTACTCTCCTAGTTCTCTACAGCCGGGCTTCTTGATCTCATCATTCAAATGAAAACAGCTCTACTGTAATTTACAGTAATGATTTCTTAATTGCCAAATCTAATAGCTTTTCCTCAATTCACACCTTTCTAAGCCTTTAACAGCTGGGGCCATTCTCTTTTCCTGGATCCTTCTACAGGAAGTTTTTCCTAATCCAGCTTAATTTTAGCCACTCCTAATGGTAAATCTTTCCTATATATCGCGTATATAGTTCAACTGTATATAGCTATTTCAGCATCCTGCCTTTCCCCCACATTACAATGTGAACTCCTTGCGGGCAGGAAGTAGGCACTTAATTATGTTTACAGACAGACTCATTAGAAGCAAGGCAAAAGTTCCGATTTTCAGAGAGACAGAGATGGAGAGAAGGGAAGGAAAAAAGAGGAAGGAAGAGAGAGGAAGAGAGGCAGAGAAAGAGAAAGCAAATAACTTGACTTTGATTTCAAAGAAAATTCTAGAATGGATCGTTAGTGGTTAGTGAAAAACTAGGAAAAAAAAAGCAATGATTAATTACTAAGAGTCAGCATGACTTCTCAACAAGAATAGATCATGACAGACTATTTTTACTTCCTTTTTGAAAGTTAACAAAATAATTTAACAGGGGAATTCTGGAGGCATATTTCAAACTAGATTTTAGTAAATCATCTCATGATATGAAATATGTAGTAAAATGTGATAACAATTAGATGGATTCAGAACAAGTTGAATGGTAGTCAGGAGTCATTAAGGATTCAATGTTAACTTGGCAAGAGAGCTCCAATGCCTTGCTACTGAAATTCATGTGTGGCTCTGTGCTGTTTAACATTTTTTTTTTTAAATCAAGGATTTGGATAGTCAGACATGACAAGCTTATCAATTTGTGGTTGACAGCAAGCTGGAAGGGATAGCTAATAAAAATGGAAAAGTATTTTACTGGCCATCTGGTCCAACACATATACAAAGAATTCCCACTACAATTTATCTGACAAATTGGTCAGATCTATCAACTATTAGGCATTATTTCTGGATAGCTCTTTATAATATCTAAGAAGTTTTTCCTAACATCAAGTTCATCCCATCCCTCCCCCCAAAAAAATACTTGCCTTTTAGTTACTTCTAATCATTGATGACTAAGTAAAGATCCAAAGCTACCATCACTAGACTGAATCTATGAAGATAGACTTCAATAGAAATAAATGTTTGTTTTTTAACACAAATGGTAAGGCATTACAACAACAAAACTTCACAAATACAAGATGAGAAAGAAATGGATAGGAATGTTTGACCTTAAGTTTTTTAGTGAACTGCAAGAGCATATTAGTCAGCAGTGTTTCAGAAGAGCTGAAAATACCATCTTGAGCTACCTTAAGAATGGCAAACCTTCCAGGAATAGGGGGATGTCACTCTCTGTACTTTGCCTTGTTGGTAACACATTTGAAGTACTGTCTGCAGTTCTGGGACTTACAATTTAAGGATAGTGATATGCTAGAGATCATCCAAAATGCAAACAGAATGGTGAAGGGCCCTGAGACCATGTTATATATGAAGATTAGTTGAAGGAAAGAAGAAAATATTCAAAGAGATAAAATAACTATCTTTGAGAATGTGAAAAAATTTAGGATGAAATTAGTATTATTCTTTTTGGTTTAACAGAAGAATTAGGAGCAACTGAATGAAAGGAAGTTATTATTTAAGAAAACCTCAGTATTGGAAAAAAAGCATCCAATTAGAACTAACCAAAAGTAAAATAGATTGCCTCTTATTAGATATTTCCAAGCAGAGGTTGTAAGATAATTTGTGGGGATTTTTATTTATTTAACATTTTATTTTTCCCCAGTTAGATGTAAAAACAATCTTTAACATTTGTTTTTAAAACTTGACAGACAATTCAAAATTCTCTCCCTTCCTCCTTACCACACCTTTTCATTGAGAAAGCAAACAATCAATACTGATTATACATGTATATTCATGCAAAACATTTCCATATTGGTCATGTCATGAAAATGTAAGACTCCCCCCCCCCAAAAAAAAAAAAAAAACACTAAAGAAAAATAAAGTGATGAAAACATAGTTCAATCTGTATTCAGACACCTTCATTTTTTTCCTTTGGGGATGAATAGCATTTTTCATCACAAGTCCTTCAGCGTTGTCTAGGATCATTGTATTACTGACAATATCTTAGTCATTTACAGCTGATCATACCATAGTATTGCTGTTACTTTATACATAAACATTTCACTTTTGCATCACAACTCATATAGGTCTTTCCAGATTTTTCTGAGAACATCCTGCTCATCATTTCTACAGGCACAATAGTATTTCATCCTAATCATATACCACAACTTGTTTAGCTATTTTCAATTGATGGACATCCCTCAATTTCCAACTTTTTTGCCACTAAAGAAAAAAAAAAGAGCTTCTATAAACATTTTTATACATATAGGTCCTCCTTTTTGCTTTTTTATCTCTTTTGGGACACAGACCTAGTAGTGGTATTGCTAGGTCAAAGGGTATATATGCATAGTTTTATAACCTCTTAGGCATAGTTCTAAATCACTCTACACAATGACTAAATCAGTTACAAGTCTACTAAGAGTGTATTAATATCAAATTTTTCCCGCATCTCTTCCAACATTTGTCATTTTCCTTTTCTGTCCTATCAGCAATTCAATAGGTATGAGGCAGTACCTCAAAATATTTTAATTTGTACTTCTTCAATCAACAGTGAGTTAAAACACTTTTTTTTTCAATGTGGCTA
Organism: Antechinus flavipes; assembly: GCF_016432865.1. NCBI lineage: Eukaryota > Metazoa > Chordata > Mammalia > Dasyuromorphia > Dasyuridae > Antechinus > Antechinus flavipes. The sequence goes on along the minus strand of NC_067398.1, from coordinate 361,886,325 downwards.
TAGTTCTGATTACTTCATCTAAAAATTGTTCATATCTTTTGATCACTTACCAATTGGTAAATGGATCTTTTATAAATAACTCAGTTTGAGAAATGAAAATTTTAAAAGAAAAATTTGCTTGAAACTTTATTTCAATTACTACTATCTGTATTTCCCTCAATCCTATTTCCCCAGTTTATTGTATTTCATTCTTTCATCCTGTTCCTCCTCAAAAGTGTTTTGCTTCTGACTGCCCCCTCCACCAATCTACCCTCTCTTTTATCATACCCACCCCTTCCTCTTATCTGCTAAAGATAGATTTTTATATCCAAATGAGTGTTTTATTCCCTCTGAGTCAATCCTGATGAGAGTGAGGTTCACTAAATATCCATTACTTCCCCTGAAGGTTTGTACTCAGTTTTGCTGAGTAGGTGATCATTGGTTGTAATCCTAGCTCCTTTGCCCTCTGGAATATCATATACCAAGTCCTCCAGTCCTTTAATGTAGAAGCTGCTAAACCTTGTGTTATACTGATAGTGGCTAAATGATACTTTATCTGTTTCTTTTTGTCTCCTTGCAATATTTTCCCTTTGACCAGGCAACTCTAGAATGTGGCTATAATATTACTTAACATTTTCATTTAAGGATCTCTTTTAGGATGTAATCAGTAGATTCTTTCAATTTCTATTTTATCCTATGGTTATAGAATATCAGGGCAGCTTTTCTTGATAATTTTTGAAAGATGATGTTAAGACTTTTTTTTTTTTTAATCCTAACTTTCAGTTTTGTCCAATGATTTTTAAATTATCTCTCCTGGATCTATTTTCTAAGTCATTTGTTTTCCCAATGAGACATTTCACACTACCTTCTATTTCTTCATTCCTTTGAGTTTTTTTTAATTGTTCCTTGATTTCTCATAAGTCATTTGCTTCCATTTGCTCAATTCTAATTTTTAAGGAATTATTTTCTTCAATTCTGCTTTTTAAGGAATTCTCTTCATTGGCTTTTTATAACTCTTTTACTATTTGGTTTAGTCTTTTTTAAGGTGTTATTTTCTTTAGCATTTTTTGGGCCTCCTTTACCATGTGGCTGATTCTTTTTTTCATGGTTTCCTTATATCACTCTCATTTCCCAATTTTTTCTTCACTTCTCTTACTTGATTTTCAATATACTTTTTGAGTTCTTCCATGGCCTAAAACTAACTGAGATTTGTTTTGGAGGCTTTGGATATAGGATCCTTTTGTTATCTTCTTCTGAGTGTATATTTTGATCTTCCTTGTCACCACCATTAACTTTCAATAACTTTCAATGGTCAGAATCTTTTTCTGTTGTTTGCTCATTTTCCCAGGTAATTTCTTAACTTTTGACTCTCTAGTAAAGTAGGACTCTAGGCTGATTTCAGAAAAGCCTGAAAAGACTTACATGAACTGATGTTGAATAAAGTGAGCAGAAACAGGAGAACACTTGAAAATTATATAATATCAATCAGGATAGATTTAGTTCTTTTCAGCAATTCAGTGATCTAAGACAATTCCAATAGACTTAGAATGGAAAATATCATTCGTATCCAAAGAAAGAATTATAAAAACTGAATAGGAAAGCCTCCTATTTTCACCTTTTTTTGGTTGCTTTCTTTCTCTCTCATGGTTTTCCCCTTCTGTTCTGATTTTTCTCTTACAATGTAACTGTTGGAAATATGTTTAAAACAACTGTACATGTATAACTTATATCAAATTGTTTGCTGTTTGGAAGAAGAGGAAGGTAAAGGAGGGAGAAAAAAATTGGAACTCAAAATCTTACAAAAATGAATGGTGAAAACTATCTTTACATGTAATTAGAAAAATAAATTACTATTGAGAAAAAATTAAATAAAGTAAGCTCTGCTTCCAGGGTGGAAGGCACACTATCCCAGACTTCAAGGATTTTATGCAGCTGTTTTCAGTTTTTCCAAGGTGATAGGACCTAAGGAGAGGTATGCTTACTAGTCTCCTGGCTTGTGAGCAACCACAAATACTCTTTTCTGCCTTGGAAATATGATAAAAGTCCCGCGTCACTGAAGCCACATGCTTTGGTGTGCTCTTCACAATGAGACTGCCACCGAGGATTGAGAGCTGAATCCAAGTATGCACAAAGCATTAAAGCCCTGCCTCAGTGATAGCAAAGAAACCTTTATAATCTCCATTTTTAAAAAATTTGTTTATTGCTGCAACTTCCTTTCCTATCTTTATTTTTTATTACTAAAGCTTTTTATTTTCAAAACTTACGCATAAATCATTTTCAGCATTCACCCTTGCAAAACCCTCGTATCCCAAATTTTTTCCCTCTCTTTCCCCCACTTCTCCCCTAGACAGCAAGTAATCCAACATATGTTAAAATGTTATAAACATATATAATCTCCTTCTGACCAGTTGTTTGACCTCCTTTCCATCTGAGAGCTCCAGTTGCTGCTTCTGATAAAGTGCCTCCAAAGGTCTGCTCTTGGTTTGCTAGTCTGTGCTGAACTGTGTTCCACTCTTGCCCAGGTGAGACAGACCTTTCCTGCCGACCTATGTAGATTTTGGCAGAAAATGTCCCCCCCCTCCCCCCCCCCCCCCCCCCCCCCCGCCTCCCACTCTAGGAATTGTTTTATGGCATTATTTTAAAAGTGTTCAGATGAGTTGGGAGAACTCAAGCAAATCACTGCCTTTTCTTCACCATCATGACTCCACCTCCAACTTTTAGAGATGTTTTTGTGAGTGTAGGTTAGACTAAACCAACTCTCTTCCAAACATAAAAATCATTGATTCTATAGTTTTGAGAAGATAGATTTAAACTCATTTTAAGTAAAGAACTAATATTAGAGCTTTATCCAAGGCCAAGTATCAATATCTTCTCAAAGTGTTTACAGAGCTGAATGACGCATCTGTCAAGAAATGTTTCAAGATGATAACTATCTGCAATAGATAAAAGATTGAACTAAAACACTAAGATTTTTCCAAAACTCTCCTTCCAAAGCTATAAATTAATAAAGATCAAGAACCATATTTTTATTTCTCTGTATTCCTTGCAATGCTTTACAGAGAATAAGTGATAAATGACTGTTTTGGTAAGGTACCTGCTTATACTCCCAGTTTTTGAGATTATGGCTTCAAAAATCAAATAACTTTCCAGTAACACGGATAAAAAATTGATGTCTCGCACAGACCACATCTAACCCAAAACAGTTGAGTAGGAAAGTATTAGAATAAAATTCAAAAAAGTCAAAAATCAAAAATAGTACATTGCTGAAATGTCTTCAGCATTTAAAATGTTTAAGGTCAGTGCCTACTTCATAAACTAAGAACTTCCTAAAAATTGCCATTACCTAAAAGATATCCACACCTTTAAACACAGCTGAAATATTAGAACTATCCCAAATTAGAACAGAGGGCAATAGTGGAAATTCCCTAGCCAGGATGTTTTAAGAATAGAATCGACATCCATTTTGTTTGGCTTGGTTTCCTGGAAGTAGAGAGACAGACTAGGTGATCTCTTAAAATCTATTAATCATCAAATTGAAAAATTCTGTTTATGGTCCTGTCACACATTTCTATCTTTAAGAAAGTAGTTGATTGCAAACTAAATGGACAAAATACAATCACCACCACCGAAGAGCACAAAGAAGCTCCAAGTAATCTAAAAGTAAATACTTATATTCTAATAGTGCCTGAGAATTTCCAAAAACAACCTTTTGGGGTTTTCTAAAACAAAAATTTGATTTCTTCAAAAATATAGTTGATACACATTCTAGGTTTGTCCTGTTCACATTTATCATCTAACCATCCTAGGAGTGGTATAATTTTTTAAAAATTTAACTTTCAAGACAATTAGATGATTCAGTGGAGATAGCACTTGCACTGAAAGTCAGGAGAATCTGAATTTAAATCCAGTCTCAGACACTTAACACTTGTGACCCTGGGCAAATCACTTAACCCCAATTGCTTCATTCCCTCCTTTCCCCACCCCATCCAAAAAATTCTCTTTTAAAATTAACTTTCTGCAAAATTAATGAAGAACAGTACATTAAAACTAATGCATCATTTATTGAAGTCCACTAATTATCCAAATGCTATAAAAAACACAATCATACAGCAATACTAAGTATTCTTTCTCACTGTTCTTAGTTGAACATTTATTCATAGTCTAATTCAGAATATAAACAACCTCTTTAAAAGCAAGTCTTACCAGTTTAAGCACTATTCATGCCAATTGTAGATGGAAAAATAGAAAAAAAATTCAACCAAGTGAAAGAGAAAGAAAATATAAAACTGTAGAGGAAGATGATGGCTCTAAAATGCTTTTTAACCCTCGTATGAAATTAATTTAACTTTGATGTTATTTCCATTAGAACCCAATTTTAGGTCGATTCAGAAAAAAAGATTAGTTACACTTCTTGTTTCTATATTCTTGTTGTACTGAATCACTTTTCTCAAAAGTCATCATTCTTCTAATTCCCAAATATAATAGCCTTTTCTCAGTCATCATTCTTTTTGAACTCTGTGCAATACATATAATAATGCTGACACTTATGATACTTGCTAATTCCCCTGACTTCCAGGGCTTCACACTTCTGATTTTCCTCCTACTTTTCTGATCATTCATACAACTTATATAAAGCACTTAGTAGACTTAAGTTCACAATTCAATGAATATTAATAATTTACCTTAATTCAATTCAAACAAGAAATTCCACATTTACTAAGTTTCTACAATATAAATCTATCCCAATCTGGAAATGTTAAACTAGATTATTCCCTAATAAATGCTCTGAAATAAATCTTGCTTCCAAGCTAAATTATTAGCATCTAATCTCAAATATAGCTTTATTAAGAAAACACTCTTTATAACCTAATCACTTAACTATTTTCCCTGTTCTAAGAAAACTCTTCAGATTATGAATCATTTTGAATTAAAATTCTAGGTCAGTCACACCCATCTTCAAATATAAGCACAGACACATTTCAGAGTAAAACAGCTATATTTAAATTAGCCACTCTTTAAAGAAGATAATATTTTATTGCACTCAACTAATTCAGACTTTCAGATCATGCTGAAAATACACTATATTCTATTGTTTTGTTAGGGCAAACCAAACTTAAAGATTAGTAATAATATAGGATAGAGCTGGAAAAAGATCACCTTCCCCTATTGTCTCATTTTATATATTAGGAAACTGAACCTCAAAGGAATTCTAATTTGCTGAATAGAGCATAAGTGAGAGAACTGGGACAAAAATACAGGTCTCTTGACTATCTTTTGAGTGCTCATTCTACTATGCTACATGGAATGAGCCAACTATAGAAATCTATTCTACTTAATCTATAGAGACTCCTGTGTTTCTAAAAGAAAATTGCAGATAACTAACGTTCTCATCCTGTCAACAACTTTACATATATATATACAAGCAGCCCTACCTTTAAAATTTCGTTACTATCTGCATTCAATGGTAATTTAAAATTTCCATTTTGGTTTTTATCATCCCAATTCATCAATGGTTTGTGAACATAAAAGAGTCAGTAAGACTTATACGTAAGAACATATAAGAAAAGAGGGGAAAATACAAGGTATTTTTGAAAATCAAATAGGTCAACAATAAAAAGTAAAATTTATTATAACTAGCAATAATAGAAGCACATAAAAAGAGCTTTAAGGTTTGCAAAGCTCTAAACAAATATTACCTCATTTTATACTCAATCCTAAGAAAGATGCTATTATTCCCATTTTACAGATGAAATCTGTTGATCTTTTAATATATAATTAACATAATTGTGCTTAGAGAAGTGCCTATTCATACATACATACACCTGTATTATAATTGTTATTTTATTACAATGTACATTATAATGCACAAAATGTACTGGACTTAGAATCAGAAAAGACATGCTTTCACCCAAAATAATATTTTAACAGCATGAACACGGGCAAGTCACCCAACTTTGCTTCTCAGTTTGAGATGCCCAGGGGAACATCCACTTCAAAATGTCCAGTAAGCAGTTGGTAATACAGGACTACAGCACAGACAAGAGACTAGCTTGACTAGAATTGAGAGTAAGTTTAGTACAAACGATAATTAAATCCATGGCAATTGAGAGAATTGTACCAAGTTTCTATCAAGAGAGAATGTAGAAATGATGACAAAGGAAAGAACTTTGGGGTATATCCAGTTGAAGGATGTTATATGGATAATTAACCAGCAAAAGAATACACCTTGCTTTTTCCTTTTCTTCTCTTTTTAATTTTTTTATAATGGGTGGCTCTCTGAATAGGAAGAGATATATTTTTGGAAATAAAGGTAATGTTTTAAAATACTACTTCTAAAAATTAAAGGGGGAAAAGCACACTGAAGTTCTCTGGTACAAAAACAGAGCTAGGTTGGAGTTGTGAGCCAATTATTAAATTCCTTGAAAAAGGAGAGAGAACAAGAAAGAGCTGGTAGCCAAACAGGACATAGAATGGGCAATATATTTGGGCAGTTATCTTCAAAACATGCAAGGGTGCTTAGTGATGACAGTAGGAGTAGGATTTGGAAATGGCAATGGGGAAGAAATATGTCGACTCCCTCTCCAATAGAAGCGTGTTGGGGATACAAGAAATGTTAACAGTATTGGAAAGGATGACCAATGGATACAGTTGTGAGCTAAGTCTTCATGAACAGTAGAAGGAACATGAAAGAAAAAAAGGTAAAAAGTGAAAGGAAATTTGTTAACGATATGATGATATAATGGGGTTAGCAACAGTATGACATAGGACAGATGAAGAGTTCAGTACATAATACTACCTAAATTAATCTACTTATTTAGCGCTATACCAATCAGACTCCCAAAAAACTACTTTGATAAATTAGAAAAAATAACAACAAAGTTCATATGGAAAAACAAAAGGTCAAGAATTTCAAGGGAATTAATGAAAAAAAAATCAAATGAAGGTGGCCTAGCTGTACCAGATCTAAAATTATATTATAAAGCAGCAGTTACTAAAACCATCTGGTATTGGCTAAGAAATAGACTAGTTGATCAATGGAATAGGTTAGGTTCAAAGGACAAAACAGCCAATAACTTTAATATAGTGTTTGACAAACCCAAAGACACCAGTTTCTGGGATAAGAATGCATTATTTGACAAAAATTGCTGGGAAAATTGGAAATCAGTATGGCAGAAACTAGGCATTGACCCACACTTAACACCGTACACCAAGATAAGGTCAAAATGGGTTCATGATCTAGGCATAAAGAATGAGATGATAAATAAATTGGAAGAGCATAGGATAATTTACCTCTCAGACCTGTGGAAGAGGGAGGAATTTATGACCAAAGAAGAACTAGAGATCACTATTGACCACAACATAGAAAATTTTGATTATATCAAATTGAAAAGTTTTTGTACAAACAAAACAAATGCAAACAAGATTAGAAGGGAAACAATAAACTGGGAAAACATTTTTACAATCAAAGGTTCTGATAAAGGCCTCGTTTCCAAAATATATAGAGAATTGACCCTAATCTATAAGAAATCAAACCATTCTCCAATTGATAAATGGTCAAAGGATATGAACAGACAATTCTCAGACGAAGAAATTGAAACTATTTATAGACATATGAAAATATGCTCCAAATCATTATTAATCAGAGAAATGCAAATTAAGACAACTCTGAGATACCACTACACACCTGTCAGATTGGCTAGAATGACAGGGAAAGATAATGGGGAATGTTGGAGGGGATGTGGGAAAACAGGGACACTGATACATTGTTGGTGGAATTGTGAACACATCCAGCCATTCTGGAGAGCAATTTGGAATTATGCTCAAAAAGTTATCAAGCTGTGCATACCCTTTGATCCAGCAGTGTTTTTACTGGGCTTATACCCCAAAGAGATACTAAAAAAAGGAAAGGGACCTGTATGTGCCAAAATGTTTGTGGCAGCCCTGTTTGTAGTGGCTAGAAGCTGGAAAATGAAAGGATGTCCATCAATTGGAGAATGGTTGAGTAAATTGTGGTATGAACGTTATGGAATATTATTGTTCTGTAAGGAACGACCAGCAGGATGAATACAGAGAGGACTGGCGAGACTTACATGAACTGATGCTGAGTGAAATGAGCAGAACCAGGAGATCATTATACACCTCAACAACGATACTGTTTGAGGATGTATTCTGATGGAAGTGAATCTCTGATAAAGAGAGCCTTAATTGATCAAAGATGGACAGAAGCAGCTACACCCAGAGAAAGAACACTGGAAATGAATATAAACTGCTTGCATTTATGTTTTTCTTCCCGGGTTATTTATACCTTCTGAATTCAATTCTCCCTGTGCAACAAGAAAACTGTTTGGTTCTGCACACATATATTGTATCTAGGATATACTGCAACCCATTCAACATGTAAAGGACTCTTGCTATCTGGGGGAAGGGGTGGAGGGAGGGAGGGCAAAAATCGGAACAGAAGTGAATGCAAGGGATAATGCTGTAAAAAATTACCCTGGTATGCGTTCTATCAATAAAAAATTATTAAAAAAAAAAAAGAAGAAGAAGAGTTCAGTACATGAAGATGACAGGATTGAAGTAGAGGTTGAAGAGAAGGAATAGTGATTTCGCATTGAGAATGAATTTATAATCAATGGAGTTGTGAGTGTAAGATGTAGGAAGGATGAATTCAGACAAGAAACCACATAAGTATCTCAGCTTTGTGCTATCATTCAGTAAACATTTATTAAGCACCTACTATATGTCAAACAATGTGTTAATAAGCTTATTTGCCCAGCATGACGGCCTTAAGTATGTCAGTAATAATATATAAATGTCAATGAGTATTGTAATTTAGTAAAATTCCAAGTAAACGCAATAAATAGCAAGAAGATAGAAATGTACAGTTGATCTCTGAAACTGAAATGGTCGGATTTCAAAAATAAAAATAGAATTAAAATAATTTTTAATGGAGAAAAATTGGTGGTACAAATACAGCAATGAATACCTGAATGTTGAAATGGTTTTCAATAAGCAACCTGGGGAGACAGTACAGTATAGTAAAAAGGACAGTAGTATAGTTAAAATAACTGTTTAGAGCTTTGGCTCCACAATTTAAATTCACAACCTTGGTGCCCTAAGTTTCCACTTATGGAAAGCAATTTTATATTTGCACAACAATAATCAAAGTTGTAGTAAAGAGTCACTTGAAAGTGCAAAGTATTTTAAGAAAGCTGTTAAGGACTAGAGAATAGACTGTGATTGTATCTGTAAAGGGAACTCTCAGGTGAGGAGGCTCCCTTTACTAATGCAGATCAGCACTTTCTTTGTAACAAAGTCTTAGAGCAGGGGTGGGGAACGTCCTTGCCCATGAAATCATTTGCTAAAGCAACAGCAGGTGATAATGAACTGAAAGCTAGGTACTGTTTGAGTACAAAAGTTGATAATTTTGTATGACCTGCAAATGATGTTATAAATAAATGGCCCTTGGCAGAAAAAAAAAAAAAAAAAGTTTCTCACCCTGTCTCAAAGAGTTGCTGTACCTTTCCCAAATTTGATGGAGGAAGGAATGAAAGGAGATGACAAGATTTCTCCCTTGCAGTATCATCAAATTCATTCTTTAGCCACCTATTAACTTGAAATGATTCATTATCCTTTCCTTCCATGATTCCCTTACAATTCCTGAATTCCTACCTAGTCCCTATGCCAAAGTTCTAAAATAATGGGAAATTTAAAGCCAAGAAAAAAGTGCTGATTTGGAACATTTGAATAATAGTTCAATTATTTACAATACAGAACACTACCCAGTTCATTAATTTTTAAGCAAATATCACTGGACATTCATCAAGCTTATTTATATTCACAAAACAGAGACTGTTCCTTAAAATGATATAATATGAATATGGAACACAAAATGAAATTACTCAGTGTTAACATTTTCTTTGGTCCTAAGGCCAATAAGGCCCTTCTCAAGTGTACTAGCTTTTTTCTTCCTATCCATAACATTCTTTCTTCCCCTATATTAGTAGTCAAACTCCATTCAACAAATATTATTTCTTCCTCTCCTTTGAACCAAAGTCCTTCCACTCCAGGTAAAATTTTCAAAAGATTCTCATTTCCTGATTAGACAATCACCAAACTAGCTTTAAAAAAAGAGAAAAAGCTGCAAGCTTAAAATTTTTTTTCAATATTCCATGAAAAATTTAAACATTACTTCCCATATGTACCATAAAAGAATGTACTTCCTTATGCTACCTATAATGCTCAAACTACATTAAACAAATGAAACACTACAAAAATACTAGTACTAAAAGCCATTATTTTCCCACTATGAAGAGAAAAGCTTTATGTTTATATAATGAAAAAAAAAATCTCATTTTCCCCACTGTTCTACTAGTACTATACAATACCAAATATCTACCCAATAAGTTGTCAACTATAATTGTACATTCTTGAAAGAGAAAAATCATTCATAGAATACATGAAATGATGAGGCCAAAAGAATGAATGAGTCAATTCAATATGGTAAAATGATTAATTCTGAAACAGAAGCAAAGAATAGGTCAACTGTTAGCTACCACTGAGATTCACTGACAGCAAAGGTAATTTAGGGGGGCTAGTTGCCCTAGTAGAAAAATGCCAGACAAAAGAATATGCCAAATGGAGCACTTGACAAGTTAGTTTTTTAGAGTCTGTGAACAGCTAATTTCTGTTTTGCAAAGTTCTATTATTAATAGTCAATATTAGTATACTTAACTATGTTACTAGTAGCATTACATGCAAAAACATGTAATCAATGATTAACTCATAGATTGTATAATGAAACAAACTTAAGCACATAAGCTATTTCAATGAAGTTTTTCCCCTTAATCCTAAAAAAAATATTAAAAATTAAAAAATCATTTTTAGGTAAATCTTATCAAATATTGGCACCAAGAAAAATTACTTTTAAGTTTTTTTTTCCTTTTTTAGGAAAAATGCTACAAATCAAGATAAATACAAATTTAGTATATACAATTTACCTAAACATTAAAGATGTTCTTTATACATTGATGACTGAAGTGTTGACCAAGGAAAAAAATGAACTGGAGATTTAAAAAAAAAAAAAAAAAAAAGGTTTTTTTTACAATACACTCCTTATTTACAGTACACTCAAAACTGAAGAAATTCTTACCTTGCTGCACTGATACCCCAAAAGTGACAGAACTTCTTAATATGATCTAAATATTTACTTCTTAACCTAAGTGCCTCAATGTTCAAGGAAATGACTTTGTGAAATGCATGAAACCATTGTTAATTGCAAAAAATACACATCTAATACCATGACACTGAAACATATTGTTTCCAAGTGACTTGAAACTTTGTCACAGAAATTTCCTTAACTTTTGTCTATAAATTCAAATTTGCTATTCCTTTAAGATGATCAACCTAAGAACCATACAGCACTTACCTTGGTATTGTTACACATTTCGTATTACAGTTTTGAGTAGTGATAGCTTTTTCAAGTTCATCTAATCTTCCAGTTTTCTTTAGCTTCTTCACCAAACTTTTAACTGCTTTCTCACACCATTTTTCTTCCTGTCCATTCTGTTCTCCACCACCTGCTCCTCCAGAACCACTGGCAGATTTCTTCCATCCCAACAGCCTCTTCACAACTGGTGGAGTGAATGGTAAGATAGATGACATGTTCTTACCAGACAGCAGCAATTTCCAGAAAGAAAGAGGCCTTCTTTATCCAACCTAGAAAAAATATCAAAGCATAAGTCAGAATTTTTGTCAGATTATGTAAAAAGAGATCAATTTGGATAATTTAGGAAAAATTGTGACAAAAATACTTGAAGTTTAATTTATACACAAAATTAATTATTTCCAGTACATATTTGAATTTTTAAACTTCTATTCTTCAAAACTGTACTTCAGGAGTACTTGGTTGAAGAATATAATTTTAATCAATTATGAAGAATCTTTTTTAAAAAGACTTGAAATTTAAATAATATATCTGTCCTCTAAATCGTCGAATATGAAAGGAATACTATTGTTCTAAATAACTTTGAGGGTTTAAATATAACAACTGTCTTCAGAAATAAAAACAGGAACACACACACACACACACACACACACACACACTATTAAAGCTCATGACAGCAAATTTGCAAATATCTTAGTCTCTTTCCCCACAATTAGAATTCCATCAGATCAGAGATCAGAGGGAAAAAATGCAATCCATTGAATTAAAAAACTTTTAAAATTAACAGAGAAGAAAGTGAATAAAATGCTCATCACACCACTGACACAGAGATTCTTACTGTTAGTCATACACAACCCCAGTGGGTCAAAGACAGAATGAAGGGTAAAATTCACATCAAAAATTTATAGTAGTGGCGGCTAGGTGGCGCATTAGACAAAGCACCAGTCCTGAAGTCAGGAGGACCTTGAGTTCAAATCTAATCTCAGACACTTAACACTTCCTAGTTGTATGACCCTGGGCAAGTCACTTAACCCCAATTGCCTCAGGAGAGGGGGGGAAAGGGGGGAAAGGGAGAGAAAGGAGGGAGAGGAAAGGGGGGAAAGGGAGGGAGAAGGAGGAAGGAGGAAGGGAAGGAGGAAGGAGGGGGAAGGGAAGGGAGGGAAAGGGAGGGAGAAGGGAGAAGGGAGAAAAGGGAGAGGGAGAGAAAGGGGAAGGAGGGGGAAGGGAAGGGGAAGGAAGGGGAAGGAGAGGAAGGGAAAGGGAGGGAAGGGGGAAAAGAGGGAAGGGGGAGGAGAAGGAAGGGAGGGGAAAGGAGAAGGGAGAGGGGAAATATACATATACAAAAGAAATATATATAGTAGTACTGAAGATTCCCAGTGATTGTCAAATGGCTGAACTAAATAAATATGGTACCTGAATGTAAGAGAATAAGAGAATGTGAGAATGTGCACTGAAAAAATAAATGAATGAATAAACAAGATAGAAGATTAAACTGAAATGTTATCAAGTAAATTAACAGAACAACAACAACAACAACAACAACAAAACCAAAACCACACACAGTAATTACAACAATGTAAATGGAAAAAACAACAAAAATCAAAACTGACTATTGTGTTTGACCTAAAGAAATGAGAAAAATTTACTTTTATCTCTTCTTTACTGGGGAGGGAGGAAATTATGGAGATAGAACAAAATATATATTGTCACACTTGATAAGTTACTTGGTTTTTTTTAAAGGGGGAAAGGATGGTAATAAGTCTAATATAATGCCTACTATGTGCCAGACATTGTGCTAAGTGCTTTACAAATAGTCAATTCTTAATTTGTGTTTGACTTTTGCAACTTCAAACTTTCACATATTTTATTAATAACCTCATTTTTTTTTTTTTTTAACCGCACCAGCCTTGAAGTTAGGAGGACCTGATCAAATCTGGTCTCAGATACTTAACAGTTCCTAGCTGTGTGACCCTGAGCAAATCAGTTAACTCCAATTGCTCAGAAAAAAAAAAAAAAATCTCATTTTTCACTTTTGCATTGGCAACTATAGACATTCACAGCTATGCACTAGAGAGAAAAAAATGAAGGGCATGTGTGCAAGTTTGTGGAGTGGCTAGTATCCAACTAAGTACTCCAATGGTCTTGTTCACTCTACCACTGCAGAGTAAAGAACTCCTTGTGCATTCAAAGTATCAGAGGTGATGTCAAGATCTCACCAGTCTCAGCATCTTCTAAGAGCAATGACCAAAGTCCTAACATGCTGTCTCCTGATTTTCAGAGAATGACCAAGATAGAAGAGTTTATAGCAGCATAATAATATCTCAAATCAATGATTTTTATTTTGTTTTTTTTTTGGAACATTAGCACAAAAAAATCACAAAATTCTAGGGAATTAGTGAGAAGAGTTTTGCAAGGTAACTAATTTTATCTGTGTACTGGTTACTGTGTTAGAATGAGTACATATGTCTGAAACTGTAATTGAACTCAGGAAATTCCTGGTTCCAGACTCAGTATTTCTTTTTCTTTTTAATTTTAATAGTATTTTATTTTTCCAATTACATATACAGAGTTTTTAAATATTCATCGTTGGAAGATTTTGAGTTCCCAATTTTTTTCTCCTTCCTTCATCTCCTCCCTTCCCTTTGATATACGTTAAATATGTATAATCACTTTAAACATATTTCCATATCAGTCATTTGTTACAGAAAAATCAAAACAAAAAGGAAAAACCATGAAAAAGAAAAAGCAAACAAACAAAAGAGGTGAAAATAGCTTGCTTTGATCTATATTCCATCTCCACAGTTCTCTCTGGATGCAGATGATATTTTCTATCTCATGACTACTGGGATTGTCTTGAATCTCTGCACTGCTGAAAAGAGCTATGTCTATTATAGTTGATGATCACACAATCTTGCTGTTATTGTGTACAATGTTCTCCTGGTTCTACTCACTTCACTCAGTATCAGTTTATATAAGTCTTTCCAGGTTTTTCTGAAATCCGCCTACTCATTATTTCTTATGGAACAATAATAATATTTAATTACATTCATATACTATAACTTATTCAATCCTTCCCCAATTGATGGGCATCTACTTAATTTCTAACTTCTTGCCACCACAAAAAAAAGAGCTGCTACAAATGTTTTTGCATATGTGGGGTCCTTTTTCAACTTTTTAATGATCTCTTTGGGATACGGACCCAGTAGAGACACTGCTAAATTAAAGAGTGTGCACAATATTATAGCCCTTTGGGCATCCTCCCAATTGCTCTCCAGAATAGCTGGATCCACCAACAATGAATTATAGATTCAGTATTTTCTGTAATTATTCTTTTATAATGTAGCGTTTCTTAAACTTTTCCACTCATGACCCCCTTTTGCCCAACAACTTTTTACATAATCCTGGGTATATAAGTATACTAGATAGACAAATCAAACATTTATTGATAATAAATCATAATTTCATGATCTCTACATTCAGTTACAAGAGCCCATGTTGGGTCACAAATTAGTTTAAGAAGCTGGATTATAAAGAACTGCTCTCTGGAACAGGGAAGAGGAAGAGATATTTTGCAAAATGAAGGTAATATAAAAACAAAACACATCAAACATTTTTAAATGGATTAAGAAAAAGTAAGTATTCTAGAAATGAGACTACTAGAAGAATGAATATACATGTGGGCAACTGACCTATAATGCAGGATCCATTAAGTGTTATTTACATTTTATGAGCAGCTTTTAGGAAAACTTTTTTCAAGGTGCAATATAAAATGTGTTTTTTCATTAAAAAACACACACACAATACTTGCTATATGATTTAAAAAGAAAAGAAAACTACATTAAATGTCTGTTTTGGTAAATAACTGAGTTAACAGACTTTAATTCTTAAAGAGTTATATCATGATTTTTTCCTTTATTTCCTTTGTAGGATCAACATTAATGTCAAGCCTCTGTTTAGGCCCTCCCTTTTTTATTCTCTACACTTTCTCTAGATAAGAAATTCCAAATCAAGAGTCCATGAACTTGGATGGAGAAATATTTATTTTCACTAATCTCTTCTAATTCTACATATTTTATTATGTGTCTTTAAAAATATTATTCTGAATAGTCTAAAAGCTTTGCACTACAAGGAGTCCACGACAAAACAAAGGTTAAGAAATCCTGTTTCTAAGTGATTTTTTTAAACTCTTATGCATCTAGAACTTAAACATGTCTGGAAGTAAACTATATTTCCCCCTAAACTCATTCTTCCTCCTAAAGTCTATTTCTGGAAAGCACCACCATCTATTTAATTACCCAATCCTACCAGATACAATCAAATATAATTCAGTTATCTCTTGCACATCATAACAATTCTCCTGAAGTCTGTATTATCTCTCGCCTGGACTACTACCAATCTTCTAAGTGGTATACAGCCACATTTAACACATCTAATGTTTCCTTCTCCAATCATCTTCCAAATAGCTGCCAAAGTGATCACACTAATGACCTTGACATTTCTGCAAAAGAAGCACCAGTGATTTCTACTATCTCTAGAAAAAAACCAAACACCTCTGTCTTGCTTTCAAAGACCTTTCTTGCCAACCTAATTTCACACAACTTTTCTCATTGTATGCTCCAGTCAAATAGTGTACGTGTTCCCTTTACACAACATTCTTTCTGTCTTGATCTATATTAATGGTAAATGTTAAAATGGAACATTGAAAATGAGCAAATTTTTTTTTCTTCTAGGCAGAGAACTAATTTTGTAAAGTATATGCATTTATTCATTCAGCAACTGTTTTATGTGCAAAAACCTACAAAAAGACCTGGGAGTGATAAAGAGAACCAAATCAATACAACAATCAAGAATTTGTTAAGTTCCTACTATATGTTAGGGGATATAAAGAAGGGGATATAAAGGGTGGCAAAAAAATGTCCTTATCCTCCAGGAGCTCAAAGACCAATGTAGGAGAGAACAAGCAAACAATTACATATTGACAAGATATATATACATATATGAAATAAATTGAGATAACCTCAGAAATAAGGCACTGAAATTGAGAATCAGAAAAGATTCCTTGTAGAAAATGAGATTTTAGCTGGAACTTGAAAGAAGTCAGGAAGCAAGGAGATTTGAGATGGAAAAGAAGAGTGGCAAAGATGTCCAGACTTCAAAGAGGAGGCATCTTATTCGATGAAAAGGCCAGTGCTACTTGATCAAAGAACTAGCCTCATTTTCTTCTTCAGAACCATTTGGATGCAATGGCCATATGTAGATCAGGAGACGACTCTGGATGTAGTAGTAACGTTAGGTCTTTTTAAGCTAAGGTCTTTAACAGGTCTCAGTTTGACTGAGGCAACATCAATTCAGTGACTAAAATTTGGCCAAGAAAAAAATGAGGCAAAGAATGGCCTTTTTTGTCCAGATAAAAAAAGAGAGGTAGGAAGCAACCAAGATTGCTTCGACTAGAAGGTTGCTTCAACTAGAAATCAATTAGAAGGCTACTGGCAATAGCTCAGGCATAACATGACGAGGGCCTGAAGCCAAGTGGTGTCAGGGTGCACAGAGAAAAAACGACATGTGTGAGAAATGTTCAAAAGATAAAACTGACAAGTTTTGGCATCATTTTGGGATGGAGGAGAGTAAGGTAATAAAGTGAGTAGTCAAAAATGATACCTAAGTTTCAAGCTTGTGGGAAATGGGGAATAGATGGTATCCTAAACAGGACAGAGCTTGGGTATATCTTGTTGCAGTGAGGGCCTGGTTAAGATTATGTAACAAAAGTTTCTAGGGGATCTAGTCAGCATGGTTTTATCATTTCTTCAGCTTCAATCATGAGTAAAAGTAAAAACAGCAGACCATGGTAAATCGGACTGTGGCTTGCTAGGCTCAAGATCTTTGATAAGATAAAGGGGAAAATGGCTTGACCAAAGAAGATAGTGTAAAATTGAACTGATTTACCAAGGTGTCAAGATGCAAAGTGGTTAGTGTAAGCCAATGGATAGCCTGGGAAGAGAAATGAAGCCATTAGGGATTGGAGGCCAGGGTAAGGACAAAGAACAGAGCTTCAGGATGAAACACAGAACAAAATGTGGAATGATAACAGATGACAATCAGTTAAAAAGGAATTTCAGGTTTCAAGAGCATAAATGCTGTAAAATACAGGACACAGACACACAAATGTACATTACCATACAACAAACAATGCACAATACAGTATTTAACAGTATAAAGATCAATTCTAAATGGAGATCAGGACAGAATTCCTGAGTGAGTTATTAAAATGTGTGAGCAATGCATCTTAAAGAAATAGTGTAGGTTTATAAAGTCAGAAGTAGGTTAAGAAGTGTATTCCAAGCACAAAACAATAAGCAAAGGTGGAAGGAAGGAGGGGGGAGAGAGAAGAATAAAGGATGGGAGGAAAGAAGGAAAACACAGAAAATATTTTAAGCAGCACTTGGCAGTAGTATGCAAGGTATGACTAGAAAGGAAGAATAAAGAGCACCCAGAAGTAAATGGACCAATTTAGTAAACTGTTTCAATCATCCAGATGAGGTAGAAAGGTGATAGTAGGAATGGAAGGAATAGTTAAACTGACAATCTAGTGAATGATTACATAGTAACAAATGAAGGAAAGTGAGGTATCCACAATTCAGAACATTAGGGTCTCTATCCACTTATTACCACTCCAATCAAAATTTCTATTCTATCAATAACCAGAATTCAATTTGCATTATGTTGGTTCTCTGAGTATATTAAACAAGCTAATAAACAACTGTCCTTTTAATTCTGCTTAGAGGTAGAAGTACTACATCAAGAAGAAATGTAATGTCTAAGTATGACCTCTTATATAGTAAATTCTCAAGATTCTAAAAATGAGTTTGTTTTGGTGGTGATGTGGGAGTTTAAATATCAAGGGATAAAGGGAAGATAAAAGGTTATTATTATTATTATTATTTGCTTCTGAAAGCTCAAAACCATAGCTATATTGTTATAGTAGTATCTCAATGAAGAAAATGATGTAGTGCATGTCTGTCAGAGTAACCTCATTCAAGAAGATAAATATCACTTCTAACAAGAGAAATATGGGAAGGATATTATGGAAAAAAGCTCAAATGCTTTTATGGAAAGAATTTCATAAAGTAGAGATGAATTTCTGCATCGGGCCCTAGGCCTGGATGATCACTTTTATCTTTATCTCGGAGAAGCTGAACCCATCAAGAAAACTGTCCCTAGTCCAGAGGTTTTCCTTTCATTCAATTCTAAATTTTGTTGATTACTCTTTCATCCAGACACAAAGTCTCCTGAATTTTTCTCCTTAAATGGTCTGGCTTACCTTTCTACGTTAAAGAATGTCCATATTCAATCTTTAATAATTTATCCCCCACTCCCTTCTTCCTCTAGTCTCAAAGCCACAGTATCTTGGTGTAATCTAGGCCCCATCCTCTTTCCCTTCTTAACTCCACCAATATATTATTCCACCACAAGGATAGCAAAGTAAGATACATTTAATCTAATTTTGCAAGTTCTATCATAAGGAAATATTTGTTACACATGAAATCCTATTTTAAACTGTTTCAAAATATTCAGGGACTAAGAAGGAAGGAAGGAATAGTACCTAAATGCAGGTAGACCTGTTAGAATGCTGTGGTAATAATCCAAATGAGGTAGAAAGAGTGGTTAGTATGAAGGAAGGGAGAATAAATATCAAACCTGGCGATTGACAGTGATGCTGACAACTCCCCAGAATATTTTTAGTATTTTGTTGTTGTTTGATAGGGATAGCCCACACCATACAGTGGAAAGAATATTGCCTCTGGAGTCAGTCCCCACATGTGACCTTGGAGTAAATCATTTAAACTCTCTGGGTCGGGCAGCTAGGTGGAGCAGTGGATAGAGCACCAACCGTGAAGTCAGGAGGACCTAAATTTAAATCTGATCTCAGATATTTAACACTTCCTATCTCAGATACTTAATACCCTGGGCAAGTCACTTAACCCCAATTGCCTCAGCAAAAAAAATAAAATAAAATAAAAAATTAATTAAAAAATAAACTCCCTGGGCCTATTTTCTCATCAAATAAACAGGAGCAAATTAAGTGACCTCTAAGGTTTCTTCCACAACCTGAAGTATTAAACAGGACATTCTTAACTCCTAAGAATGATGCTGAAATAGAACTAACTTGCCCAATGTTAAATACAGATTAAGAAGCAGAGCCAGGATTCAAAAACTCAAATACTGACTCCTCAATTTCACTTCAATAAATCAATATATGCATAACAGCTTAAGTAGTTATATAAGAGAATTATACTTGTAGTGCTCAATATTCATGTATCACTTAAAGAAAATTATAAACACTTAAGTTTACTGTGAATATATCAGTAAGATTTCCCAATTAGCAAAAGTTGTTCCATCATCACAGTCCTGAATCCCTAATATTTCATCATCCTCTGCTTATAAACATCCTTACCCCCTCCCCAAAAAACCCCACCCTTTCCTTCACCTCTCTCCCTTATATTGTTTCTACCGCCAGATTTCTCAAAAGAACAGTCTACACTCACTGTCTTTATTTCCTCACCACCCACACATTCCTCAACCCCTAGAAATCTGGCTTCCTCCTCCACTATTCACAGAATCAAAGAATTTTAGAGTTGGAAATTTAGAGGAGCAGCCATTTAATCAAACCCATACCAAGAAAAGAATCTCCAATACAATATGCTCTACAAACTCTGTTAGAAGACCTCCCATTAGGAATGGAATCTTCTGCCTTTCAAGGAAATGAGATAGCTCTCAATGTTAAGAATTTTTTCCTACATCAAGCTTAAATTAGCCTCTGCATTTCCACCTCTTTGTTCCTATTTTGACCTTCTAAGGCCAAACACATCAAATCTAATCCCTTCCATGTGACTGCTCGTCAAATACTTAAAAGGCAACAATCTAGTTCCCTCAACTCATCTGTTTTCCAGGTTAAACACTTAATTTCCTTAAACCTATCCTTCAACTATTCTGGTTGTCCCCTTTTTAACATTTTCCATTTCCTGAATATAATACTCTAAAGTTGGTTTGACCAGGGTAGAATGTAAGATTATTTTCACCTCTTTAACTCATGGAAGTTATGGGGGAAAGGCCATTGATGGAATGTTCAGGAACAGCTAATAATTAAGTTTGGAAATGGTACACCAAGAGCATAAGATTGAAGACAGATTGTGTAGCATCTTAAACATCAGACAAGAGTTTTCATTTTATCCTAAAGACAAATTAGAGCCATTAAATGTGTCTGAATATTGATTGGTCAGAAAACTATTAAAATAGGTGAGAAAAAAGCAATGAAGACATGAATAATAAAGGATGTATGAATAAAGAGAAAGGAATGGATATAGGAGGTGAATAAAGGGGGCAAGGCTTGGTAAGAGTGCATAATGGAAGGAGAAGTAGAGAGTGATGGATGTTATGAACATAAATGACAAAGGATGGCAGTGCCCTTAATAGAAAAAAGCAAAATTTAACAGGGGGAAAGATTAGGAAGTTAAATACATTCTGACTGTAGAGTGGTAGAAGTCAAAAAGATATTTAAAAGGTCTCTATCTGAAAGGTGGAATTGCTGAATGATTGGAGTGGGATATACAGATTGGGAATATAACTGTCTACAGAAGATAATGGATTCCAGAGCTGATAAGATCTCAGCAAGAGAAGATGGCCAAGGAATAAGCCCAGAGGGACTACCATGCTTTAGGGTTAGAAGATAGCTAATAATCTAAGAGCCTACAGAGGGTCAAATAGGCAGGGAAGAGAAAGCCAAGAAACCAGCAACAGAAGTCAAGAGATGATGCCACCACTGTTAACAGCTGGTGAAAGCAAATCCCTCACTGTGACCATGTCAAAGAACTTCAAGTTCTTACAGCTTTGGGGGAGAATCAATCCCTAATCACTCTGCCCTCATGGAACAGTACTGATTCTCATTCTCATTCAAGGCCTGAGCAGGTACAGTGCTTCAATAAGATGAAAGCTCTTGCTCCTACCTACTGCTGTTCCACAAAAAAGAGGATGGGAATCCTAACCTCATTTCACATAAGGTTTAGGGTTAGAAACCTTCTTGCCCTGGAATTTATGGGACCCCAAACACAAAGCCATCCCTGTTCTGGCAGAGGAAAGCAGGGATCTCTTAAAACAAAAAGCTCTTATGCCAGCACCTTTTCCACCCTTTTCCAGAATAGGTGTTAAGAGATTAGGCTTCTAAATCCAGGTCCTCTAAATCTACTGATTTCAGAAGCAAGAGGAAGCTATTGTCTACTCTGTTCTATGCTACTATTAACAACACTGTAATCCTTTCTTACCACCAAGTGCCCAGTTACTGGATTAGCAATTCTTGTTCCAAACCCAAAAGTTTCCCTGAACCATCTGGATAAAACCTTAACTCTCCAAAATCAAGCACCCCAGACATAGTGGGGCTAAGCCAAGCATTTCTCTGTCACAGCCTATTTCCTCTCTCCCACAACATGGAGTGGGGGGGAGGAGAAAAGGGGGAGTGGGGAGATCTTGACCTAAAAGAAGATAAGAGCTTCGGCCCCCAGGTCTTGATTAGCCCAATGAAACTTCTTCCCCTGAAAAAATCCAAGACAAAGCTGCTCTTCATACTTGATTGGCATTGACTTTCTAAAATAACTTTCTGATCATTCTTTGTTGTAGTAGAGTTAAATCCAACTTTTTGTGATCCTGGGGACCATAGTACATCAATACTTGTCCATGGGATTTTCTTGGCACGCACACCTCAATGATTTGCCCTTTCCTTCTCCAGGAAAACAAAGTGACTTGTTCAGGGTCACACAGCTAATGTTTGAGGCCACATCTTAAGTCAGACTTTCCTGACTCCAGACCCGGTGTTCTACTCACTCTGCTACCTGGTTGCCTCCTCCTGATCATAAAAATTCAGCTATGTGGAGTTTAGGCTGATTTGGTGGATTTCTTTCTTTCTTTTTTTGCTGAGGCAATTAGGGTTAAGCGACTTGCCCAGGATCACACAGCCAAGAAGTGTTAAGTGTCAAAGGCTAGATTTGAACTCAGGTCCTTCTGACTTCAGGGCTGATGCTCTATCCACTATATCAACTAACTGCCCCTTGGTTTGGTGGATTTCTGAAGCCTACTCCTCTTAGGTGATTTGATTTCAAAATCCACTTCAGATGCTTAAAATTTGATGATGGGCCATTAGTCTTTTTAAAATGAGAATTCTATTATCTAATCATCTCAGTAATATGAAATTGCAAAATTTTTCCAAAAAAAATTGAGGGAAGGGGGAACTTTACATCCAGTATCTCTAATAAGGGTTTTTTTTTTTTTTTTATCCTAAGTAGAGGGCATCTCAAAAGTCTTGTGTAGTTTTCAGCTTTAAAGCTTACAAATATAAATGGATATGTACATATAAAGGATATATAATTAACAAAAATATATAATAAAAATTAAAATATCTAAGGATTAAGTGGGCAAAATAAAAAACAAATGGCTCTCAAAACCCTCAACCTCCCCCCAAAAGAAACCCCTGCAAACTGTGGATATATATGACTACTCCAAAAACTAGTATGAGGAATTGTAAATCAAAACAACCTTAAGATTTCACCTATCTCACAATGAGTTTGGCAAAAATAATAAAATGCAAAACAGTCAATAATAGCAAAGAATTGTTTCCCACTTTACCAAGAGGATATTTATCATTAGCTCCTCTTATTC
The DNA here is from genome assembly GCF_016432865.1 of Antechinus flavipes. Classification (NCBI taxonomy): domain Eukaryota; kingdom Metazoa; phylum Chordata; class Mammalia; order Dasyuromorphia; family Dasyuridae; genus Antechinus; species Antechinus flavipes. The sequence goes on along the minus strand of NC_067398.1, from coordinate 361,863,197 downwards.
AATAGCTCAAAACTTCTTGATATCACCTGCTATTCTCTTATCCTTTGGTCTAGTAGCTGACAAAGAAGTGGCCCTTTTCTTTGCATAAGGCCAATTATTCTACTCATATCCCTAATCTTGAGGTCCCTCCTTTTTAACATCTCCCTATTTAATGGCTCTTTTCAGCCATTATAATATGGTTTCTAATCTCGTAAAGGTGACCAACAATTTAAAAAATTGTTTTACTGCTATCATTTGTTTTCACATCACCTAAGTTTCCCGTCCCTTCTCAGAGAACCATTCCGTATAACTAAGATTTGTTTTACAGGGTAAGAGAAAAAAAAATCAGCAAAATTGATCATTACATTGAAGTGTGTGTGTGTGTGTGTGTGTGTGTGTGTGTGTGTGTGTGTGTGTGTGTGTATTTTAAACCAATGGAAACCATTCTCTGCAAAGGAATGAAGATAAAACAATCTCTTCCTATTTCCTCTTTGGGGCTAAACTGGTATTTTAAAATTTGCACAATTCAGTTTCAATAACTTTGTGATGATTTTCCATTTATTATGTTGTAACCACTAAGTAAAAGCAAGTCCAAATACTGTAACGATACTAATTATTGGTGTTAATCTATGTTTTGAAAATAGATATTGTAGGACCAGTAGGATAAATAGAGAGAGGCTTGGAAAGACTTACATGAACTGATACTGAATGAAATGAGCAGAACCAGGAGATCATTATATACTTCAACAACAATACTGTGTGAGGATGTATTCTGATGGAAGTGGATATTTTCAACAAAGAGAAGATCTAACTCAGTTCCGATAGATCAATGATGGACAGAATCAGCTACACCCAGAGAAGAAACACTGGGAAATGAGTGTAAACTGTATGCATTTTTGTTTTTCTTCGCAGGTTATTTTTACCTTCTGAATCCAATTCTTCCTGTGCAACAAGAGAACTGTTCGGTTCTGCACACATATATTTTATCTAGGTTATACTACAACATATTTAACATGTATAAGACTGACTGCCATCTAGAGGAAGGGGTGGAGGGAGGGAAGGGAAAAACAAAACAGAAGTGAGTGCAAGGGATAATGTTGTAAAAAATTACCCAGGCATGGGTTCTGTAAAAAAAAAGTTATAATTAATAAATAAATAAAAGAAAAAAAGAAAACAGATATTGTGCCTTCAAATCAACCACAATGAACAAAATTGAAAAATATGATTTGTCAGCATCTGGCTCAGAAAGACTAAAGAGTATATAACAATAACAATCAAGGGTCTGGAATGTTGGAATCTGGCTAATGATTCAGAGAAGAAATGACTAGTATTGTTTTATAGAGAATTGTTCTACAAACTTTTGTTTGTTGTTTTTTAAATGGTGTACATTGCTAACGTGTGTATACATGTATACACACACACACACACACACACACACATATATATATATATGAATACATAGTGTGTTTACACTTCCCATTTTACAATTCATCTTACCATGCTTTACTATTATCAGATAAATATCAGGAAATTCTGAAATTAATTACTATATACCTCTAAGTCCGTACATTTTAAACATTTGAATAAAAATTATCTATTCTTTTATCTTTTTTCCCCTTCTACATCAGTTCATATAAGTCTTTTCATGCTTCTCTAATAAACATGCTTGCCATCTCTTATGGCATAATATCATTCCATCACATTCATGTAACAAATTCTTTGGCCATTTCCCAATCTATGGGCATTTACTTTGTTTCCAATTCTTAGCTACTATGAAAAATGCTTATATAAATGCTTTAGCTGTCTATAAAGTCTTTTTGTCAATAACTTAGAGGCAATTATCGTATCGAAGTAATCACAGTTGAATTCATGTTGCTTTTTTCTATTGTACTAGAATTACCACATTTAACATAATTATAGCATTAAATAGGGCAAATTTGAGTACATTTAACCATTTTGTAATGTTCATTTTTCTGCCCTAATTTGAACTATCACTGGAATCTCTGGATCAAAAAGTATAGTTACTTTCTGGATCAAACAGTATATCAAGTAGTACGGTATATAACAGTATAGCTACATAATTCCAAATGACTTTCCAGATTGATACCACCAATCCAAAAATCTTTTTTTGCCCATCTACTGACCATGACTCTCTCAGGCGCCTTTGTACTAGATTAGTTTACAGGTCTCTCCCCAGATCTGGATCACTAACTGCCTCTTGAACACCCCTGTTGAGGTACCACCATCCACCCTATGATAAAGGCATTCAATCTCAGTGTTCATCCTTAACTTTTCCCTCTCCTTTACACATCACAGCCAGTTTCCAAGTCTTGTTAATTCTACTGCTACACTACAATATCTCCTACATTTATTTCCTTCTCTTCCCCCACACATTTACAGGCCTTCATTATAGTCCTTCTGGATAACTTACTTGCCTTTTCATTAGTCTCCTTCTAGTATTCCTCCTCTCCAATTCACATTCATAAACTATTCTTCCCAAAATCCAAATCTAACACATTTAAGTATGGGGGTCAAGAACCTTTACTGGAAGGTAAAGTTTCCTATTACTTCAGAGATAACAAATGAGTAAGTAGTATGTGCTAAACACAAGGGATAAAACGTGAAAATTCAGACAGTCCCTATGAGGATGAAAAAGTACAAGTGTCCATAAGATATAGTAACAGCTACATGTAAATATGATGGCACCAAGCTGTAACCTCTGCTATTAAGGAAGGCTGAGGCAGCAGATTGTTTGAGTTAGCAGCAGAGAGCTACCAAGTTGCCTAAAAGGGGGCAAAATGGCCCAGTAACATGAATGATCATTATAATTCCAACCTTGATAGGGAGACCCAGCCTTTGTTTAAATTTAAAAAAAAAAAAAAAAAAAAAAGGATGTAATATCAAGACAAATGATAAGGCTATATAATCTTTATCATTAATTTAGGGAGTGAAGGAAAAGGCAAAGAGCTTAATCATATAACAATTGTAAATAAGGCTAGAAGTCCAGCATCAAACCTCACTATTTCATTACCTCTTCCTTTTATGTCCAAAGCCCCAAACTTTATTATAAAGTAATCCATTCCTTTAGTGCCATATAAACCAAAGAATACTTACTTCAGTCAGAGGAGGGAAAATAGAAAATATTCACAATACTCCAAAGTTCCCTTTAATCAGATAGGAATAATTATTCCAGTTTGCAATAAATTTGGGATTCAATATACAGAGCAAAATAAATAAATAAATAAAAATACAATATACAAATATCCATTATGTAGATTATATGGAAAATGCATAACTTTTTTTCTTTCTACCAAAGGTGGCTTTATTTACTAAAATATTGTATTTAGATATAGGCACCACAATTTTAAAATGATGTATAAAACTTGAATATGGTTCAAAACAGATAAAAATAGAAACCTTCATTAGAACTAGCTGCGGGGGCAGCTAGGTAGCACAGTGGATAGAGTACCAGCTCTGAAGTCAGGATGACTTGACTAGATTCCCTATCAGGACCACTCCTGGTACTAACATGTTGATTTCTTCCATTAGTAATTATTGCTAACCAAAACCACCTGGCCCACGAACCCCTAACACGAAAAAAAAAATCCACCTTACTATACTTATTATTCTTCAACTCTCCCTAATTATAGCCTTCACCTCATCAAATCTGGTCTCATACACTTAGCACTTCTTTGCTGTGTGATCCTGGACAAGTCACTTAACCCCAATTGCCTCAGCAAAACAAAACTAGCTGCTACATGTACAGGGTTCTCCCCCTGTCCTAGCCCATCAACAGGCAGCAAAAAAGCATTACCTCAATGCCAGATTTCACCAAAAGATGTCCACTGTCACCTAGATGCTAACTCCCAGATTTATATCTATGCTGGAAATATTCCAGATTCCTACTCCATTCCACTCCTCAATTCACTATTATCTTCTTAGTAGAAGATATCTGTCCTGCCACTATTACCCTGAGTCTTTCATACATTCCCATTTGGCTTATTAAATTTCCATGCATAAACAAGAGAACTGTTTGGTTCTGCACACATATATTGTATCTAGGATAAGCTATAATATATTTAACATGTATAACACTGCCTACCATCTAGGGGAGGGGGTGGAGAGAGGGAAAGAAAAAGTCGGAACAGAAGTGAGTGCAAGAGATAATGTTGTAAAAAAAAAAAAAAATGCATGCATATGTACCGTCAATAAAAAGTTATCAAAAAAAAAAAAAAGAAAAAGAAAAAGAAAAAAATTTCCATGCATAAGAACAACCTTACTTTTCCATCTGCCATGAACATTAACTCTCTTATGTGTTACATATAAGCTCCTTGAAAGCAGAGGCTGGCTTGAGTTTTTGTTTTGTGTTTTAGTGCTTATAGGCAGAACTTACTAAATGCGCTTCCATTCTCATCTCATCCTACTTTTTTTTCAGGCTTATTTCAAATTATCCTCTTTTTATGTCCTTTATTAGATTTTTATTTCATATTGATGTGAGTATGTGCCAATCAAACTATTTAACTTGCTGTTTCCTGGACTCCAAATCATATCAGAACTCACCTCCATGCATTTGTCCAGGCTATCCCAATACTAGAAAAGCCTTTCTTCCTTTATCTTTGCTTCTTAGAATCCCTAACTTACTTCAAGATTCAGCTCAATTGCCTCCCTAAACAAGATAGTCTTCCTGATTATTCTGATTGTAAATGTTTTGTTTTGCACAACATATAACTATCTGTTTTAGACCCCTTTCAGTAGAAAGCAAGCTCCCAGATGAAACTATTTTTCATTTTGTCTTTGTAGTCTCAGTTTGTAGCATAATGGCACTTAGATGCTTTAGAGGCAGCAAGGAATTCCAGAGACCTGGGAAGAGTTCAAATCCAGCCTTAGAAACTTCCTAGCATGCCCATCAATTGGAGAATGGTTGAGTAAATTGTGGTATATGAACGTTATGGAATATTATTGTTCTGTAAGGAATGACCAGTGGGAGGAATACAGAGAGGCTTGGAGAGACTTACATGAACTGATGCTAAGTGAAATGAGCAGAACCAGGAGATCATTATATACCTCAACAATGATACTGTTTGAGGATGTATTCTGATGGAAGTGGATCTCTTCGATAAAGAGAGCTAATTCAGTTTCAATTGATCAAAGATGGACAGAAGCAGCTACACCCAAAGAAAGAACACTGGGAAATGAATATAAACTGCTTGCATTTTTGTTTTTCTTCCCGGGTTATTTATACCTTCTGAATTCAATTCTCCCTGTGCAACAAGAAAACTGTTCGGTTCTGCACACATATATTGTATCTAGGATATACTGTAACCTATTCAACATGTAAAGGACTGCTTGCCATCTGGGGGAGGGGAAAAATCAGAACAGAAATGAATGCAAGGGATAATGCTGTAAAAAATTACCCTGGCATGGGTTCTGTCAATAAAAAGTTATTTAAAAAAAAAAGAAAGAAAAGAAACTTCCTAGCATGTGACCTTAGCAGAGTAAGTTAATTTCTTTTTGCCTATTTCCTCATCTATAAAGTGGGGGCCATTAACAGGACTCAGGGTTCTTGTGAGGATCAAATGAGGTAATTGTAAAAACAGCTAGTCCTGGCACATAATAAACACTATGTAAATGTTAATTAGTATTACTATTATTGGATTGTATGGACTAAATTGAAGGAATCCAAAAATCTCTTCTAGCTTAAAATTCTCAAATTTAAAAATACCCAAATTTTCAAGACATATTAAACATTAAAAATACATTCATGTCAACAATAAGCATACTGTCCTAGAAGCTCAAACAGAAATAGACACAAAAATCTCTAACAATTTTTATAAGTGTATCCTCAAGGTTTTAAGAAGACAATTTCAAAATTTACAAACAAAAATTAAATGTTTAATATTGAAAACTAAGAATACATATGGTAAAGGAACAAAAGAATTGGACTGGTACTTATTTCAACATTGTTTCAGGTTCCAATATGCCTTTCCAATCAATCAGCAAATTCATAAACATTTAGTAGTAGCCAACTATGAGTAGAACACTGTGCTATTTTCAGGAGGAAAAATACAAAGCTTCTAGCTTGCTGTTGCAAAAATATTAGCTGTATTTGTAGTTGATAATCTCTAAGTCAGTAGAAAGCATTAGATAAGCAGATTTATCAATTCTTACTCTAGGCTTTTCATTAAGTGGTGGGGGGCAAGAATGGGAGGGGAAAGGTGGAGAGTATCAACTGGAAACCAAAGCTGGAAGAACCACAGACAATTTTTTAAAATAAAACAAAAATAAATATAAAAACTTTGTTCAGAAAAAAAAAATGTCATGACTTGTTAGAATTTTATTTTAGCTTCTTTTTAGACTAATTTTAAGTGATTCAGTGATTTAACATTTTTATTCCTGGTTTGTAGTATCAAATACTTCAAAATGAATCAGCATGAAATATAGTAAAATATATGAATCTGAAGCTAAGGAAACTGGATTCAAACTAGGGTTCTACTTACTGTCTCTATATCCCTGGACAAATATTTTAACCTTTTAGAGGCTATTTTCTCACCTGTTATGAGAATACATTTTGCAAAGCTTGTATGAATTATCATTAACTATGTTAAGTGTTAACTATCATTAACAACAGCTTAACTACGGAACAGAAATTACAAGGATGATATAAACAATTCTATCAGTAGCCCATATAAACCCAGCATAAATAATCTCAGTTGTAGCATTCTAAAATCACAGGGTTTTAGACAAGGACCCAAGAATTTACCAGTTCTGTGACAAGGAGCAAGTCATCACTTTTGAGTATCCTTTTTCCTTTTCTGAACAAAGAACACAGCACTACTTACATGACTATTAACATTAGGGAAACTACATTATAAACTATAAAGCACTAGAAAATGTGGTGTTATTAACAAAGCAATCAACATCCCATATGGTATATAAATTTCTGTTTTTAACTAGTTACCTCCCACATTCCAACCATTTCTTTTCCAAATCTATTTAGCAACTAGCTCTAGAAATCTCCTTTCAAATTCTCTTCGAGCATGTCCCAGTAAGCGTTTCAGGAAGACAGAATTTCACATATGCCTATGTAGCTCAAAAGAAAGGTAGATGCCATTGCCAGGGCAGGAATAAGGAAAAAGTCATGATCTGAGCTCTGACACTAACTACGTTGATTCCTGGCCAAGTCACTTAACCTTGTTTGCCTCAGTTTCCTCATTTGTAAAATGAGAAATGGCAACCACTATTTTTGCCAAGATGGTTTCAAAGGGGGTCACCCTGAATTGGACACAACTGAAAAACAACCAAATAAGTAGTTTAAAGGAATCCTTCAGGGTACAAGGACTCCTTTTAAATATCAAATAATATGGCAGATCCCAAAATTTTATTAGCTACTCTGTTGGGATATCTTAAATGAAAAAAACAAAATAAAACAATCCAACAAGAAAATAATGAATTCATTAATACTTTTAAATGAATTTATAATTTATTACTTCTGTAAAACATTATTTACTACATCTGAAAAACAGTAATATGCATGTGGAAGATACTTGATCTTCAGAAGGTATGTGTACATATTGATGGATCAAAGACTACTTGCAAAACCCTGTTCCCATATTTAGGAGCATTTGGTTTAGAAAAAAACTTGTAACAGGAAGTTATGGGCTAGATTAACTTGCATAAACATTCACCATATTACATACATGCCACCTTGTATTTAAAAATCTTCAATGGCTCCTCAGCTGTCAATTTAATGTAGTTGGAACTCCTCAATCTGGCCTTCCACAACAAAATTTCAGTCTATTTCCCGAACATTATCCTATCTCCTCTTCTATTACTCCAGACTCCAGTGAAACCAGATTATCCACCATATCCAGACTATATCCAACCTTTTCTCACTAGTATATTATTTGCTGAAATTACCTGGATAATCCTAGATTACTAGCTTCATTGTCTGCTGAGATCCTTCTACCAGGGGTCCTCAAACTTTTTAAATAGGGGGCCAGTACACTGATCCTCAGACTGTTGGAGGACCGGACTGTAGTAAAAAACAAAAACTTTGTTTTGTGGGCCTTTAAATAAAGAAATTTCATAGCCCTGGGTGAGGAGGATAATCTACCTCAGTTGTCGCATCTGGACGGTGGGCTGTAGTTTGAGGACCCCTGATAGATCTTTCACTTCCTATCTTCTAGCTAAAAGCATCTTGTATCTCTTCTATACAGATTCTCTTTTCTAATTTGTATTATATTTGTGTACCTGTATTTACAACTACAATCTAAGCCCTAAATTTACAAGTTACTACCTTACTCATAAAAGAATTATTTTATTGTATAACCAAGCACAGTCACTTCTCTGTAGTAAATACTTAATAAACATTTTTTTTTTTTTGAATTATATAGTGGGTAAAGAGATGTAGGAAGAAATCAAAGAAAAAGAATGATTCCCTGTCCATGCAGGTTCAGGTCCAGATTTATTTGATATATACTTTTTACTTATCCCAGGATCTGACTGTATGAGCCAATTTCTTCATATATATACAAGAATTTAAAAAAAGATACACACACGAAAGAATTCTATCTCATAAAGGCTATGTGTGGCATAGGTCAACTGTATTTTTTTCTATGGGACAAGACTAAGAGTTCTTGGTGTGGTACAATGATAACTTGCAAGGCAGTTTAACAAATTTTTGTTATTAATGGCAACAAGGACCATGCACATGCCTTGCACAGAGCATAAACAATCTACTACAATTAGAAATAATACAGCAACGTTTTGGCTGTCCAGAATCCTTAGGGAATAAGCTATTTTAGAGAGCAGCATTTTTCAGAAAGCTGGAGTCTAAGTATCAAAGCTTAACTTACCTGTTTGAAATGGAAATCTTAAATATATTTTAATACTTCCCAACCTAGTACCTATATTAACCTTTCTTGATGACCTTGCCACCATCTTTGAAAATCAATTATACCAAACTACACTACAATAAGACTCTGGAGAGTCTGCACTATTAAATGAATATTTAAGTTCTGTCTGCTATGTAGTTTTTTTGGTCTCCTCCTTCTTATATAGGCTATCAATTGACATTTTTTACTAATGCTTGTGTTTAGCAATCTCCAAATTCATTGCCTTATATATTTAGATCAGGAAAGTCATCTATTCCAAATCCTTGTTTTACAGATGATGAAAATGAAGCCAAGAAAAGTTAAGTGGTTGCTTCAGCCAGGATATGAACCCATGTCCTCTGCCTCCAAAAGCCACCTTCTTGTGCCTCCTCATAATCTCTCTTTGTACTTGAAAACTAGGCAACAAAGCTTTTTAGAACTGTGTGTAAAGAAAATTAACTCCAGGTCACAGCTTGAGGGATGTCTCATAATTAAATGAAGGTTACTGCATGGACTTTGTCACATTCTTTTTATTGGTTTAAAGTCCTTTTGCTTATTTATAGAGATGTTCTAGGTGGGGAAGAGTGAAAACAGCTATGTTGAAAGCAAATGAGGTGTAACTGTATTTTATTTGAAAGGGACATACAATTAAAAAGCACAATTAATCCAAAAAAATCTAACTTTATTCAAAACTTTGGTTGGTTGGTTTTTAACGTAACACTCTTGTAAAAACTGTCTCAAATTTTATTCTTTCTCTTCCATAGACCACCTTTTCCAAAGCAATTTGTGGACAGAGAATTGTTAAATTTGGCTTTAACAATATCTCTCTGTTCAGAAATAAGTGGATTCCTAAAAGATTGGCTGTAACAAATTTAAGCAAATCATATTGTTTTCCAAGGGACTTTCCTTATGAAACCGGAGAAGTATTTCTACAGAAGATATACAATAATGAATCCAACTGATACTGTGAGAATACATGCACACCTGATGCAGGTTATCTCCTGCTTGATGATGAACTCAATGACAGGCAAAAATAATAAGGGAAGCAAGTGTTACCAGGCAAATACCAGGCAATGAATTTGCTATATATCCTCATTAGTCACTTACAGGTTGGCAAGATTCCCTTAATGTAGATCTTCAGTGAACATATAATGAATTAATTTTCTACTTTTCTAATTCTATTGGGGCAAAAATAAAATGGTCTAAATCTGTATTTTTCATTAAGGCAGCTTTCTAGGATTTAAATCAATTGTTACTTCTCAGTCTTAGCATTTTCCTCACAAAATTCCTCAAAAAAAAAAAAAAAAAATTCATCCTCTGACTAGTTCTCCTCATCAGGACTAAGTCCAAAGAACTTGAGAAGGAAGGACATGCCAAGTCCCTTCATTCTAACCAAAATGCTCTAATAATATGGATCAAGTCCCATCTGCCAGACTATTATATGTCCAAAATCAAAATTAAATTAGCTCCCACAGCAAAAGAACAAAGAAACTTTTTGGCACTAAATACCAAAACTGAAAGTATTTACAAAATTTAAAAATGCATTAATAACACAGTAGATTATTCAAAGCTAAATTGAGTCCCTATTCAGCTCCTATTTTTCCACTCTCAAAAGAAAAAATGAAGGACTTTAACAAAATGACATTCAATTTCAACATTTAAAATTCTTGCAAATTACATATTTATAACCCAAAAAATGAAAAAAATAAAAAAATAAAAACCTCATCTTGAAGTGACAGCACTTTACTTTTTGGTCATGTTAAAGATTTGTACTGGAATATCTTTGAAAAGCAGGAAGCCACTCCTATTGCTCCACTTATAGTTTAAAGCATATGTAAGGCTTCTGTTAAACTTAATAAAACAAAGATAAACAATATTGTTTTTTCTTAAAAAAAAAAAAAAGTTTCAAGAAAGAGATTGTACACAAATCTAAATCCCCCATATTTCTGCATTAGTTTGAATAACAACTAAAAACAAGGTTATTAAATCCAATCAACAATCCACATGCACTATATGCAAAGTTCTAGAATAGATTCTGAAGACAAGATATAAAAGATCAATCTAATAAGTAACATTTATAATTGGCAAGATTATCATCATGTTTAGGTAAAGAGGCCATTTTACAACTATTAGATATCTTTATTTTGTATATTCTATGTGCTTGTGTGTATATATATATTAAGTTTGAAGGGGAGTAATTATATGTCAGATGTTAAGAGTTAGATTCTTGAAAATGGGATTAATTTCATTTTTTTCTGTTTCCCCATCATCTAGCATAATGTCTGGAGTTTAATAAATATTTATTGATTGATAATTTTTTTGAGAGCTAGGTTTTGGAGTCAAAGAAGCTGGATTCAAATCCCAGCTTTGCCATTAAACATTTCTGGGACTCAAGTTTATTCATTAAATGAAAAGATTCCAGTCCTAAACCCTATGAATCTGTAATTATTCAAGTTGAATAAAATGTGCTCAGAGAACAAGTGAACATTTTCACCCTAAATGTAGGAGGGAGGGGAATTCTAAAAAAGAGAGAATAAAAAGAGGGACGTAGAACAGTCCAGTTTGTCTGCAAAAGAACATAGGAAACAAAGTTGTATGAGAAAACAGGGTAAATAGTTTGGATCCAGATTATAGAGGGTCTTAAGTGTCCAGATTAGACATTTATACTTTATCTAATAGACAATAAGGATCCAATGAAGGTTTTTGAGCAGAAAGCACTTAAAGACACTGGGGAAATTGCTGGGAAGGATAGATTACAAACCTACTGAAGTCAGGAAGGCCAGAGAAGAGACTGTAACAAAAGTTTTTACAAGGGGATCTCAAAATAGGAATCACTTGTAGTACAAAGCAGACATGTAGAGGATAGATGCAACAATGTCAATAATCAACAAGAGTTAGCAACCAAATGGATGTGTTTATATTGAAAAAAATGAGTGAATGAACTTAAAAGCCTACATTATTAAGAAGATGGTTGGTGCCATCTATAGAAATACAGAAGTTAAGAAGCAGGAGGAAGTTCAATCATGGAAATGTTAAGTTTGAGGAGTTGGCAGGATATTAGCAGGCAGGGGGAAAATGGAATTTCCTATATCACTTTAAAAAATGGAAATCTATACTCTTATCAACTAAAAAAGGCTCCTTAAACGTCCTAATTTTAACTATACACAGAAATGTTGTGATTCTTATTTCAGAATGTTTCCCTTACTCCTTCTCTTTTGATTTCTATTTATCAACTTATCCCAATGAAAAATTATAAAGATTTTAAAATTTCCTAATCCCACCACAGAAAGATATAAAACTTCTAGGGTAAAGGAAAGAATGACTATGAGGTACAATAAAAGCGACTACTTAAGTGCCACTTAGTACTCATACAACAAAGTCACAAGTTTCTAGGCCTCAGTATCCTTATCTATGAAAGGAAGGAGTTGGACTCACTTGCCTCTCTTCCAGGGATAAATTTAGGATCCAATTCTAGTATTGGTCCTTACATTTTTTTTTTTTTTCTACAAGACAGATTGTGGGGAGAACACAAAAAATGCAGTTGGTAGCTAAACTATTTCCACTCTTAATAGGTTTAAATAAATAAAACACTGCTCTCTTCTTGAAATTAAGTAAAATAAAATCGTCACAGCACTTTTTTTTAAAGCCAAGATTCACTGATAAATCTGGATAACAATGACCTTTTCGAATAATTATAAAATGATTTGTTTTTTTAAATACATATCAAGGATTTTGGCATATATAGCATGTGATGCACATGGTACATGTTGCATATGTATTTATTTATATTCATGTCTACACACCTATATGTAAATACACAATATACAGAACCTGGTACAGGAGAAGGAAAAATCGACTTTTGGAGTCAGACGACCTCCAATCCCATTCCTAGTGCTTACAACTTTTATCGATTTTCAACAAGTCACTTAACCTCTCTGGAGCTCAGTTTCCTCATTTATAAAAGTAAAGGGGATCGAAATAGATTCCTTTCTGGTCGTACTAAGTCTAAGTATGCCGTAATTCATAAACAATTTCATAAGCATCTACTCCAAACCTAGACACTGATCTTTTAAAGATAGGAGAGAGAGATAGCAGCAATAGCAACAAAACCAGATAATTGGTTCCCTTTGTTCGGGATCAATAGAATAACTAATAAATCAAATATTAAAAGGTGCTAGAGCTTTAGAAACTACATATGACTAAAATGGCAAATGATAGAAGCATGCTGCAAGCTTCCCAAATCAGCATGCTTTTTTGAACTTTCAAAAACAGTTAACTTTAAAAAGTAGACCTAAAAAGTATAATTTTGCTGTTAATTAATATGTTCGTTAGGGACAATAATGATCAGCTGCAAAGGAGACAAAATTCCAAGTAAAACATCACACTATTATGCTTTTTAAAACAGATAATGAAATAAAGGAATAAAGGAAACTAAAATGCAGTCCTTGCCACCACCACCACTACCACCACTACAATTGCTACTACGACGATGACTACTGTTACTACTAGAACAACTCTCCCCCCACACACACCCCCTCCCCATCTTTAAGGACAGTCTAGATGAGTTACATGTAAAACCGCCTAATGGACAGAAATGGGCCCCGGCCTCGTCGGTGCGCTCGCCCCAAGCAGCACAAGATGCATTCGGCTCCTTCCCATCGCGCTTTAATCACTAGTTTCTGCCTGCCCCGGCCGGTTCTCGGTATTAATCACACTCCACACAGGATCCCCTCCATCCACCCCCACTACAGGAGGATCCGAGCACAGACTACAGCAAAACACAAACACATCTCTGAGTCCCCCAGCCCCGAATTATCGGAGGTGGGGGTTGGGGAGAGGGTTACCTCGACGGAGGCAGCGGCCCCTCCCGGGCAGGATCCGGGGGTCTCGGACCTTTTGTTCCTCTTCGAAATGGGATGGAGGGGTCTGAGGAAGAAGGGAGGGAGGGAAGGGGGAGGGGGAGTGGAAATGGTCGATTTAAGGCGGAACTGAAAACACTCTCCACCTCTGCCCCTCCCCCAAAGGAGGGAGAGTCCCGAGGCGAGGAGCCGGACTCGAGGGTAGCAGGGGGCGGAGGGAGGGGGAGGTGCAGATTGGGGAGGGGTCTCGAAGGGGGGAGGGGAAGAGAGCCGCCGCCCGGTCCGCCCACACCGGAGGGGAGGGGAAAATAGGGGAGGGCGTGGGGACGTGCGTGTCCCGCCGTTCGCCCCTCCTCCCCACCTTCACGCGCGAGCCCGCAGACGGACACACTAACACTCCCTCACAACGGACAAGCTGGCCTTCGCGGTCTCCCTGCCCCCACCGCGTCTGTGCCACCTACCGTTGCCGCGCAGCGAATCAAACTCCCGACTGCAAGATAGCTAGCTCGGCACTCGGTGGCTTAGCTTAGCTATCTAGCTGCTGCCGTTGCTGCTGCTGCTCCTCTGCCGCCGCGGCTGTGCGGGTAAAACCCGCCTCCTATCCCGGGCCCTGGGCCCTGGCGATTCGTCGGTCCAGCCCTGGGGCTGGCACCCTGCCGCCTGCTGATTGGCGCCCCCGCCCGCCCGTTAGGGCGTGAGGAACGCGCCGGCCGTGAGGAGCGCTCCGCGCGCTCAGGAGATATGGTAGGGGGGGGGGGGAGGAGCGGGGGAAGGGAGCTCTAGTGCGCAAGGGAGAGAGAGTTGCGGACTAACACCTTCTTCGCTTTTTCCTCTTCGCCACACCCTCCTCACCCACCCAAGCAGATCGACAGCGACCTCGACGAATCCGAAATTGCTCTAGTCGGGGTGTGCGCAGCACGTCGAGTTCCCTGAATCAGACGGGAGACGTCGCTAGCTGATGGATCCCGCCTCCCCCGTAGAACGTGAGGTGGTGTGGGGGAAGGGTCAGAAAGGCAGCGGTTTCGGTTGATTCCTCTCGCCCGCGTATACAGGAGATTCACGGGAGGTGGGGGAGGAGGAAAGGACAGCATCTATCTAAACATACAGTAACCTGCCGCGTAGGGAAAATAATCCCAACAAAAGTACTGGTGCATGTTTCTACCCCACCCACTGTGCCTCAGCCCCGCTGGCTTTCCGCTCCTTCCTCAGGTCATCATCCCCTTCACACTCTCTTAAATGGTCCAGAATAGAGCTACTTTAGGGACTATCCCTCTTCCTTCCTACAGACATTTAACCCACCATCAGGGAAGAGAAGACTAGGAGGGCAAAAGGGTAGTAAGTCAAAGCCCCATCATCCTCCAAGACAAATGGGACAGAGAAAAGGGGCGTGATCAAAAGCCGGGAGGGTCTTGCATGTAAATAAGGAGGCGGAGATAAAATCACCTCCAAGAGCAAATTAGATTGAGATAGAGGGGCGGGACTCAATCATAATTGAGGTAGGGGTGTGGGTCTCGTCAGCTCTACAGCTGAAGGATTTGTTGGTTCATTGGTTTTCTGAAAGAAGGGACATCGGAATTGATGAGATCCAATCCTCCTCTTTCTCACAGGACGAAACAGGCCCAGAGAAGGGAAGGATCTTGACTAAGTTCAAAAGGAGTAAATCAAAGAGCTGGTATTAGAATTCAGGTCTTCTGGCACAAGGGCTCTCTTCGCTGCTCTCTACTACCACACTAATTTAAGTCTTTGAAAAGTAATCTCTAATTCCTCCTCTTCCTCCTCCTCCTCGTCTTTCTTCTGCTGCTTCTCGTTCTTCTTTTCCTCTTCCCCCTCTTCCTTTTCCTTCTCCTCCTCCTGAGTTTTGTATTATTAAGCTTGTTCATCTGGCAGTATTTGACCAGCTTGGATAGTGTTATATCATCAAAATGCTAGTTCGTTATTTTGGGGTTTTATTCTCATTTGTTTTGATTATCCTAAGTTATTCCCAATGTATGATGTGGGATTGCAAAATCTGCCTATGAAAATGTAAAGAGATTTTTAGGTGGTGACCCTCCATGATTTCTCTGAAGCCCTAGCTTGTCATACTCTGCCATTTTCATTTAGGGAATACCTAAACCTCTAGAGAAGAGAAAACAAAACAGTCAAACCAGCTCAATATCTTTTGTTTATGACAGAGATAGAGAAAAAATCTGGCATACTCTGACATATCTAGATTGAGAGAAAGGTTTTAAATGGTTCAGAGAAAAGATAGGTTGAATCCTCCAATTATGATCTTATTTCTCAAATATATAAAGAATTTTGTCAAATTTATAAGAATATGAATCATACCCCAATTGGTAAAGAATCAAGTGATAGCCACAAGCAGTTTTTGATGAAGAAATCAAAACTATAATCATGTGAAAAAATGTTGTAAATCAATTAGACAATGCAAATTGAAACAACTTTAAGATATCATCTTACACCTATCATGTTGGCTAAAATGATGCCCCAATTAGAGAATGACTAAAAATGCTGTAGTATAAAACTCTGATAAGGTGTGATTGATAAAAGAAATGAGAGCCGGTTGATATACAAAAACATGGAAAAACTTGGATTATGAAGAAAGATGCTATCCACTTCCAGAGAACTGACTAATAGAAATATGGATAATATGGTTCTACATATGTGAATATGCATGCATATGTATTTATATATATGTGCATGTTTGTAGATATGTGTGTGTATATATGTGTGCATATATATGAATTGTGTTTATAGAGAGAGAGTCCCTTTGTGGGCAAGGGAAGTGAGGAAAAAAGTGCACTGCAGAGAAAAGAAAACTTAGAAAAAATCACAGAAATGCTGGGTAGCTTTGAAAACAATGAATAGTATTTGATTATATAGGTTTTTTTTTACTGGAAATTTATTGTTTTATACTAAATCCTTTCATGATCTCTGTGTACATGGAAATTTTTTTCTCATTTTGTATTTAAATTTAAATGAATAAAAAAATTTAAGAGAAGTAGGATCTCATGGACTAAAATATCATGAGATTAAGGCCAGATAACATATTGAATATAAACATAGGATCTGTCTTGTAAAAATAGCGTTAAAGCTTAAAATCTGGCTATATCTGACAGCTGAAACTAATATTAACAAAAAAAATGTTTTTGAAGCTATATTGAAAGAAAAAGATTTTTAAAAGGAAAAGGACCTTTGCTTGGAGCAGATCAGTTGGTGATAACTTACAACATAGAAGACAAAATTGCTTAAATTTTATTTTGTTTCTGTTTACTAAGGAAAATGATCTTTGCACTAGAATGACAGAACAAATATGCCTAACAAATTGGATTGATACCCAAGTAATATGATGGTAAAGGAGTATCTGATTGTTCTTGATTAAAGCAGTTTACCTGGTCCAAATAGATTACATTCTCATATGCTAAAAGAACTGGAAAAAATGTAACTGCTTAATTGAAGTCAGTAATATTGAAGTTAAGGATCATGGAAAAGAAAGGAGATACCAGATTAGGAAAGGGCTAATGTAATTCTGATTTAAAAAAAAAAAAAAAGACAAAACAGTTTTTAAACTATAATTCAATGAATCTCACATTCTGGGAAAATTTAAAAATATATTATTAAAGAGATGATTGGTGAGCTTTTAGAAGGAAAAGCTGTGATTACAAAGAGCCAGCATGACTTCAACAAGAATAGGTCATGGGAAATTAATCTCATTTCCTTTTTTGACAGAGTTAATAAACTTGTAGATTAGGAGAATGCTGTGGATTTAGTTTACCCTTATTTTAACAAAGCTTTTGATAAACTACTATTTACTATTCTTGTGGAGAAGATGGAAAAAATATAGAATAGATACAAGTGGTGAGTTTAAAACAGAATAATTGGACTTAGCACATGTTAGTAATTCAATGTTGACATGGCAGGATATTTTCAATGGAGTATCCACAGATATCTCTGCATGGTTCTCTGCTATTTAACATTTTATCACTGATTTTGATGAAACCATAGATAACATGTTCACCAAATTTAGAAAAGATAGTGTGCTAGAAGGGATACAAAAGATTCTGAATAATAGAGTTAATCTTCAAAAGATCTTGTCACATGGCCGAGTAAAAGCTAGGACTTGCTTCATCTCTCCCAAATTCCCCTCCAAACAACTTTACAATAAATTCTGGATAAGCAGAACCACCAAAAGAATAGTGAAATAATTTTCCAGCCTAAGACAACTTAGAAAATTGGCAGGAAAGGTCTGTTGTATCAAGGTAAGAGTGGAACATAGTCCAGCACAGTTCACATACTGGCAAGCCAGCAGTAGACCCTGAAAACAAATGAATCAGCCCACAGATTAGAAGTGGGTAAGAAGGTGAAGGTAGCCAGAAAACTAGGAAGGACATAATAGAAAACCCTTTCTTGTTAGAGGATATAGAACTCTGTTGCATTGCCCATATGTCCTTCCAGGTTACAGTCCCAGATCACTAGAATATATTGCTACAGGAGAGGCTCAGTTACGGGTCTGAACAAGTGCAACATTCATTCCCAAACTAGAGCATAAGAGAATAGTGACCATATCTTTCCTTAGATCATGCCACTTTGGAAAAGCTAAAAATTTAAAAACACCATTCCCCAACCTCCAACCCCAAATTAGCTCTGAAAACAGCAGTACAAAAAACTTCAAGTTTGAGATAGTGCCCTCTCTACCCTGGGAACAAAGCCCAACTTTAACATAAAGTTAAAAGTCAAATATACTGGGAAAAGGAGCAAACAAGCTGACCATAAAACGATTCTATGGTGATAAGTTCAAAACACAAACTCAAAAGGCAGTAAAATTAAAATAGCTTCATTCAAAGCCTCAAAAAAAAATGTGAATTGTTCTGAGGCCCAAAAACATTAATGGAAGAACTCAAAAAAAGTTTAAAAATCAAATAAGATAAGTAGAGGAAAAAATGGGAAAATAAATTACAGTAATACAAAGGACACATATGAAGATGAGGGAGGGATAAAGGAGGCACAAAACTATTGAAGAAAATACCTTAAAAATTATAATAGGCAGACAATCTAAGGTACTACTACACACCTCTCAGTTTGGCTCAGATGACAGGAAAAGGTAATGATGAATGTTGGAAGAGATGTGGGAAAACTGGGACTAATATTGTTGGTGTTGTGAACTGATAACCATTCTGGAGAGCAGTATGGAACTATGCCCAAAGGGCTATCAAACTGTGCATACCCTTTGATCCAGCACTCTTGTCTACTCACCTAAATCCCAAATAGATCATAAAAAAGGAAAAAGAACTTACATATGCAAAAATGTAACAGCCTCTTTTATAGTGGAACTGGAAACTGAGTGAATGCCTATCAGTTGGAAAATAGCTGAACAAATTGTGGTATATGAATGTTATGGAATATTATTATTCTATAAGAAATGATCAGGAGGATGATTTCAGAGAGGCCTGGAAAGACTTATATAAACTGATAAGTGGAGTAGAACCAGGAGAACATGGTACACAGCAACAAGATTATAAGTGATCAATTCTGATAGATATGGCTCTTTTCAACAGTGAAGTGATTCAGGCCAATTCCAATGGTCTTGTGATAAAAGATCCATCTGTACTCAGAGGACTAGGGGCTGAGTGTGGATCATAACATAGTATTTTCACTTTTTTGTTTGCATTTTGTTTTCTCTTTTTTACCTTTTTGATCTGATTTTTTTTTGTGCAGAATGATAATTGTAGAAATATATAAGAATAGCACATGTTTAACATGTATTGGATTATTTGCCATCTGGGGGGAGGATGGGGGTAAGGAAGAGAGAAAAAAAAAAATGGTCATAAGATTTTGCAAGAATGAATGTAGAAAATTATGCGTTTTGAAAAAAAGTTTTTAAAATCCTAATAGGGAAGTTTAAAAAATAATAATGGTAGAAGAGGTACAAAAATCTCACAAAAATCTGCTAAAGATAAGAACTTAGAGAATTGGACAATAGAAAAGGAGGCATAAAAACTCACCAAAGAAAATACTTTTTTTTCCAATAGTATTGTATTTTTCCAAATACATGCAAATACATAGAAAATAGTTTTCAACATTCACTTCTGCAAAATCTTACATTCAGAATTTTTCTCCTTTCTGCCTTTCCCTCCCCAATATGGTAAGCAATCCCATATAGGTTAAACAACATACAATTCGAGAAAATAATTTCTTAAAAATTAGTACTAGGTAAATAGAAACTAATAAATCCATGAGACATCAAGAAACAAAACAAAATGAATAAAAAGACAATGTGAAATATTTCATTGGAAAAACAACTGACTTGGGAAAGAGAACCAGGGGAAATATTTTTAAAATTCTTGGCCTACCAGGAAGCCATAACAAAAAAAGTTTCAATGTTTCAAGAAATCATCAAGGAAAACTTGCCTGACATCCTAGAACCAGAAAGTAAAATAAACATTGAAAGAATCTACCAATCATTGCCTGAAAGAGATCCCAAAATGAATATTATAGCCAAATGCCACAGTTCCAGATATATGTGTGTGCATGTGTGTGTTAAACAGCCAGGAAAAAAATCAAATTTTGTGGAATTACAGAATAACATAAAATTTAGGGGAGTCTACATTAAAGGATTGGAAGATTTGGAATATGATATTCCAAAGGGCAAAGAAGCTAGGATCACAACCAAAAATCACCTACCAAGCAAAACAATATAATCCTTCAGGAGGAAAAATAAAAAGGATATTTAATTAAATGATTGAAATGAGGTGGTATAGAAGGACCTGAGTTCAAATATGACTTCAGACACTTAACACTTCCTAACTGTATGACTCTAGGCAAGTCACTATCATTCTGCACAAAAAAAAAATCAGATCAAAAAGGAAAAAAAGAAAACAAAATGCAAACAAAAAAGTCACTTTTTTAACCTCAGCAAAAAAATAAGAAAAGTACTTTCCACCTCCAGACAAATAAATATCATCTGAATGTAAATTGAAATATGCTCTAAAAATTTGTATTTTTCTCAAATGTAAAACAGATATAATAGCATCTGTTTCCTCTCAGGATTGTCGAGAGGATGTAATGAGATATTATATCATGAAGATGACATTAGAGTGCAAAGGTTTTCCACCAATTATATTTGCCTTTTATAAACACTTTATTATATAACCATGAACTAATATGTAATGGTGATGGTAATAGTGCTGATAGTAGTAATGGTAATAGTAATAGGGATAAGAAACAGTATAAAAAGGTGAATAAATAAATATCCTTGGAGTCAGGAAGCAGTGAGTTCAAGTCCTGCATCTGATACATTTGTTATATTACTCTAGGCAGGTCGCTTAATCTCCAGATGGTCTAAACTATTGTCTAGATCAAATGTTGATCTACATTGACAAGAGTCAATTCCCTCACAGATTGTCCCTATATAAATGAAATCACATGTATAGAAAGGGCAGAAACTTGCATTTATATTTATTAGATATAGGTATAAAAAGATTGTACAAAGAATTTCTCTTTCATAAAGCCAGTAGTACTATTATATTGCATGAATCCGACAAGAATCTGGGAGGCTGAATATTTTGATCTTTTCATCAAATGATGTTTGATCATGGCAGCATAATTCCAAATCTTCATAAAACAGACATGAATGTATATAGAAACATTTTGTGAAAACTGTAACAAGCTCTTGTAGGGTATTTCAATGATATGACAAATTGATTAAATTTTATTAAACAGTAATTGACTTTCTTTTTTAAAAAATAACCTTTTTAGAACTGAAAGGTTCTCAATAAAGACAGAAACCCTTCTCTGCATTTCATTATATTAAGAAAAAGGAAAGAAGTAACTTCCTGAACATGAACAATGATTAGCTATGAGAAATTTGAAGGAAAACTGGCTCTTGGGAAAGAAGGCTCCACTCTTGCTATATACCCCACAGAGTTGATTGGGGTGTGAAACTTCCTTTGAAGCCAGCAGGAATTCTGTACTTCAATTAATTCTCAAAGGAGGCAGACTCAGGCAGGTTTAGAATTTTGGGAGCCTTGGGTGAAAATAAACACATGGTCAAAAGATAGAAAAGGGACCCTCCTTAAAGGCAATAAATACTACAGTAATAAATCTTAGTTTAGAACATTTAGAGAAAGGGGCCCCCCCAAGAATTGATTCAAATAAAGTATATAAGAAATAATCAATAAATTATATTGAGTAAAATATAAGTAATTACAGAATTTGAATACATCATGGTAAATTAAAGGTAGCTTAATACAGGATGAAAAGTGTTAACTCTGAAATCAGAGGAACTAGTTGCAAATTATATCTCTGATACTTATTACCTGTGTGACTTTAGGCAAACCATTGAACTTTACTGGGTCTCAGTTTCCTCAACTATAAAATGAGTAAATTAAATTAGTTTCTGACTTTTAGTTCAAGTCAACAGTTATTCTTCAAGGGCTTATTATGCATAAAATAACATCTAATGTTTTTTAAAAACCTGAATTCAGTTCCACACATGTTTACAGTATTAAGCATCTGTTTTATATAAATCCCTGTATTTGGTACTGGCAACTGTCATCAAAGCTCAGCTCAAGTGCCTCTTCCTAGAGAGATATAATAGACAAAAGACCCTCAAAGCTCTTATATTCCACTACAGATACAACAGATTGATAAGTAAACAAAAGTAATTTGAAGGAGGAAAGAACTATGATAGAAGTTGGGATGGTTTTGGTTGGGGGAGGAAACTAGGAACGGTCTAAACTAGGTGGCCACATCTGATCTGGGCCCTGAAGGAAGTTAAAGATTCTAAGATGAGGATGTAAGCAGGAAGTCTGCACCAACCAAGCAGGACAAGCTTGGGCAAAAACTGTGGAGGCAGGAAATGGAATAGAATGAAGTTTGACTAAAGCATAAATTGTGTATTGGGGAGTAATATGAAATAGTCAGAATGAAGATTTATTTTTTATGTTAGAGGCAATAGAGAAGGAAGTTTTTTGAGTATAGCAAAAGATAAATGGTGGGAACTTAATATATACTTTTTAAACTGAACTAAAGATAGAATTTTGATTATGCCTATGCTTTAGCAATACTCATTTGCAGCTATGTGGAGAATGGATTGGAAGCATGAGACCAATTAGCAAAAATCCAAGTGAGGGATGATTTGGACCCAATCTTGGCTTGGGATTATGTGATTGCTAAGAAGGAGACAGATTTGGGAGATTTTGTGGAAACAAAATTAATAAAATTTAATGACTATTACTTTGGGCAAATTACTTGCTTCCTCTGGGATTCAGGTTCCTCATCTCTAAATAAGGAAATTAGCTAGTAGGACTTCAGATATCTATAAGTTCTAAATTTATGATATTATGATTTATGAACAGATAGGGAAAATGAGGGAGAGAAAAGAATTAAGTATTAAGTATCAAGCGGTAAAGTTGACCTGATACATCACAGCTAACATAGGAAGCAATTAAGAAAGATAGTTTTCTTTACAAGAAACAAAATGAAAGAATAGCAGTTTGCTATATGTGGGAAGAAAAAGTATATTTGACAAAAAGGACTTGGAATTCTCCCATTATCCATTTCTTTTATTCTTATATATCTATATATTAAAAGCCCAATTTATTTTCACTAAGTTTTAAATATTTTAAATCCTATTTCCTCATGATGAAAACTTAGAAATTTTCAGGGTAAATCACTATATTACAGATAAAGAAACTGAGACCAAGAAAGATGAAGTGACTTGTTCAGCTTAATTTGAATGTTAAGAAGCAAAGCTAAAATTCAGACCCCAACTCTGTGACTCCAAATTCAAGACTCTTTCCTCTCTTCCACATTGTCTGTCTTTAGTCAGACATTTTGGGGGTCATTCACTTTTAAAACCAAAGCATTTTAGAATTCTTCATCGCATGGTTCTCAAAATAATCCTGAGAGGTAAGTGCTATTAGCCCCATTTTGCTATTTGAGATAGCTGAGTTTAAGTCACATAGTAAGTATCTGAGGTGGAATTTGAATGGCATCTTCTTGATTCCAAGCCTGGTGGCACCAGCTTTCAAGGAAGATGGGAAGAGATGAGGAGAATTGTTGTTCTGATCAATACGGAAGAAGTGGTTGGAAAAATCAGACAAATTCAATTAAGTTCACCAAACATTTTAATACCTATTATAAAGCAAAGCACTTGTCTGCATAGAGGGGAGGCTAAGACAAAATAAAATGATGTTTCTCCTTCAGGAAATTTTTCTAGGAGGAATAGCCACCCAGATAAATTAATATAACACAATACAAAGTCATTTCTAGAAGTGGTAAGCAGAGAGAAAAAGGGAGGGGATCTGGGAAAGGCCTCTGGCAGGAGTCTGCATCTGAGTGATTCTTAATGTGTGGGGGTGAAGGGGGGGGTTTAGAGAGACAGAGTGAAAAAAATAGAGACAGAAAAAGAATGAGAGAGAAGAGAGACTGATGGAGAAATGAAGAGGGAGATAGAGGCAAAGATGGTGGGGAAGGAGATAGAGATAGACAGAAAGAAAGAGAGAAAAGAGACAGACACAGAGGAAAATAAGAGACGAGAGACAGAGAAACAGAAAGGGGGAGAGAGACAGACCCATACACAGAAACATAGAAGAGAGACACAAAGAAACACACACAGAAATGGAGATTGGGGGGGGAAGAGAGACAGAGACAGAGACAGGGACAAAGAGAGACAGAGACAGAGAAAAGAAAGAGAGTCTGAGATGAGAGAGGAGAGAGACAGACAAAGGAGAGAGAGAGTGGGAGAGAAAGAGAGAGACTCCATTTTGGTAAGTTGTTAAAACTGATAATTCCTTAGAATAATGTTCTTAATGAGGCACCTTGGTGGTATTTTGAATGGAGCAATGGATTTGGAGTCAAGTCTGAATCCAAATACAACTTTAAACACTTTCTATGTGACTCTGGACAAGTCAATGTTTCTCAACCTCCCTTTCTTCATCTGTAAAATGGGAATGATTGTATGATTGTACCTGTGATGGGTAAAAGATGAAATGACGGAGAAAATAAAGGTTTAAGCTTCCAAGTATATCAAGTTATTAAATCATGCATGGCAATTGCCACTAAAATCAGAAAGAATAACCTTCTTAATCTTTGGCAATATACCCTGCATACAGAGGGGCAATAGACTTTTATACATATAAAAAGATCAAATAAGATCAATTAATTTAAAGGAAAACCCAGCAATATTAGGTAATCTAATTTCTAAATGAAGAAAAGATTAGGAACGTTTCAAGGAAGAGAGTAGACCTGAATACAATTCCCTGAAATCAGAAAAAGAGGTGTCCCACTACTCCCAAGTGTCTGTAATACAATACAGAGCCATTTTTCAAATAAGACATACGGGTTACTTAAAATGTGTTAATGTCAGAAAACTCCTTGCTTCAGTCTTCAAATATGACTAAGTTTCTGGTCAGCATAATCTAAAAGTTAGTTAAGAGTCTGTAAGCATCAGGTAGAGGTAGTCCAGCTTGCACCAGTTGTGCAGAACTAGGTTCAGACAAGGCAGCAAAGTTCTCTCATAATTCCCACAATTGAATAAATTTTCTCACAGGACAGATAGTAAGGAACTGAGCTAGTTCCAGAACTGAGTCACAAGATGAAGTTAGTGTGATTCACTTAATGCCCACCACCAGTCTCCTTAATTCTCTCACATCTATCTGACAGGATTGTCGTAAGGATCAAATATATCACCTGTAAAGTCCACATAAATACTAGTTCTAGCATGCATAAAGTAAAATATATGAGATTATAAAGGAAACCAATTATATTGAAATATGGTTATCAAAAATTTTATTTTAAATGGACAAATCCCCAGTTAAAACTCTGCTTTAAAGGAAGCATTCTAGATATGGGGAAAATACTTGAGCACAGAAGTCTGGGAATAGAATAGCATGTATAGGCAATAGCTAGGTCCTCAATTTGACTGAAATGGAGAATATCTAAAACTGAGTATTTTGAAAGAAGACTGGAAAGGTAATTGGGAGTCAGGCTTCAAAGAGCTGTAAATGTCAGGCTGAGGAATTCATATGGTAATCTTTTGGAGGCAATAAAGGGCCCCTAGAGATTTTTTTGGGAAGGGAGGAAAAAACATGGTAAGATCTATATTTTAGGATTATCAATTTGTCAGCTGTTTATTGGGTAGATTGAAGAGATGAGACAATGAGAACACTGAAAGAAAGGAAAGAAATGCCTGGCATATTCTAACACATATATTAGACTTTAAGAAAGGAATTCAGAGAAAAAGATAGTGGGATGCTATCTTTGACCTGATGAGATGACTGTGAAGTAATCAAGATTGAAATTCTAAAAATTAAATTACAAAAGATCCCAATGGAGATGAAAGAAAGGAGGTAACAAAAGAAACTAATGTGACTAGAATTTTAAAAGACTATGTATAATAGTTGGAAGCAATGGCAAATAAAAGCAAATTCAAAGCAATGGTAAGATCCTATAAGCATATTGTCAGGAAGGATGTACCCCAGTAATCACTAATTCTTAAAGAAATTATGTGAGTGTTTTGACCCTGAGATTTCTCTACTGGGACTCTACCCTAAGGGGATTGCTTACTTCCAGGTTTTTTTAAACTTCTTATGTACAAAAATGTTCATAGCAGCATTTTTAAAAAATAACTAAAAGGCCAAAAAAACACATGTGTTTTCAAAGTTTGGAAAATGGCTGAACAAATTATAATATAGAAATATAATGTAATATCAGTTCACCATAAGGAATAATAAATATGAACAAGTCAGAGAAACAGGAAAACATATAAAGTGATAGTGAAGAAAAGTGAGACACAGGAAAATTATATATAGTGAGGTGACAATGTAAGTGAAATCAACACAAGTGATTTAACACAGTATTAAGGGTTAAGGACATACTGTGTCATAAGTAAATAGTATATTCTCCTTTTTATTAATAACACATATAACTTTTAACAGGGTAAATGTTTTCTGTAGGGGAATCATGTAGATATTTGTGGAAAAAGTGTCAGAACAATGCATCAATTAAAAAAATATGCTAATGTTATTTTGGAGAGGGCAAGAATCACAGCTGTTATTTATACTGTGTTTTAAAATCATATGATTGTTAGAGAATGGTATATGAATGTTATGGAATATTATTGTTTTGTAAGAAATGAACAGCAGGAAGATTTCAGAAAGGCCTGAAGAGACTTACATGAACTGATGCTGAGTGAAATGAGCAGGACCAAAAGATTATATACTTCAACAACAATACTATATGATGATCAATTCTGATGGACATGACCCTTTTCAACAATGAGATGATCCAGATCAGTTCCATTTGTTCAATAATGAAGAGAACCAGCTACACCCAGTGAAAGAACTCTGGGAAATGAATGTGAGACACTACATAGCATTTCCAATCCCTCTGTTTTTGTCTGCTTGCATTTTTTATTTCCTTCTCAGGTTAATTTTATTTCAAGTCCAATTCTTCTTGTGCAGCAAAATAACTGTATGGATATGTATACATATATTGTATTTAATATATACTTTAACATATTTAACATGTATTGGTCTACCTCCCATCTGGGGGAGGGGATGGGGGGGAAAGAGGGGAAAAATTGGAACAGAAGTTTTTGCAAGGGTCAATGCTGAAAAATTACCCATGCATATAACTTGTAAATAACAAGCTATAATAAAATATATATATATATATATATATATATAATTGTAAAACATGAAATACAGTACTTTCTAAGGAAAAAGTAATGGAGGGTACAGAATGGATATAAAGAGGCTGCAATTTTTAACCACTAAGGAACTTTGAAAAGTTCTGGGCTCAAGGATATCACTAGGGAAATGTATAAACAAAAAGAGATGTCTTGGTCTCAAGATGTAGATGATGGATTAAAGGTGTACAGCCCTAGTCCTCAACTGATAATGTTCTGGTATCAGAAAAAAAAAAAAAAAAAAAAAAAAAAAAACAACTGGAGAATGCCTCTAGCATGTCTGTGTGTAGTGAATTTATTGGAGGATATGGATAAATCTCACAAGATGTATAAAAATGAATAGGTTGCCATCTGTGATATTGGAGGAAATATCTAAATCAAATAGGTCATAAATTCATTTGAATGAATATCATCTTTCTCCTAGTTGAAGACCCCCTTTCTCAATACACAGTCACATTCCACACAGCTTTAAAATGAAAGGAAATAGATCAAGTATTCCTGTATGATGACAGCCACCTCTAGTTATTTACTAAATCTCCTCCAAATTGCTTTTCTAGATCTTTGTGTATGACTAAAAGGACTACCTAAATACTTGGAAAGGAATAAGGAAGGAAGTATATACATTTTATAACAGGATAATGACCTACAAATAAGAAAAGCAAGAGATACTGTAATGCTGGAGAAACTAAGCAAGACAGGGATTAGAGAACAGTTTAATAATTTATTAAATGGAGAGATATACTGGGACCAAATGGATCCATAGTTGGTCCCAGGGCTGAATGAAACTATCGTCTCAAAGAATCCAGCCCTGAGTATCAGGACAGCAAGATTTTTATAGGATAACAAGAACAATGACATAATGGGGGAAGTACCTGGATGGGGATGACCTAAGGGAGGAGGCACCTAGGATGACACAATGGAGGAAGGTAGTGGAGAGATTACTGATATTCTAATGATGTCTAAAATGGATAGACCTTTATCCTGTCAAACATTAAGAAGGAATGATTATAGCCTAAAGATATAAAACCTTTATCTCATCAACATTAAGAGGGAAAGGTTATATAACCTGAGGCAGAGTAAATAGGAAAATGGGGAAACTAGGTCAGGACATTAAAAGGGAACTGTGGCACAATAACACATTGATATAAATCAGTCATCTCCCCCTTCACTGATTCAAAGGAAGTTCACAACTGTTAACAATCTGAGCAAATCAGGATCTTCTCTTCTTTTAGCTCCTGTTTTTAGCTCTAGCATCTAGGTTGCTATCACAGAAAACAATCTGTGGACAACTTATCAGATTTTGAGTCTCTGGCCATGGTAGTAGTAAGGGGAAGCAAAACTCATTCCACAACTAGCAAAACATAAAAGGAAGAACCAGGGATTCCACAGAATACAAATTGCATGCTACTTTATCATAGGATTTCTCCTTTTTTTTTTTTTTTTTTTTTTTGAGGGGATAGAATAGAAAGAAGGAAAATCTAAAAATCAAGTGAACAAGCATTTGTTGAGCTTCTACTGTACCCCAGGATTGTGCTAACCTCTGGGGATACAAGGAAGAAAATTTAGAAACAAACATTTATTAGGCAATACTATGTGCCCAGGCACTGTGCTAAGTACTTTATAAATATTTAATTTTCACAACAACCCTGGAATATAGGTATTATTATCTTCATTTTACAGTCAAGAAAGCTAAGACAAACTCTATGCCCAATGTCTCACAGCTAATATGTGTCTGAGATTGAATTTGAAATCAAATCTTCCTTACTGTAGGCCTGACATTCAGGCCACTGCTCACAATCTAATGGAGTACAATAAACTTGCACCCTTAATCTCAGGATGTTGTGAGAAGAGTGCTTTACAAATCTTTTCAGAATCAAATGTAAGATTTTTACAGTATGAAATAGGTCCCAATACAGGTAGTCAATTCATGAATAGAAATTTTTCTTTATGATTTTAATCATTTATTAATTTTGCACTGCCAATAGATGAAATATTTATTTACCTTGGATCTTTGCTTTATTGAGGCATTTGTATAACACACAGGAAGCAGGATACTTGAATTCTAGCTACATGATCTTGGGTAAACCACTTGACACCTGGTAGAGCCTGTTTTCTTGTCTATGAAATAAAGGAATTGGACTAGATTATTCTAAAGGCCATAAGCTTCTGAAAATGAAAAGTGTGTGAAATTATGCTAAGCAAATTAAAATACATTATCATTTATTAATAATTACCCTAATGACAGATGCTTAGTTGAGGCAAGCAAATGACTAGAGCAAAAAACATTATAATCTATCTTTGAATTAATGAACCCTAATTGCTATTCCCTACTATAGACATTCTAGAAGGTGAATATTGAGTTGACAGGAATTCCTAGATATAATGGAAGTGCAAAAAAAATGAGTTGTGTTCAGACCTTCAAAAAAGTAGTATGGAGAATATAAAAATGTAATTGTAAGAAAAAAGAGAAGGCAGTACCTATTTTCTTTCACAGAGTGGTAGAGTTAGAAGGGGAATTGTCAAAAAGATAAAATTGGAGGAACCCCAAAAGGCTAACCAGTCAGGATAATGAGAAGAGAAGCCTGAAGGATATGCCTTTGATGGGTAGAGAAAAACAAATTGGAAGAGAACATGGTAGCTATTTTCAGGTATCTAAAAAGCTATCATATGGAAAAGTGATTAATTTGGTTGAACACAAAGGACTTAACTAGAAGCAATGGGTGAAAGTTGCAGAGGAACATTTTTAGATTTAACAAAAGGAAAAATGCCTTATTAGAGCTGTCCAAAAGTAGAACTGAACTGCACTGGCAGGTTGTGGGATCTCACTCATGAAGAGTTTTCAATCATATACAGAATAATTCACTTTTTGTTGAAGTTGTGGTAAGAAGAATTTTGATTCTAACCAAATGGCCTTTGAGAGACCTTCAAATTCTTAGATTCTATGACTTTGGGAAACTTCTGGTACAATCAGATTTGAACTCCCA
This sequence comes from Antechinus flavipes, assembly GCF_016432865.1. Taxonomy (NCBI): domain Eukaryota; kingdom Metazoa; phylum Chordata; class Mammalia; order Dasyuromorphia; family Dasyuridae; genus Antechinus; species Antechinus flavipes. Next base: position 361,832,815 of record NC_067398.1, on the reverse strand, counting down.
TAAAGGAATTTTCCCAACTCTGTACTCTATCCACTATACCATGTGATTGTCCAACAGTCAAGAAGATTTAAGTTCAGTTACTTTCTAACTGGGTAATACTGGGCAAATCATTTCATCTTTGTTTGCTGCTGTTTCCTCAACTGTAAAATGGAGGTAATAATAGCACACACCTTGCAGAGTTGTCAGGTAAGGCTCAAATGAGGTAATATTTGTTTTTGTTTTGATTTTTATTAAGTAGTGTCTATAGTATTTATGTACATAAATACTGTAAGTATTTAGCATAGTACAGAATGGATACTATATAAATGCTTATTCCCTTCCCCTTTTTACTTTCACTTGTCTGGAGTAGAGGCAGCCTTTCAAAAGAGAGTATGAATTAACGTAGAGCCAACCAATCTATCGCTAATGAAAATTTTATGTTTTATATAGAGTTTACCAAGTTAATAGATCATAAATTTCTGGCACTGCAAAGAGTTTTGAGATTGCCTAGTTTGGTTCTATTTTACACTTGAGGAAACTAAATCCCATAACATATGATCTCACTGCTTTTCAAGCTAATTGTCAATAAGTTGTTATTTGTCTTTCCTTTCTTGAAGAGGTACAAGACATCAGCAAGGTGATGCCATGACTTGCAAATAAATTGGACTTAAGTGAGGGAGGGCTGTGCAAGATCACTTGCTTCACTTTCCCCTCCAGAGCCATCTGGGTCCAGTAGCTAGATACAGATCAGGACAAATAGAGATAACACTGGATGCAGTAGGGGGCTTTCGTCTTTTAAAACTAAGGTAAATTCAAAGAACTGCTATAAAGCTCACATTATATTGTGACTGTGGCTAGTTTATAAAAAATGGCATATGGGCACATAATTAGATATTTCATAGGATTGTTGATTTAGAACTGTAAAGAATCCTAGAGATAGTCCAATCCCTACATATTTTACATATAAGAAAACTGAGGTCATTTACATGGGTCTTAATTCACAGTCAGTACAACCCTATAGACATCACATATGCAAATATGTATTGAACACCTACAGAGCCATGTCCTAAGTACTGGGAGAGGTACCAAGCTTAAATAGATAGTTCTTACCCTTATGGAGCTTGCAGTCTTCTAATATTAATTTAATATTATAGTGTTGATGTCCATAGTGTTGACAAATTATTATTTAATTGCTATATTCAGTAACTCGTTCATTCAATACATTTTTCACTATGTTTATTGATGAGATGATACAAAAATGTATCAGATGAGAATTTTGCCTTCTCAGAGCTTTTTCTAAATTGTAAATTAGTAGTCATTCCATTTCCAAATCAATATAGAACTGGGCAAGATAACAAAGGAAAGAAAATTCAGATTAATAACACAAACACCATATGATTCAACTAATAAAACTATAAATAAATCAATGCCTTCCTAAATTAAGTTTCAGAAACAAAAAGACCAGAATGCTTTGGGATAATTCTCTCTTAGAGTCTCAGTTTGAGTGACAGACATATAACATGACTTCCATAAAGCACCTCTATCCAAGAATCCTACAGTGAGTGCCTTTGAAAGGCTCTAAGCCTTCAGTTCTATTCTGGAACTAGGAGCTTTGTAATTCAAACAATAAGTGTTTGTTCAACTACATATGCATAGCACTACTCAAGATGCTATGAAGGATAGAAATGAAGGAGATTTACTTCCACGAGTTTATCATTGAGTTATGTCAATACAAGAAGAACTTGAAACAGTCTGAGAACAATTACATTGTAATATATTGGGATTTTATTCAGTTTGATTATGCATTAACAGAGAATGTCATGGATTCTTGAGCAGGGAAACAATTTTATGAAAATATATAGGATATAAAGAACTGAAAGTCTGAAAATAGTATTGCTAGTTTTTTGTTTATTTTTAATGAGTTTTTGAAGAAAACAAAAAACTATATAAGCCTAGCTCTCAAATTCAATATTTGACCTCCCAATTCTATGGGTCAGAAACTTTGTGGGATTAATTCTTTTTTTTAAATAACTTTTTATTGACAGAGCCCATGCCTGGGTAATTTTTTACAACATTATCCCTTGCACTCACTTCTCTTCCGATTTTTCCCCTCCCTCCCTCCACCCCCTCCCCCAGATGGCAAGCAGTCCTATACATGTTAAATATGCCACAGTGTATCCTAGATACAATATATGTGTGCAGAACCGAACAGTTCTCTTGTTGCACAGGGAGAACTGGATTCAGAAGGTAAAAATAACCCGGGAAGAAAAACAAAAATGCAAATAGTTCACACTCATTTCCCAGTGTTCTTTCTTTGTGTGTAGCTGCTTCTGCCCATCCTTGATCAATTGAAACTGAGTTAGATCTTCTCTTTGTCAAAGAAATCCACTTCCACCAGAATACATCCTCATACAGTATCGTTGTTGAGGTATATAATGATCTCCTGGTTCTGCTCATTTCACTTAGCATCAGTTCATGTAAGTCTCTCCAAGCCTCTCTGTATTCATCCTGCTGGTCATTTCTTACAGAACAATAATATTCCATAACATTCATATATGTAGGATTAATTCTAACTAATTTCCTCCTCTTAACAAGTATCAGCAATTTGTATCAGCAAGTCAAAAAGCTGACAATAGGTGCTATCTCCAGTGGGTGTAATGACTTGAGAAAAAAATCAGATTTAAAATTTAAAAAAAAAATCTGGGTTTACACCTGGAGGGAATTGTGTAGAGGTCATCTTGTCCAACTCCTCCATTTTATGGTTGAATAAACAAAGACTCTAAGTTTCACTCATAGAACTTAAAGCAAGCTTCTTGCATAAAGTTGGCAATGAAAAAGCATGTTTTTAAAGTGGACATCAGAGTTGTCTATCCAAAGCTGCTCCAGAAATTCAGGAGCCCTCTAGTAGCTCCTCACCTCTCTGGTTTATAATTATCTAAGAGTACATTACTTATTCCACAGTATGAGGAATAAGGTGCTACATGGATAAAAAAAAATAAACTTTTTGCTACACATGGAAGAGTTCCCTGGGATGCTCTCAATAGTTCCCCGGCTGCCAAGCTGCAAATTCGACAGCTGAATCAAGGAAGAGGCAGCTGATTCTACTATCTCCAGGTTATTTGAGTAACTCAAATAATAGAAAGAGGAATAGTGTTTCTTAAATAAAATGATTTTCTTTGTGGTGGTGAAAACATTTGTCATGAAAGACAGTGAAAGGAGTACACAAAAGAAATTGATTGAGACTAGGAAACAGTGCAAATGCTGAGTTTATGCTATCTGATTCTGGTTTCCTTTTCTTATCTACACAGGATCTTAGAATTAAAGGTGAAAGGGAAACAATGTATTCCAACCCCCTCATTTTACAATTGAGGATCAGAGAAGTTCAATAACTGGACAAAAATCAGCTAGACAGAAAGAAAGTAAGGATTTCAACTCAGAGATAGTGAGTGACACTGGGCCTAGATTCAGACCTGAGTTCAACTCTACTTAGACAAAAGTTGTGTGGCCCTGGACAAGTCACTTAACATGTCCCTGCCTCAGTTTCTTCAAATGTAAAATAAGGATAATAGAATACCTACCTCAAAGAGTTGTTGTGAGAATACGAGATAATATTGTAAGGCAGTCAGTACAGTGTTGGGTGCATAATAGGAGCTATATATAAAAATTCCTTTCTCTTCCTCTTTCTTCAGTTCCTCTGGCTCTAGACCAGTGGTTCTCAAACTTTTGTTCTTAGTATCTTCATGTTGTTAAAAAAACTATCGAGGATCTGTTCAAAGAGTTTTTGTTCACATGGGTTATATTTATAGCTATTTACTATAGTAGAAATAAAAAGTGATTTTGAATTTGTAGACCTTCTGAAAGGGTTTCAGAGACTCCAACAATTCTTTGGACTGCACTTTGAGGACTACTGCATCTAAACCAACACCCTTTCCACCATACTATGCTATTTCTTAATTGTAGTAAGGCACAGTACGCAGAGATCCACAGACATCTCTGGGTATTCACAGTCTTAACTTATGTTGCTTCAGAGCCCACCCAAAGCATAAACCAAAATCTAACTTGGTGCCATTTGGCAAAATTGTACCAGCTGAGTTTATTCCTGAGAAAGGGAGCCCTCACATGGATTTTAACATATTGAATCTCAGATGACAGAATTCATATCCATGTGAAAATACTCAATAGGTATTAAAGATTATTAGAATGATGAATAAATATGAGTAGTCTTATTAGGCATGGATCTGAGGTCATTAATATAGTGGGGATGGGCTCTCAAGAAAAGTACATGGAAAGAAAAAATAAAAGGAGTAAGCATTGAAGCTGGAAGGACAATTAGTTCTTAGAGATCAATAAAAAGGAGATAAATCTGCTCAAAGAGACTGATAAAAAGTGATTGAGAAGAACAGAAGATTCTTCACAGAAGCTAAGAGAGGAGAGGTTCTAACAGGACCAAAGAAGGGAGTGATGGGGAGAGAACATGGTATAGTCAGTCAGTCAACAAGTATTTATTACATGCCTACCGTGTATATCTGATACATACATACTAGATACTATACTAAGCACGGGGATATAAAGAAAGACAAAAACATTATCCCTGTCTTCAAAAACTCACATTCTAATGGAGTCATAATGTGTAAACAACTATGTACATACAAACCATATACACAATAGATGAAAGAAACTTTAGAAGGTAGGCACTGGTGGTAAAAACTGGGAAAGGCAAAGGTAGAATTGATAGAAATAATGAAAGAAGCCAGGAAAGTCAGTAAACAGAGGTGAGGCGATAAAACATTCCAGAAAGAAGGCAGATATTTCCAGAACACAGCATATATAGAAGGAATAAAGTGTAAGAAAATTGGAAAGTAGAAAGGCAAAAGATTTTCAAGAGCTTTAAATGCCAAAGAGAGCATTTTATATTTCGTCCTGGAGATTATTGGGAGCCATTTGAATATAGACTCGTGGTAAAGTCTACAACTATCGGTCCAGAAGTTCCCTTTTGTACTTCCCTTTATGGTGTAGTTCTCTCATTTGTAGGAAATACTCAGTATGCAATGAAAGTCAGATTATCTTTATCTGAAGGGAAAACACATTATAAAAGTGCAGAGATAAAATAAACAAGCTTTAAGTGTAAGTGAAGCCAGTTCACCAAGTAGTGATGCGGCAGGGAAATGAGAGAAAATACAGAGAGGCTAAATTCACTTGTATCAGTGAGGCAGCAAATTCTATCCAGGCTACTCACTCCTTAGAGAGTTGGCTGAATGATACAAGGCTCCAAAAGATTATGATTTTATTCAGGTCAGGGTTACAGTGCCCTTTGCTTGCGGTCCTCAGCTCACCATGGGGTACATCATTCCCATCTTCTTCCTCTCCCCTCACTTCCAATCCCTTGACCACTAAATTTTGGATTTCTTCTATACCATTGGGATTCCCTTTATATTATCATTTGATGGGGCCTTAAAGGGATACAGAAGAACTCAATTTTTACCACTAGCTACAGTGGCTTTGTGATTTCTGGTAATCCAATTCAATTCAATTAAGTTCTGTCAGCACAAATAAAATTACTATAGTGGGTTATGCAGTTAGCCTCTCTTTCCTTGTTCATGTAAGACTATTTTTGTAAGATGGGATCTGCTTCTAGATAAAAGAAGGAATCCATAGACTATGAAGAGACAGAGAAACATTGAATTTCACGTCACTCTATAGAGAAACCTGTGTATTCATATGGTCCTTACAGGGAACCTTATGCATTGAGGACCCAGCACCGGGCAGGGATGTTGATATGGCAATAAAGCCACAATAGAGAAAAGGCCTGGCTGCTACTAAAAAGTGGTACACCAGAGCCTGATATACACCAAGGCCTAAGGGACATGATCCAGAAAGATTTTATGAGACTCTCCCCAAAAGTGCCCAAGGATCATGTCAGGGGTTGACATATAGGTTACATTGTAGTCAGTGGTATATTCAAATGTGCTATAGTGGACAGAGAACCAAGCTTCAGACAATCCAGCCTCTGACACATACTCTCTTTGTGACTCTGTGCAGTGCACTCAGCTTCTCAGGGAGTTTCCTTATCAGGAATTTCCTACATTGATGAAATCACACATCAAAGCAAAAATTACAGATAACGTGGACAAGGGGACTCATGGAATTTTTGGGAAATGACATCTGCTGAAGCCTTGTGAGAAACAGCAACTCATTCCTTTGTGACTTGTGTTAATGTTAGTTTTATCCTTCAAAAGATGGAGAAAACAAGAGGAAAAGCAACAGGAGGAGCTGGTAATATGAACCTGATTCTAATCCATAAGAGGGAACTGTCTTGCTAAAATAGAAGTGACAGGAACCTTGAGGACAAGTGACCACTTAGACATAGTTTAAGAGAGAGGAGAAGCTCAGCTTAATCTATTGTGTCCCCTAGATTTGGGGGGAAAAGATTAGAAAGAGGCAAAGAAAAGATGGACTGGATGAATTGGTCTAATATTTTGTAAGAAAGTTACCCCAAGAGGGAGAGGAAGTTCTTAAAAGCATGAAGTTCTAAAGGCAAAAGCAGAAATGATTCTAAGGAAGAGGAAATTGGGGTGGGGGGGTGAAGAGAACTTGGCAATCAAGTTAGATCTTATAAAAGATAGAAATAAGAGTAGGTAACTTAGGATGAATAGAAAAGTCACATCCTTCTGTAAAAATAGAATTAGGAATACTAAAGCCCCAAATGAGCTGAGGCTGGTAATGACTTGTTAAAGGGGAAGAAGCTTCTTCAGCTAGGTTAAGGGGCAAGGAGGATTTCAAAGAAGGGATAAGACATATTTAGAATGGCTAGAGAATACTATTCTTTCTTTTTTATGTCTTTAAAATTTTTTATTTTATTTCTTTATGTTAAACATGGCAAAAATATATGTTAAATCCAACATATGGATACATATTTATATAATTATTTTGCTGCACAAGAAAGATCAAATCAAACCAGTAAAAAAAAAGAAGCAGAATAAAATGCAAGCAAGCAACAATGAAAAGAATGAAAATGCTATGTTGTGAATCACATTCAGTCCCCACAGCCCTCTCTCTAGGTGTTGATCGCTCTCTTCATCACTGAACAATTGGAACTGGTTTGAGTCATCTCATTGTTGAAGAGAGCCACGTCCATCAGAATTGATCATAGTATAGTCTTGTTGCTGTGTATGATGATCTCCTGGTTTTGCTCATTTCACTCAGCATCAGTTCATGTATGTCTCTTCATGCCTCGCTGTATTCATCCTGCTGGTCATTCCTTACAGAACAATAATATTCCATAACATTAATATACCACAATTTACCCAACCATTCTCCAATTGATGGGCATTCATTCATGTTCCAGTTTCTGGTCCCTACAAAGAGGGCTGCTACAAACATTTTGGCACATACAGGTCCCTTTCCCTTCTTTAGTATCTCTTTGGGGTATAAGCCCAGTAGAAACACTGCTGGATCAAAGGGTATGCACAGTTTGATAATTTTTTGAATATAATTCCAAATTGCTCTCCAGAATGGTTGGATCCGTTCATGAATAATATTCTTTCAATCAATGTTCCTTCAATTTCAACACTTACTCCTCTTGTTTTCTCCCTCAGTATACAAAAATAATAACTCAACTATTAAACTTTAATTTTGCTGGTGCTACTTTTTTGTCCAAGAAGAACGAGCTTTAGATTGGGAAGAAGAGAACAAAATTGGTGAACATCGAGTGGAAATCCATGATAAGTAAGAATATAGTACCTGATTTCCTTCAATGAAATCATGTCACGAGGCATAGATAAACTACGTCCTAGGTTACTGAAATAACAGACATATGTGATTATTAAGCTACCATCAGTTTTCTTTGAAAGATCATGGAAAATGAAAGAGGCACTAATTGATTGGAGAAGGTTAAATGCCACAATTTTCAATTTTCAAAACAGAGAAGAAAATGATAAAGCTTGCAAACTATACACAAATAATCTTGGCCAAATTCTAGAAACATTAATTAAAGTTTGGTTTGTGAACATTTCAAAGAGGCAGTAATCACCAAAAATCAAAATTGCTTTATTAAGGAGTTTAATGCCTGTCCTCATTTTTGTTTCTGCTAAGTTTTCTGAAGGTTGGAGCAGAGGCACATTGTAAACAGTATAACATTGATTACTTTAGCCTTCATGTTATGTTTCACCCTTCCCCCAGCATTCTCTGGTACCTTCTTAAGTGGTTTGTGGAGATCTAGGCTTTTTGCAAATAGTTCCAGCCCTTGATGAGGATGTTTCCTCTGATTCCATTCCAATTCCATTTAGCCACTGACAGTCAAATTAGCTTTATAAAGAAATATTTATTTTTAAAAGGTATAATCACAAATATACAAACTGAATTCCTCAACACATGAGAGGCACGATTCTTTCCCCTCTCACCCTCTCCCTACAACCACTTTGGTCTCTGGGGAAGAAAAAGGGATTAAGTTCATAGTTTGTCAAAATTCCTATGGAGTATTATCCCACGCTCCCTTCAAGCTTGAGTCCCTAAGCACTCTGACTTCTCCAAGGTTTCCCTGCCTGACTGATAGGCTGCAACATCCAGTCTACAATTCCAACTCAAACTTTTAGTATAGTCAGGATTACCACCTGAGACTGAGAAGGACAAATAAAACAAAACAGACAACCCAGAACCATTTTTCAAAATTGGAGTAAAAGAAAAAGGGGGAAATTCAGTTCACAATGCTCATGTTATGGTCACCCCTCTGTATGCAACAGGAAAGAATGGGCAGGAAAGTGAGAGATTGTCTGGACAGTTTTAAAGACTCACTATCCTTTTCTGGATATAGAACCCATCAAAGGAGGCTACTCCCAACCACATGGTAGAGTACTCAAAATGCCTCTTTATTGAATAATCTGGGCATGCCTAGAACAAGTCCACGGAATACCTCCATGTTAGGGTAATCTGGACATTCTCCAAGTCCCGTTACACATTTTCCCATTTTTGAAATTTGCTGTCCCAGGCAAATAAAAACATGGTCTTTGTCCCAATCAGTCTCTTGCCCCAAATCCACAGCATTTCTTTGTGGTCTCTGAAGGCATATAAGAAATGTCCTTTCATAAACATACACACAAATATGTACAATACACATATATGTACATATATATATATATATATACATATTTGGTGTGTGTGTGTGTGTGTGTGTGTGTATGTGTGTGTATACTTGGTAGTATATAGAAAGTCTCAAAACAGCCATTGTTGCAAGATCATATACAAACCCAAATGCAGATGAAAATCATAATTATGCCCCCAAAGCGTTGTAATTAATAAAATAAGGAGAATTTTACATAGTTTACCAAATATGTTTGCTTACTTAGCCTTAGATTTATAAGACCTTTCTCAATCCACAAGACAAAAAAAAAGCAAAAACAAAGACTACTAGTCTTCTCAGATGGAAATTTTGTCCTTACTGAGTTTTCCAAACTACATGGAAGTCTCCTCATAGGGATTTGAGATATGGGATCAACTAGCATTCACTCCTTTAGCAAATAAGAAATTTTCCTAGGTAGAAACTCTTCCAATGATCACTCAGCATATAAAGCTATCCAACAGGAGAATGTATAAAAACTATCCCCTTCTACAAGGAGAATATCAAAATTCTCTAGAGTAAGTGATCCTCAAAGAAGTCCAAACAATTTCCTCTGGGTCCCTATTTCTTTCTTTCTTTCTTTTTTTTCTTGATGTACTTGTTTTTATTTATTTATAGCTTTTAATTTACAAATTATATGTATGAGTAATTTTACAGCATTGACAATTGCCAAACTTTTGTTCCAATTTTTCCCCTCCTTTCTCTCACCCTCTCTCCCAGATGGCAGGTTGACCAATACATGTTAAATATATTAAAGTATAAATTAAATACAATATGAGTATACATGTCCAAACAGTTATTTTGCTGTACAAAAAGAATCGGGCTTTCAAATAGTATACTATTAGCCTGTGAAGGAAATAAAAAATGCAGGTGGACAAAAATAGAGGGATTGATAATTCTATGTAATGGTTCATAGTCATCTCCCAGAGTTCTTTTGCTGGGTATAGCTGGTTCAATTCATTACTGCTCTGTTGGAAGTGATTTGATTCCTCTCATTGTTGAAGATGGCCAAGTCCATCAGAACTGATCATCATATAGTATTGTTGTTGAAGTATATAATGATCTCCTGGTCCTGCTGAATTCACTCAGCATCAGTTCATGTAAGTCTCTCCAGGTCTTTCTGAAATCGTACCACTGGTCATTTCTTACCAAACAATAATATTCCATAATATTCATGTACCACAATTTATTCAGCCATTCTCCAATTGATGGGCATCCACTCAGTTTCCAGTGTCTTGCCACTACAAAGAGGGCTGCCACAAACATTCTTGCATATACAGGTCCCTTTCCCTTCTTTTAAGATCTCTTTGGGATATAAGCCCAGTAGTAACACTGCTGGATCAAAGGATATCACAGTTTGATAACTTTTTGAGCATAGTTTCAAATTGCTCTCCAGAATGGCTGGATGTTTTCACAATTCCACCAACAATGTATTAATGTCTCTGGGTCCCTAAGAAAAGCTTATTAAAGTGCCTTCATGTTAGGTCCATTATCCAGCAAGATATTTAATAGAGTTATTCATGTAAATTTTACAGATAAAATGGAAAGGTACAGCTAGTTAGATTCAAAACTTTTTGAAAAATTAAACACAAAGAGAAGTCATTGATGAGTTGATATCAATCTAGAGGGAGATTCTAATAGATCTATCATTGGTTATTTTTTATTCAATATCTGTAACAATAATTTGGATGAATCCATAGAATATATACTCATTAAATTTGAAGATTATATGAAACTTTGAGGAATATCTTTTAACTTTCAATATTTTATTTTTCCAATTACATGTAAAGATAGTTTTTAACATTTATTTTTATAAGATTTAGAGTTCCAAGTTTTTCTTCCCTCCCTTCCTTACTTCTCCTTTTCCCAAGACAGCAAGCAATATAATATAGGCTATAATCTACAATCATTTAAAATATATTTCCATATTAGTCATGCTGTAAAAGAAAAATTAGAGCAAAAGTAAAAAACTATGAGAAAGAAAAAGCAAAAAAAAAAAATGGTGAAAATAGTATGCTTCAATCTGTATTCAATCTTCATCATTCTCTCCCTGGATGTGGATGGCATTTTTTTATTTCACGTCTATTGGAATTATCTTAAATCACTGCATTGCTGAAAAGAGTTGTCTATCACAGTTGATCATTATATAATCTTGCTGTTATTGTGTACAGTGTTTTCTTTGTTCTACTCACTTCACTCAGCATCAGTTCATGTAAGTCTTTCCAGATTTTCTGAAATCAGCTGTTTAGTTCTTATAGAACCATAACATTCCATTTCATTTGTAGACCATAAATTATTCAGCCATACCTCAGTTGGTCATCTGCTCAATTTCCAATTCCTTGCCAGCAAAAAAAGAGCTGCTACAAACATTTTTGTACACATGAGTCTTTTCTCTTCTTTTCTAATCTCTATGATATATAGACCCAGTAGTGATATTGCTGGATCAAAGATCATGCACAGTTTTATACTCTTTGGTCATAGTACCAAATTGCTCTCCAGAATGATTGGATGAATTCACAATTTCACCAACAATGCAATATTGTCCCAATTTTCCCACATTCCCACTTGGAAGAATAACTAACTTAACTGAGTTCCTGGATAACAGGATAACAGGAACTCAGGATGTTTGTCTTGGAAAAAATATTTATTTGGGGATAAGGAACAAAGAAGAGAGCAATCTTTAAACATTTGCAGGTCTATTGTATAAAAGGGGAATCAGATTTCTGCTTAGCCATTCTCCAATTGATTAATGGTCAAAGGATATGAACAGACAATTTTCAGATGAAGAAATTGAAACTATTTGTAGTCATATGAAAAGGTGCTCTAAATCATTATTGATCAGAGAAATGCAAATTAAGACAACTCTGAGATACCACTACACACCTCTCAGATTGGCTAAGATGACAGGAAAAGATAGTGATGAATGTTGGAAGGGATATAGGAAAACTGGGACACTGATGCATTGTTGGTGGAGTTGTGAACAGATCCAACAATTCTGGAGAACAATTTGAAACTATGCTGAAAAAGTTATCAAACTGAGCATACCCTTTGATCCAGCAGTGTTTCTACTGGGCTTATATCCCAAAGAGATCTTAAAGGAGGGAAAGGGATCCACATGTGCAGAAATGTTTGTGGCAGCCCTTTTTATAGTGGCCAGAAACGGGAAACTGAGTGGATGCCCATCAATTGGAGAATGGCTGAATAAGGTATGGCATATGGAATATTACTGTTCTGTAAGAAATGATCAGCAGGAGGATTCAAAAAGGCCTGGAGAGACTTACATGAACTGATGTCAAGTGAAATAAGCAGAACCAGGAGATCATTATACATTTCAACAACAAACGATGATCAATTCTGATGGAGGTGGCTCTCTTCAACAATGAAATGATTCAAACCAGTTTCAATTGTTGAGTGATGAAGAGAGCCATCTACATTCAAAGATCTGAGTGTGGACAATAACAAAGCATCCTCACTCTCTCTGTTGTGGTTTACTTGCATTTTGTCTTCTTTCCCAGCTTTTTTTCCCTTCTTAATCCGATTTTTCTTGCACAGCAAGATAATTGTATAAATATGTATCCATATTTTAGATTTAACATGGGTTTTAACATATTTAACATGTATTGGATTACCTGCCAGCTATGGGAGGGGGTGGGGGAAAAGAGGAGATAATTTGGAACCAAAGCTTTGCAAAGATCAATGTTGAAAAATCACCCATGCATATGTTTTATAAATAAAAAGCTTTATAAAAAAAGATTTCTGCTTAATTCCCTAATGCAAAACTAGTAGCTTTGTGTTGGTTTTGCAAAAAAGCAGATTTAGGCTCCTTATAAGGAAAATCTTCCTAACAAGTGGTAACAGTGACTACCAAGAAATACCGGGTTTTCTTTCACTAGAAGTGTTCTGGTTGAGCATGAATGATTACTTGTCAGTGATGTTGAAGATGGGATAATTGATAATAAATAGATTAGGGTTAACGATCTCTGAAGCCCCTTCTAACTCTCAAGTTTTATGATTCTGTAATCCAAGTAACTTTTAAAAATTGTTGAGAGCTACTAATGCATTAGTCATAATCTTTTTGCACATTAATTTCTTCAAGTTTAAAATTAGGTGGTTGAACTAAATTATGCCTAAGGTATCATCTGAGGATACGTAGCACATTTACAAAAAAGTACAGATGATAGATAAAAAGATACCTGAATTTAATTACAGTATTGGAATCTAAAAAGATATAGACATCTTGAATCAGTGGGTTTCTTACACTTGAATTTAAAATTTTAACTTTATGAGTAAAGGAAGGGCTAGACATTACCAAAAAACTGAAGGGGTTATATAGGACTGTAAGCTCAAAATGAGCAACAGTGTGATGTGACAACCATAATAGCAAATCCCATCAATGCAAGATCATGTTAAGTGTCATGCTCAGACATGGGAGATAAGAGTTCTGTTATACCTTTTCCTGATCAGACCACATCTGGAATATTGTGTCCAGTTCTAGGGACCACATTTCAGAAAGGACATTGACAGACCAGAACATATCCAGTGCAAGGCCACCAAGAAGTAAAAGTTTCCAAGCTCTACCATACTAGGGTCAACTGAGAGAGCAGAAAGAATGTTTTTATTTTCAAATATTGGAAGATTGTCATAAGAAAAAGCCATCAGATGATTTATTCTAATCTTCTAAAAAATGATGAAAGAGTGTAGAGGGAATTAATAGTTTGGGCAGGTGTTAGACTAGATGACTTCTGAGGTCCCTTCCATTGTGTTGCCCAGTTTACCTTGGGCAACTTCCTTACGGATAGAAAGCTCAAAGCAAATATAGCTGGTGCTACTCACGTTAGCACCCTGGCTTTTACCATTGCTTGTTCCCTACAATGGCAATACTATGTGAGTGCTGGAGCAGTATGAACCCATTACCTGGACTGACACAGTTCTTTCTAATATTTCAATAACACAACAAAAGGATTAAAGATACATCAGATCATAGATCTGAGCTGTAGGGACCTCAGAGGCCATCCAAATCAATCCTTTTATTTTACATATTAGGAAATTAAGGCTCAGGAAGGCTAAAATGAATTGTGCAGAGTCAAATAGGTAACAAGTGACAGAGGCTGGATTTGAATCCAACTTTTCTTGACACCAAATCCTGTATTCAATTCACTACATTATTCTGTTTACCACAGGCACTAAAAACATATACTTAACAAAAAGTTTATTAGCTTCCACTAATCCTCTAATCCAATAATAAACTTCCTAATCCTTGTTCCCTCACAAACACTAATAAATGCTGGCACAATTGTCCATTGTCCTCAGGAGGTGACTGCTGTAAAGACAACTTTCTTTCTGTGCTATATGAAAGGTAACATATGCATTTTTCTCATCCATTGCTGCTCTGGTTTTGTGACATATTCCAACACTGCAATAATGCAACTCCATAATTTTAAGAATATAGAGAAGTATGAACTAAACCCAAATCACTGATAGCCCAGTCTCTCTTTTGAACTATGGCACTTCTTAAGAAGAGTAACAAGAATCAAATTTCTTGTTTGGAAAAACCCATTTTTGGTCCTTTCTGGAGGAAAACAATTGAAGAAGCTGGATCAATTGATTAATCTATATGTGCTTTACACAGGTCAGTTGCCTAAGGAGAGAAATAGGAATAATTCATCTTCTACTATTGTGTTTAAAAGATCTTTACAATTTGTTAGGATGATCATTTCCTTTTTTGTTATATCTAACAATTCCTGTAACTTAGTTGATGGTCCTTAAGACTTCCTATGGAAAAAATAATTCATCTCTCTGTGCCCATCTTGGTGATATGCCTCTTCAGATTTAGTTAGGTTGATCCTCAGAAAGCAGATATTGAGTCCATCACTTAAAACTGGTGCTTTTTTTTAGGTTGGTTGTGTCTTCTAGAACTCACCGTCAGCTGGCATAGCCTTTGACAATGTTCAGCTCACAATGACTTCTTGTAATAGAATCCTCACATTTCTATTAGTGGATCTTCTCTTATAGGAAAGGGGAAAAAATGACATCCATATCACAAAGTTGTTATTCCTATAGTATTCAGTCCACTAATACTCCCATTTCACAACCTGAATAGCAAGTTTCCTGATCTCACTGTATAAGCTTTAATCACTATTCAGCAGAGTATGTTTTTCTATACAAAGAGGTACAACATTATGTCTTGATTTACTCCAAGACTGCAGTTCTGTTCTTACTCAGCCCATGCTTTAAAAGGAAATTATATGTTGACTGCTCCATGTAATTGTTTGTAATCGCTGAAATTTGAAATCACATCCTACAGAGTGCTCACACATGGCTCTCTGGGGCATTCTGTCAACTTGGTTTATTGGCAAGGACTATAGTAATTAGAATGATTGTGAATGCAAAAGAAACCAGAGGGGCGTCAAACCTGGCATTTCATTTCTATTAGTCAGGGTGAGGTTAAAAACATGTGAGGTCCTTTAAAAACACAAATAAAACAATTTGTTCTTCTATTGATACATAGGGGCCAACCTATTCTAGGACGCCATGATTTCTTTCACTGGTCCAAGGATAAGTCTTAGTAGAATCAAAGTCAGATTAAAGAGAATTCAATGACACCTCAGTTAAAGGAGTTATATTTTGCAGTCCAAAGCTTCTTAAGTTTATCCTAAGGGCACTTTCTATAGGATGACATATTTCTTCCTCTCTGTCTCTTTGTTCCTGTAAGACTGATTTAGAATTTAATATGTAGTTACCTTCTAGCACATTGGTCAATGAAACACATACATATACATCCATAGCCAAAGACACAGAGTGGCTATAAAACATTGTGACTGATTTTTAACAGTAGACTATAATGTATACATCCAAATGGATGTTGTTTCCTTCGCAATAATCATCTTGTGAGACTATTCACTTGTATTCTAATGATGCTGTCACATTGCTTATAATATCTTTGAGACTCCTCAATGGCAGCAAATCCCTTGGAGTATCTTCAATGATGACAAATCTTTATCCTTATGGTAGGTATTTCCTCCCTCCCTCCCTCCCTTCCTTTCTTCTTTCTTTCCCTCCTTCCCTCCCTCCCTTCTTCCTTCCTTTCCTTTCTTCTTTCCTTCCTTTTCTTCTTTCCTTCTTCCTTCCTTCTTCCTTCCTTCCTCCTTTCCTTCCTTCCTTCCTTTTTTCCCTCCTTCCCTCCCTTCCTTCCTCCTTTCCTTCCTTCCTTCTTCCTTCCTTCCTCCCTTCTTTCCTTTCTTTCCTCCTTCCCACCCTGTCTTCCTCCCTCCTTCCCTCCCTCCCTTCCTCCTTCCTTTCTTCTTTCCTTCTTTCCTTTCTTCCCTTTCTCCTTCCTTCCTCCCTCTCTTCCTCCTTCCTTTTCTCCCTTCCTTCTTTCCTTTCTTCCCTCCTTCCCTCCCTCCCTCTCTCCTTTCCTTCCTTCTTTCCTTTCTTCCCTCCTTCTTTCCCTCTTTCCCTCCCTCCCTTCCTACTTCCTTTTCTTCCTTCCTTCTTTCCTTTCTTCCCTCTCTCCCTCCTTTCCTCCCTCTCTTCCTCCTTCCTTTTCTTCCTTCCCCTTCTTTCCTTTCTTCCCTCCTTCCCTCCCTCCCTCTCTCCTTTCCTTCCTTCTTTCCTTTCTTCCCTCCTTCTCTCTTTCCCTTCCTCCCTCCTTCCCTTCCTCCCTCTTCTTCCTTCCTTCTTTCCTTCCTTCCTTCCTTCCTTCCTTTTTTCCTTCCTTCCCTCCTTCCTTCATTTAATAGACAAAAAAATGATGAAAAGAATAAAACAATCAATCTAAGATAATATTGAGATCAAAAGCAATAGTCATTAAAAATATTGATATATGTGTATTTTATTAGCTAACTCATAGATTACTTTTCAAGGCATTTCCCAAAGCAGAGGTTCCAAACGTATTTTGAAAAATAGTTATTAATTTAAAGGGCACAGTAATTACCTTGGATGTGAAAATTCTGACTATGCCAGTGGGTCTATGATCTCATAGTTGTAGGTTGATCCTCAACAAATACAAATCACAAACCATTCTCATCTTAGCTTTTACAATTCTTCTCCATGGTTTTTTTTATCTATAAGTCTACCATAGAGCTTCCAATAGAAATAGTTCACAATGCCTAGCAAAAGTAAATATTTAATAAATGCTTGTTTTATTAACTGACATATATACATATATATGTGTATGTATGTATATATATATATATACACACACATATATATATATGTATATATAGTGCTTTAAGAGTTGCAAAATACTTTATATATATTACCTCATTTGGTCCTCTGACCAAGTTCTCTGAAGCTGCTATTATTATTCACATTTTAGAACTAATTCATGCCAAGAGATAACTATCCTAACTCCCATTTGCACTGATTGACCAATTAGGCCTCCAAAGTACTACTATAACATCTCCCAGGGATTACAAAGGTTGGGGATAAGAGGGGATGGTTTTCTAGTGTTTTTATTAATGAGCCTCTACTAGTATACTTCTCTTCAAGATTATTAATTGAGAATCAATTTGGCCAGCCAGCTTGAATTAACTTTTAGAAAGGGACTATTTATTAATGCACAGTTAAGAACAGTTGGTACAAAGTATCCCACCAAGAGTCTTTGATACTACTTTCTTACAAGTACATACAAAGTCCAGGGAATGTGGGGCTCAGGCTTAGAGAGCACATGCAGTAAAAGGAAAATGGACAGCTTCTGGTGGCTGGGTCTTTTTCTTCCTTTTGTGGGGAGTTCTAAAGGTTTCCATTAGGCATGCTTTAGCTTTTTGGCTGAATTCCTTGTGGAGTTAGGAAACTGCTGAATCCTCTCCAGCTTCCAATGCAGATATTTATGTGATCTGTTCTGAGGATGCTGCTGGAAACATTGGTAGATGGGAACATCTGCCAGTGGGAAAATGGGAAATAAAAAAAATCTCCCAAACCTCCTTTTGAAGTCCACAAAGTCCTCCTCTTGCCAAGAGTGGGGGAAAAAGAGGAATCAAGGTCTCTTCTGAGTTTGATTTCCCCCTCACAAAGTTCATTCTCAAGAGTTTTACTGAAACCATTTCATGTTAATTTCAAAACTTCTGTTTTCAACTAGTTTGATATTTTATAGATGAATCCTAAACCTTCCTTGAACTGCCTGAGTACTCTTCCTGAACAACATCCCTACAATTCACCCAATGACACCTCAAATTTAGTCTAAGGCCTAAGATTGATTGAAACAAGTCTATAATTAAGATTGGTTGATTAAATCTTCTTACTTCATTAAGGTATCAAAGCATCTTATTTAAGTGGAGATGGAGTTACATTGATTTACTCAGGCAATATCACCTCACACACAACTGAGGAAACTGAAGCTGAGAAAGGTTAAATAATTTGTTCAGGATCATTCAGCTGGACAGTATATTACCAGTCAATATAGAATTCAAACATTCTATCATCATACTGCTTCTCTACCCAAAGCAATGAA